>NW_026732982.1:0-440000 GCF_028476545.2 Physella acuta | reverse complement strand
GCTAAGCAAACTCTTTGAAGAATCACTTAAGACAAGACTATACCCAGTCCAAGCTAAGCAAACTCTTTCAAGAATCACTTAAGACAATTTCCACTATCAACTGTAACACTTCCGAGGTGATATTCATTAAGTTAGCATCAGAAACTCCTACATCAGATACAAGGGTCGAATATTTCAGAGGTGGATCGTTTTACATATCTGGGCGGTGTACAGCACGGATTGAGGAACAAATGAGGACATCAAAATTAGCACCAGTAACTTGCGTAGTTGATTTACTAGGTTCATAAATTAAGCTAACACGGAAGATAAAAACTACAGAAAATAGAAGGTATGTACTTTATTATCAGTTGTCGATTTTTTCAAATCGAAAAAATTTAATGTTACAAGAAAATTGTATTAAACACAGCTTACAGGCCAAAAGTTGAATCCAACGTGAACTCCATGAATGATACTCAAATCTACTTCAACTATGTTCGTCACATCAAAAATATTTAGAATTCGAATTTCTACCTGTACTTGATACACAATGTATTTCTCCACGTGAACTGGATAGTGGGGTGGGGGTGGGGAACTATTGCACATTTGATATGATCACCACGACGGGTGTGACACGTTTCAAATAAATCCTTGCAGACGACAGTTTGAATTCACCGCGCAGATTCAGTTGCCATTTACACACTTATATCATTGTAATAATGCTATACAAGTTACACACATGACACATGCCACAAAATGTATAAGCCATCAGTAGACTAAGAGTTTGAAGTGTAGTAGAGTAGGTAAAAGCGTATCAAACAACATTCATTATCCAGGTCAGTTCTTTTTTTTTTACAAACTTTACCATTGACTCCTTACTCACGTAGTACAGTGTAGGTTTTCTCACTTATTATAATGTACATTTACTCACATATTATAATGTAGGTTTTCTTACATATTTTAATGTAGGTTTTCTACGATAATATTTAATGCTACATGCAGTGGCGTAGCGAGGTCGGGTATCACCCGGTGCGGCACTTAATGGTGTCACCCCCCCCCCCCAAAGGCGACCATTCCCTTTCAAGTTTTCGATTTGCACCCCCCCCTCAAGTTTTCGATTTGCACCCCCCCCCCTCAAACTTTCGATTTGCACCCCCCCTCAAGTTTTCCTCTATATATTTTCCTATTTTTTGCCTTGGTGTCACCCCCCTAAATGGTGTCACCCGGTGCGGTCCGCACCCCCCGCCCCCCCCCCCTCGCTACGCCCCTGGCTACATGTGTCATCGACCCTCGATAATTTACGCTAGTTTACACATTTATCAATATATCACCAGTTACTCTGTTATAACTATACTTATTTATACAAATTACCTATAACACAACACAAGACAATAGCGTATAACAAAATATATTTGCTATCATTTACTAAATACATTATATCACATATGTTCACTTATTACACAGATAACATCTATCGCAATCTATTCCATTTCACCATGTCGGCTGTGACGTACTACATCAGTTTATTTATATCAACTGTTACCATGGTAAAACACTAAAATTTGTTATCACCTTCACAGCAATTGGTCATCATACAAAGTTTACTTTTTAATGTGATGACCAATCAAATTGAATAATTAATTATCACCCAGTGTCTAATATGTTACCACATTTTTTACGTGGTAAATTTTGAAAACATGTCTATAGTAACATCCATTTTATTAGCACGTTCAATAATTTATACTAGGAAAATGTTCTCCATATGGTCTTGTACAGAACTTGTCTCAAGTTTGGCTGGTTTGGTTGAGAGTTTGAACTTTGTTGATTACATGTTGTTGCAATCAGCGTTTGACTGGGATTGTGATAAAGTTGACGTCCGTGGAATCTGCCAGATTTTCTTGATTACACCACACACACCATCCTGGCAACTGACAAATTTCCAGGAAATGGAACCGGAAGTCAGCGCTGAGTATGAGCAGAACAAAAAACTGGCTGAAGCTAGCGGAGATGCCGACCCAGCAGGCGGCAAACTGGAGGGAGTCGTCTACGTCAGTCTGGAAGGCTCGCTTCACAACGAGGCTGTGGGGGAGGGGCGAGAGTTCATGGTCATACGTGGTCAAGTTAACAACAACATTTAGGGTTTAAATTTAAAACATTAGTTTATCTAAGTAAAATGTAAGAACAAGATAAATTTTAAAGTGTTATGAATGTCAGTAATTGTTTCTTGTTCTTTACATCACGTAACATCTAATTCTATGCTAATCCTTAGGTTTCATGTGCAGTTATTTTAAACCAGCTTCTAAGCAGAGTTTCTTCCAGGGGGGGTGGGGGTGTCTACCACCCCCCTCCCCCCCCCCCTTTCCCACGAACGAAATGGAGTTTATATAGGAAATATATACTTTTGACAGTGTCCGCCCCCCGGACATTTTAGTCCCCCCCCCCCGATAATCTTTAAGTTTAGTACGCTAAATGTAAACCATAATTGTAAATTATACTATGGTAGCTATAAATAATTGATTGAATCCCTGTTTTTCGTAGTGGTTCGAGCAAGTTTTTACAGGGAGAAAATAGCTGTATGATTTCTATAACAACTGTATATTTAATGGTTCCCTCCTCTGGATGTGTAGGCTATAAGGGCGACATACTTGATGATGACAAAAGGGATCCAGACGATGATATACAGCAGACACAGGATGCAGGTGATGTAGTAGTTGCTGGGGCGGGAGGACAACTCCACGTACACCTTCTCGTAGAACTGGATGCGCTTCTTGAAAGACCTGACAGGGGAGAGAACAAACGCATCAACTCACAGACTATGTATTCTTGAGTTATCTGCCTTTAAACTGGTACGGTGAGGTCAGTAACACTTGTAGCAGGGTGAGTGTGAGGTGACGTGACTTACTTGGTGAACAGGTAGGCGCCTGTGATGCTCATGGCGAACAGGCTGGGGATGGAGACAAGGACCCCGGCCGTCAGGATGTAGGCCACTTGTTGCTTGGTGTCGATCATACAGATGGAGATGGCCTTGTTGAACACAGCTGACTGGCGGGGGGGGGGGGGGGGGGTTGTTAAACACATGATTAAACAAAATGGAGTTACACAACTAAAAAAAAAAATTAGATTAGGATTTGTAAAATGTAGGAACAAGAACATAACTGTTACTGTTGTATAAGGTTAGCCTTAAGTTATCTGTTGGTATTTAGGTGACCGAATACTAGAACGAGTATATATATATATATATATATATATATATATATATATATATATATATATATATATATATAAATATATATATATATATATATATATATATAGTTTTTAAAAAGTCCCATAACTCTTACCTCGAACGAGAACAAAGGGGGACAACAAAACGATATGGCGACTATCCAAGAGAAGACAATCCAGCAGAGACTCCTGGTAGGGGACATCATGACGTTGTAACGCTCCGGTTTCCTGACGGCGACGTAATGGTCAACGTTGAGCCAGGTCAGAGAGTACAGCTTGGCCGTCATTAACGTCGTAAACAGGTAGGCCTCAACACTACAGAACATTTCACTGGGGAGATAATGATTGCAGGAACGTTACATTTTAACATTTTACTGGGGGAGATAAACATAGGAGAAATGTTCAATTTTATATATTTCATAGGGGAGATAAACATTGGAGAAACGTTAAATTTTATATATTTCATAGGGGGAGATAAACATTGGTGAAACGTTAAATTTTAACATTTCACTGGGGAGATAAACATTTGTGAAACGTTCAATTTTAACATTTTTCACAATGGGAGATAAACAGAAATGTGAATCGTTAAATTTTAACAATACACCAGGGGGAGATAAACATTGAAAAAACGTTAAATTCTAAGATTTCACTTAGGAGAATAATTTCTAGCCTCTCATTGACAATGACGAGTCGTCAATAATTGAAACAGACCGCTGAGGGTTACAATACGTAAAGTCTTGAGACCTCAGTGAGGAAGACAATTTCTCGGTACATTAAATTCTAAAACCTCACCAAGTAAGATAAATATACAAGTTAGCTACTCCAGTTTAAGGACCAGGATATAGGGTACTATAAGAACCAGGACTTAAGGTACATAAGATGCCCATGAGCTAAGCACTATAAGGACAAGGACTTAAGATGACAATGAGATCAGTGCCGTTACCCCAACTACTCTTAGCCACATAACATTCGAACACACCTCATAAACATCGACTTTTTATTTTTTACTTTCTATGTAGACAGATTGCTAGGCATGGTGTTAGTTTACCAATCTATATTTAAATTAAACATCTGAACTAAAAGAGTGGGTAGAAGAATCCAATTATCGGCTAGCTGCCAAGAACCAGGTATTTAAATTTAAATTGTTTTCTTTTGAGTTTAAGATAATTAGCTAATACCTATGGTCGTTTCTTGTTTCAAGATTTTTTTAACTTTGTGTCTACGATTTAATGAGATGAAATCATTTTTCGTTCTGTTTGACGTAAAAGTTAAATTACTTTGACCTTTTAATGACCTCTAATATCTTGTGCAGCTTCACCAATTTTAACGAGACCTCGAGTAATTAAATCAAGCAGAAATCAATGAGGCGTGTCAGACCTCTTGTATGCTTGGCTCCAGCTAATAACGGTAACTCTGTTTGGTACCAGCAACGGAAGTCACTACATCCATACCACCACACAGGATAAGAGCTATTACAGCACTGAATACAATAGGTTTGTTTGGCGGTTTTTTTTTCTAATAAAGATATTTTGTCGAAGTGTTCTTTCATTTAAACTTTGTTCTAAATTTAAATCCAGATCAGTGAATTGTAAAAAAAAATAAAAATAAAAGTGTGTGCCGTAACCATGACAACAGAGTTGTGTAAAAAAATTACCTGGTGTATATCCAGCGGTTGTAGACAGAGAGAAAGACGGAGTAGGGCGTGATGAAGAGACCGATGAGAAGGTCAGCCAAGGTCAGCGAGTAGATGAAAGTCTTGTTGAAGTTACTGAAGGCGTCCGTCCATGACGCCACCATCAAGATGGCGCAGTTGGACAGGACGATGGTCAGCGTGACGAAGATCGTCACGAAAGTTCGGAACGTGAATTCTGGGTTGTCTTTGTTGACGTCACGGTTGTAGGCAACTTTCGTGTCGTCGTTCTCCGAGACGACGTCGAGAGCGTTCTTTGATTCCGTCGGTTCTGGATCTGACTTGCTCGATGGGTCTGGCTGTCTGACCTGTGGTGACGTGTTGTCTGAAGCCAGGTGGGCTGTAGAGTTCAGTGACGTCAGCACAGGCTCGGCAGGTTTGTCATTGGATGACGTGTTTTCCGGAACTGGTTGTACGGTCTCGTTGGATGCCGTCACGACCGGGTCGACGCTCTGCACGTGCGATGACGTCACGCATGTAAACAAGAAAAAGGTTGCTAGCGCAACCAAAACTCCGTGACGTAACATTGTTGTTCGTGTCATTTAGTTTAGCCGAGCTGAGCCAAGCTGGACGAATGGCCCATTGAAATGTTTATCGGTTCAACAGTGGCAATAGACACATATGTTTAACCAACTTCCATGCTGAATTGTTATTTGTGGGGGATGGTGTGGGGTGGTGTGTGGTGGTGTGGGGTGGTGTGGGGTGGTGTGGAGTGGTGTGTGGTGGTGTGGGGTGGTGTGGAGTGGTGTGGAGTGGTGTGTGGTGGTGTGGGGTGGTGTGTGGTAGTGTGGGGTGTTGTGTAGTGGTGTGTGGAAGTCGGTGCTGTTGGGGATGGGGTATAGTGGTGTGTGGTGGTGTGGGATGATGTGTGGAGTGGTGTGGGGTGGTGTGGTGTGTGCTGGTGGAGATATGGTTGTGTGGTGTGGTAGGGGGTCGTGGTGGTGTGTGTTGGTGGGGGATGGTGTGTAATGATGTGTAAAATCTCTAAACTATGGCGCCCTCGAGTTAGTGACAGCCGAATTATGATATTTGATGGTCATTAGTTTAGTTTTAGTTTACAAGATGTTCCGTAATGTTGCTAGTTCCCTTGATGTTCCTCTGATGTTTTAGTGATGTGAAGTTCCTAGATCAACAACTACACAGTGACGTCAGCCATTCATCAAATACATGTAAACATTGTGTTACTCCCCTAAAGTTAGACAGTCTTCATACAGTAGCCTGTGAAGTAGAACAAAAATATAATGTTAATATATTTTGATTATCTGTTTGTATTCTTTTAATGTTGCTTTAATACTGATCATGCAACAAGAGTAAATGTTACATTACTGCGAGATTTAGTAATACCAGACAACTTCTACCATTTGAACACCTACATAATTAGTTTTATCTTTATTGATGAATCAACCAATACATAACTAGCCACATGAGATTTTACGTTTAGAAGTTGTAGACATTGTTTTATTGTCACCTAATATTTTTCCTGTTCAGTCATCCCTTCAGTCATTCCTTCAGTCATTCCTTCAGTCATCATGTTCAGTCATCCTCTTAAGTCATTCCTTCAGTCATCCCTTCAGTCATTCTGTTGAGTCAACCCCTCAGTCATCCTGTTCAGTCACCCTCTTCAGTCATCATCTTCAGTCATCCTGTTCAGTCATCCTGTTCATACGTTTGTTGTTCTTCAAAGATGGCTAACTGTGCTAGATCCGACCAACCTCTACTACCACTGAGAACAAAGACTAGAAGGTAGGTTATACCCGCTTACTTTTGTAACCCGGCTTTATGGGAGGTAGACCTGACACGACTTGTTTGAACAGTTTGAAAGTTAAATTTTAAAACTGGAGACATCACGGCTATTTCTATAAGGTGTCAGTGCTTTGAGTTTCTATATGGTGGCAGTGCTTTGTTAAAGTTTCTATATGGTGGCAGTGCTTTGTTAAAGTTTCTATATGGTGGAAGTGCTTTGTTATAGTTTATATGGCGTCAGTACTTTACAAGGAATAAATATAGACTAAGCACAGTAAAATAAACCCGAAATTGACATAATTACTGGGTTGTTCTAATGATGGAAAGCTAAATATAATTTTTTAAAAACTCGTCATTCAATACTTTTGAGTTTTAAATATCAGAGGCACTTTTAACTTTTAAATAAACATTTTCACATACTTCTAAAAACTTTCGGCACATTAAAATACTTTTAGCACTTAAATTTTGACACCTTTATAATAAAATAAAAACACTTTCATTTCAACACTTAAATGTTTTCAACTTACGAACAATTCCAACAGTTCATATTGACCCGCTATACAATTGTCTGTTTACGTTAATGTAATTAAGACCAGCCTGTAATTAAATTGACGTCACATACTTTCCCCCGTCCATACCTTCCCAGAATGCCGACACTGAGTTTGTTTACAAGAGTTGGGACAGCAGCAGACGCGAGGCTCGTGTCATGTGACCAGCCGCCCTGGACCAATCCTCTGGCTTTAAATGCGATACGCCGTAATGGCGGCTAGTCACGCCACTTCTGTTGGGGGATCCGGACAGGGGAACTCACTCTGATTAAAACTTAATGGGGTGTTATCGATTACATGGCATGCAGAGCTGGGTTGTCTTCCCCCAGCGGAAGTTGTGCTGTTTGAGCTAAAACATGAAAACAAGCCACTGAAAATATTTCTTTAAACACTATAGTAGCTCGTTAAGGACCATAACCCCCCCCCCCCCTTCCTCCCCCCACCTACGTTTTAAATCGTTTTAAACTAAATTATCTGCCCCTAATAGTCGTCACATAACCCGGCTCTGCTTGTAAACATTTAGAGTGAACACAGCTCACTAAGACAATGTAGGGGTGGGGAGTTAGGGAGCGCGTTTACAGCTTGTTTTCTAGCGTCTCCCAGAAGAGAATTATATATACGAGCCGACCCGCAGCGTATCATACGCCGCTATTTAGTTGTTTTATTTTCTACTTTTCAGTAATTCATAATTTGTAAATTCGACAGTACCAATGCTGCCACTGAAAATATTTGCTTTAAAACACTAACCCCCCCCCCCCACTTTCCCCTAACCCCGACCCTACCCCCCCCCCCCCGTGAAAGCAGCCTCCTCTTAGTTATTTCTTAGTTACCTCCTGTAAGTTTAAAATCGAACTAAATTATCTGCCCCTAATAGAAACCCGGCTGTACGGCTCTTCGATTTGTAAACATTTAGCTTTGTAAAAATTTAGAGTGAACACCGCTCACCAGACAATGTTGGGGTGGGGTGGGGGTGGTAGTGATAGTGATAGAGAGAAAGAGAGGGGACTGCAAGGAGGCGCTTGCAGCTTGTTTTCTAACTGATCCCAGAAGAGAATTATATATATAGATAGATTATCTGCCCAATGTCCCGAGGATTTCAAATACTTTATTTTACTCAACGAGAATATTTGCGTCAATTATCGTGACTCCTGCATCACAAAATGTGGACTTTTAATGACTCTTGCGTCACTTATCGTTGACCACTCGTGACCACTGCATTACACAGTAGCGATCTCTATTAATTCGTGTCTGCGTCTATTGAACGTCCTTAAGAGAATACGAGCAGCGCTAATGTAGACAAAAATGACCCTGAATTGTTACAAGATTTACACCTTACCTAGTCTATACCTTGATAAAAAAATGTCGTAAAGACACGTTCAATCGTTTTTCTAAGGCCATTAAAAACTCTAAGGTTTTGGGTGAAGAGAAAACTCACGAGGAAAACAACTTTTAAACCTGTATTTTGTGAGGAGAAACATCTGTAACTTCCATGAATGATGCATCCATCACTCAGATGGGAGTGAATGAAAACATCACTTTATTTACCTAGGTGGCCGGTTTTATTTCACTCTCTTCACATGCACGGGAGAGTGTTTATACTAGCTAAAAATAGATTTTTAAAAAATTTCAAACAATTTTAAGTTTAAAAACGTAAGAGGTGACATGTGCACCTGTCGTATTTTTTTTTGTTGTTGAAGAATTTAACGGCCTCTGCCAGGGGTAGTTAGGTAAGTGAAGATAAACCCTATCTACAGACGGCACGCAGTTTTATCCAATCTTTCACACATGGAGGTGCCACTTGGGAAAAATACAAGGGAGATAACTCAAATAAACTTTCTTGAGTGCTCGTTACTGATAAATTTAGTGCAGTTGTTGAGAAAATTAAGTTTAATTTTCGTGCCAACATAAGAGAATAATCTCACGTAATATATTTTGTTTTGGGAATATTATAGACCTGCACATTTTTTATAGCGTATGTTCTTGTTCTGTATCTTGAAAATGGTGGCTTCGTTTTAATGAGGAGTGTGTTGGCTTGGGTAGAGGGGGTGTGTGGAGGGGGGTGTTTGAGATATGTTTATATAGGAGAAACGATGAGGTGATTTTATTAAGAGCTACAAGCAGGGAGCCTGTATTGTGTTACGGTAGTTGGACAAAGGTAGACAACTGAGGTGAACGACAGTGGTCTAACAAGGGGTCATCTAGAAATGACGTCACGCTTTTTTGACGATTTTTACCTCCCCCCCTCCCCTCCGTTACACGTCGTCACAAAAAGCCAGACCCCCCCCCCCTAAAATGACGTTACACATCAGCCTACAACCCCCCTTAAAATTGCAGTTGAATTTTTTTTAAACAGCTATATTTTTCCACAATCTTGTCTGAACTCTGTCAAAATAGAGTATTGTAATCAATTGTTATTACAAAATTATTAAATAAGTTTTCTAAAACGCAAAATAACGTCTAAAATTCGTTTTCTAACATTGCTTTTTTATAATGCAAAAGTGTGACGTCGCACCATCTGAACACGCCGTCCTCCACCCCCCCCCCCCCCTCGTCCTCCCGCTCATCACACACCGTCACAAAATTGCGGACCCCCCTCCCCCCTTCGAGTGTGACGTCATTTATGGACGACCCCCCAAACGGTTTTCAGAAAAATGGGAAATAGTAAAATTGCGCGTCGGAAAATATACAAATACAAACTAGTAACACTAATACAATTTAGTTTTGTTATATTTCGAGGAATATGTTTTATTATTCTACAATGTTCTTGTACTTGCCCGACTTTAGAAAACAAAATTGCCATTGCGTACCTTTTATGCGCAGTTTTCCGTTGCGCATCTTTCCGGTCACCCTGACTAACACACTCACTGTAGTGATTGAGCAAATACTAAAGTGCGAAACAGACATGACCGACTGTCAAAAAGTTTATGTCAAACGGCTATCATCAAAAATGCTCGACGTCTTAAAGCTTCTAGATGTGCTGCTCACAGTTACCTGTTGTTGTCGCACCTGGCCCCCACTACAGCACAAGGTAATTGCAGACCCCCACTACAAAACCAGGTAATTGCAGACCCCCACTACAACACCAGGTAATTGCAGACCCCCACTACAACACCAGGTAATTGCAGACCCCCACTACAACACCAGGTAATTGCAGACCCCCACTACAACACCAGGTAATTGCAGACCCCCACTACAACACCAGGTAATTGCAGACCCTCACTACAACACCAGGTAATTGCAGACCCCCACTACAACACCAGGTAATTGCAGACCCCCACTACAACACCAGGTAATTGCTGACCCCCACTACAACACCAGGTAATTGCAGACCCCCACTACAAAACCAGGTAATTGCAGACCCCCACTACAACACCAGGTAATTGCAGACCCCCACTACACTACAACACCAGGTAATCGCTCGAACATTCCTACACCAGAAAACTACGTATCGATACCCTTATTGATTCAACTTTTACGCGCTAAAAGCATGTGAAAAATTAATTGCGATACCAATTAATTTTATCAACACGTCCACTCGTTAATTATTGGTGAGGTTGCTGTTGATTAAGGAAAAAATGTCGCCGGTCGCCTTAATGATCACGAATAACTAATGATTAAAAACTAATTATTTTTATTGATTAAAAAAAACTTTGAGATTGAAGAAATTAGAATGAAGGGCTAAGAACGTGAAAGAATTGATGACGTAAAATCATTTTTGGCATTAAACAGCAATTGACATACAAAATCTCGTGACATTTAAGATCTCATGACATTTCTAAACCTCACCATGTGACCTTATACAATGTCATACAATGTTTGCATGTGGTTGTGTAAACATTGCCAGATTTTTCTACATTTTCCTGTGGCTTGTCCAGGTAATGTTCGGCTTGACAAGAAGAAACTAGTGTATTCTAATCAGTGCAATGTGGCAAGTCAGTCAATTGTAGATGGGGTAGGTAGAGTGGGGTGGTTAGAGGATCTTCCGCCAGTTATGAGGGTGGGGAAATGCAGTATCACCAAATGTGTGAGTGGGGTGATGAAGATGATGAGAATCCAACACACAAGTTCAAGTCAAAATATAATGTTCTTTATTAAAATTTACACAATCAACTTCCTACCCAACTAATCTATACTGTACAACTACTACTACTTCTATCTAACTGTTCCCTAGCTCTACATATATCCGACCGTCTGTACCACACTATCTACCTCAATTCTCTACAGATTTCTGTCCGTTCTCCTACCCTACCTATCAACTGCCCGGCCTAACTGTAGACCCACGCTTCAGTGGTCAGCTGACCGTCCCACGTGACCGGTCAGCTCATGTCCTTTCATTTGTCTCTCTAACCAACTAGCTATAGCCTGTTTCTATTAACTTCTTCTACTTGACCTATCCTACCTAAACTAGCGTCATCACATGGAGTATGGCTAGGTGGAATAGGTGGAGTATGGCTTGGTGGAGTATGGCTTGGTGGAGTATGGCTTGGTGGAGTATGGCTTGGTGGAGTATGGCTTGGTGGAGTATGGCTTGGTGGAGCATGGCTTGGTGGAATATGTGGGTCAGGTGTTAAAAACATAAACTGCTAATTAATTACTAGTCCCATCTCTATACCACTGCCACCCCTTTCTCTATTCCCTGTCTTGCCATCCCTCCCCTAGACCCCCGCCCCCAGTACCACCATCCAATTGTCCCATCTTCACAACCACCCCATCATGTCCAGACCAGCCCACATCGACTTAACAATTGAATCTCCCCAGCTCTCCGCTTGCCCCGTGGGTCATGTTTTATTCATGAGACCTGCTGGTGCAGGTCTGGTACTAAGACGTTGACAGCTTTGTTGTGCTCAAGTTTTATCTGTGTGGCTTCATGAGACTTTACTCTTTACCATGTTGTGTGTATCATTAGAGTTATCTACCCTGTTGTGTGTATCATTAGAGTTATCTACCCTGTTGTGTATCATTAGAGTTATCTACCCTGTTGTGTATCATTAGAGTTATCTACCCTGTTGTGTATCATTAGAGTTATCTACCCTGTTGTGTATCATTAGAGTTATCTACCCTGTTGTGTATCATTAGAGTTATCTACCCTGTTGTGTATCATTAGAGTTATCTACCCTGTTGTGTATCATTAGAGTTATCTACCCTGTTGTGTGTATCAATAGAGTTATCTACCTTGTTGTGTGTATCATTAGATTTATCTACCCTGTTGTGTGTATCATTAGAATTACCTACCCTGTTGTGTATCATTAGAGTTATCTACCCTGTTGTGTGTATCATTAGAGTTATCTACCCTGTTGTGTATCATTAGAGTTATCTACCCTGTTGTGTATCATTAGAGTTATCTACCCTGTTGTGTGTATCATTAGAGTTATCTACCCTGTTGTGTATCATTAGAGTTATCTACCCTGTTGTGTGTATCATTAGAGTTATCTACCCTGTTGTGTGTATTATTTGAGTTATCTACCCTGTTGTGTATCATTAGAGTTATCTACCCTGTTGTGTATCATTAGAGTTATCTACCCTGTTGTGTGTATTATTTGAGTTATCTTCTCTGTTGTGTATCATTAGAGTTATCTACCCTGTTGTGTGTATCATTAGAGTTATCTACCCTGTTGTGTGTATCATTAGAGTTATCTACCCTGTTGTGTGTATCATTAGAGCTATCTACCCTGTTGTGTGTATCATTAGAGTTATCTACCCTGTTGTGTGTATCATTAGAGTTATCTACCCTGTTGTGTGTATCATTAGAGTTATCTACCCTGTTGTGTGTATCATTAGAGTTATCTACCCTGTTGTGTGTATCATTAGAGTTATCTACCCTGTTGTGTGTATCATTAGAGTTATCTACCCTGTTGTGTATCATTCGAATTATCTACCCTGTTGTATATATCATTAGAATTATTTACCGTGTTGTGTGTATCATTAGAGTTATCTACCCTGTTGTGTGTATCATTAGAGTTATCTACCCTGTTGTGTGTGTATCATTAGAGTT
The DNA here is from genome assembly GCF_028476545.2 of Physella acuta. Taxonomy (NCBI): domain Eukaryota; kingdom Metazoa; phylum Mollusca; class Gastropoda; family Physidae; genus Physella; species Physella acuta. Next base: position 426,826 of record NW_026732982.1, on the reverse strand, counting down.
ATCTACCCTGTTGAGTGTAATATAATTTATCTATGGTGTTGTAGGTGCACCGTCAAAACGGCCACGTAAAAACGCCCTAACTAAATCACCCAAAAACAATACGACCTGGTCAACATAGCCCCGACAAAAGTGCCCCAACATATAGGTTCCTTACAAATGGACAACCGGACGTTTTCTCGAAAGAAATTGCCCGAATGCCGTTTGCCCGAAGGCCGATTTCCCAAACAGACACTTGCCCGAATCCGACAAATGACCGAAAGCCATTTGCCCGAAGGCCGCTTGCCCGAAAGCCGTTTGCCCGAAGGCCGATTTCCCAAATCGACACTTGCCCGAATCCGACAAATGATTGAAAGCCATTTGCCCGAAAGCCGTTTGCCCGAAGGCCGATTTCCCAAATAGACACTTGCCCGAATTCGACAAATGACCGAAAGCCGTTTGCCCGAAGGCCGTTTGCCCGAAAAATGTTATCAACTTAAAAATAAAAATTTGATGAGCAATACATATCTAAATAAAAAGAAAGGTTGAAATTATCCATTATTTCATCCAGGAGGGTATGGAGTCGAGTTGTGAGACAAATAATAGTAGATGTAGTTTTAGGATCTCGGCGTGCTTACACATGATGTTGTGACAAACTTGTGGGCACATTTACAATGTGTCTGGGGTCTGTAGATGTTAGTTTGAGAGACTTGTTCAGGCCACTAGATATTACAGTAATTGTATCTGTAAATCAACAGAAAAATGTGGACCGGACACAATTGAATTACTTGGTTTTAGCCTCTAGATATTACAGTAATTGTACTCCGCCAAACTCAACACACAGAATGGACTATTGTGTAAAACCGTTGTGGTATCAATGGTGTGGTCTGTTGTGGTGTCAATGGTGTGGTCTCAATGGTGTGGTCTCAATGGTGTGGTCTCAACACGAGACGCTGGGTCCATTCATCACGTGGTACAAGTGGAGGGTGTCAACAAAACCGAGGGTTAAATTACCGGCACAAGTAGTCGTCAGGTAGAACAGATCAATACACATCAATAGTCCCTGGGATCTTGGGCTATTGATTTGCTTCAATAATCTATTAAGGTGGATGCGGTACTTCACAAAATGCACCGCAGTGGATGGGGATGTATTGTCTCTGAAAGTAACATCATTGTTTGCCAGTTTTTATCTTTAAAATTAGCAACTTGTTCTCGTGGGCTTTTGTTTCTCCGTTGTTCACATTTCATACATCGTTTGTCTTGTCAGTAGAATGTATTTTTTTTTACACGGTAAAATATCTTTTGAAATATTGATTTAAAAAAAAATGTATAAAATCAGAGCCACGTAAAGAACAGTTTACTATTCTGGTAAGTTTAAGTAGGTTTGTTTGTGTGTATGGCCATGGTGTGTAATGGCCCTTGTGTTTGGGATGACCTTTGTGTGTAATGACCTTTCTGTGTGATGGCCCTTGTTTGTGATTGGCTTTGTGTGAGTTGGCCATTCTTTATGGCCTTTTTCCATGATTACCCTCGTGTGTGATGACTCTTGTTTGTGCAGGTCCTTGTGTGTTATGCGATTGCACTTAAGCGAGATGGCCCTTTTGTGTGTGTTGGCTCTTGTGTGTGATGGCCCTTGTGTGTGTGATGGCCTTTGTGTGTGCGATGGTCCTTGTGTGTGAGATGGTCATTGTGTGTGTGATGGCCCTTGTGTGTGTGATGGCCCTTGTGTGTGTGATGGCCATTGTGTGTGTGTGTTGGCTCTTGTGTATGTGATGGCCCTTGTGTATGTGATGGCCCTTGTGTGTGATGGCCCTTCTGTGTGAGATGGCCTTTGTGTGTGTGATGGACCTTGTGTGTGTGATGGCCCTTCTGTGTGATGGCCCTTGTGTGTTTGTTGGCTCTTGTGTGTGTGATGGCCCTTGTGTGTGATGGCCATTGTGTGTGTGATGGCCCTTCTGTGTGATAGCCTTTGTGTGTGCGATGGCCCTTGTGTGTGCGATGGCCCTCGTGTGTGTGATGGCCCTTCTGTGTGATGGCCCTTGTGTGTGTGATGGCCCGTGTGTGTGTGATGGCCCTTCTGTGTGATGGCCCTTGTGTGTGTGATGGCCCTTGTGTGTGTGATGGCCCTTGTATGTGCGATGGCCCTTGTGTGTGTGATGGCCCTTGTGTGTGTGATGGCCCTTGTGTGTGTGATGGCCCTTATGTTTGTGATGGCCCTTGTGTGTGTGATGGCCATTGTGTGTGTGTGACTTGTGTGTTGGCTCTTGTGTGTGTGATGGACCTTGTGTGTGTGATGGCCCTTCTGTGTGATGGCCCTTGTGTGTGTGATGGCCCTTGTGTAGGTGATGGCCCTTGTGTGTGTGATGGCCCTTGTGTGTGTGATGGCCCTTGTGTGTGTGATGGCCCTTGTGTTTGTTGGCTCTTGTGTGTGTGATGGCCCTTGTGTTTGTTGGCTCTTGTGTGTGTGTGATGGCCCTTGTGTGTGTGATGGCCCTTGTGTATGTGATGGCCCTTGTGTGTGATGGCCCTTGTGTATGTGATGGCCCTTGTGTGTGTGATGGCCCTTGTGTGTGTGATGGCCCTTGTGTGTGTGATGGCCCTTGTGTGTGTGATGGCCCTTGTGTGTGATGGCCCTTGTGTGTGTGATGGCCCTTGTGTGTGTGACGTGTGTGGCCCTTGTGTTTGTTGGCTCTTGTGTGTGTGATGGCCCTTGTGTTTGTTGGCTCTTGTGTGTGTGTGATGGCCCTTGTGTGTGTGATGGCCCTTGTGTGTGTGATGGCCCTTGTGTGTGTGATGGCCCTTGTGTGTGTGATGGCCCTTGTGTGTGTGATGGCCTTTGTGTGTGTGATGGCCCGTGTGTATGTGATGGCCCTTGTGTGTGCGATGGCCCTTGTATTTGTTGGCTCTTGTGTGTGTGATGGCCCTTATGTTTGTGATGGCCCTTGTGTGTGTGATGGCCCTTGTGTGTGTGATGGCCCTTGTGTGTGTGATGGCCCTTGTGTGTGTGATGGCCTTTGTGTGTGCGATGGTCCTTGTGTGTGAGATGGTCATTGTGTGTGTGATGGCCCTTGTGTGTGTGATGGCCCTTGTGTGTGTGATGGCCATTGTGTGTGTGTGTTGGCTCTTGTGTATGTGATGGCCCTTGTGTATGTGATGGCCCTTGTGTGTGATGGCCCTTCTGTGTGAGATGGCCTTTGTGTGTGTGATGGACCTTGTGTGTGTGATGGCCCTTCTGTGTGATGGCCCTTGTGTGTTTGTTGGCTCTTGTGTGTGTGATGGCCCTTGTGTGTGATGGCCATTGTGTGTGTGATGGCCCTTCTGTGTGATAGCCTTTGTGTGTGCGATGGCCCTTGTGTGTGCGATGGCCCTCGTGTGTGTGATGGCCCTTCTGTGTGATGGCCCTTGTGTGTGTGATGGCCCGTGTGTGTGTGATGGCCCTTCTGTGTGATGGCCCTTGTGTGTGTGATGGCCCTTGTGTGTGTGATGGCCCTTGTATGTGCGATGGCCCTTGTGTGTGTGATGGCCCTTGTGTGTGTGATGGCCCTTGTGTGTGTGATGGCCCTTATGTTTGTGATGGCCCTTGTGTGTGTGATGGCCATTGTGTGTGTGACTTGTGTGTTGGCTCTTGTGTGTGTGATGGACCTTGTGTGTGTGATGGCCCTTCTGTGTGATGGCCCTTGTGTGTGTGATGGCCCTTGTGTAGGTGATGGCCCTTGTGTGTGTGATGGCCCTTGTGTGTGTGATGGCCCTTGTGTGTGTGATGGCCCTTGTGTTTGTTGGCTCTTGTGTGTGTGATGGCCCTTGTGTTTGTTGGCTCTTGTGTGTGTGTGATGGCCCTTGTGTGTGTGATGGCCCTTGTGTATGTGATGGCCCTTGTGTGTGATGGCCCTTGTGTATGTGATGGCCCTTGTGTGTGTGATGGCCCTTGTGTGTGTGATGGCCCTTGTGTGTGTGATGGCCCTTGTGTGTGTGATGGCCCTTGTGTGTGATGGCCCTTGTGTGTGTGATGGCCCTTGTGTGTGTGACGTGTGTGGCCCTTGTGTTTGTTGGCTCTTGTGTGTGTGATGGCCCTTGTGTTTGTTGGCTCTTGTGTGTGTGTGATGGCCCTTGTGTGTGTGATGGCCCTTGTGTGTGTGATGGCCCTTGTGTGTGTGATGGCCCTTGTGTGTGTGATGGCCCTTGTGTGTGTGATGGCCTTTTTGTGTGTGATGGCCCGTGTGTATGTGATGGCCCTTGTGTGTGCGATGGCCCTTGTATTTGTTGGCTCTTGTGTGTGTGATGGCCCTTATGTTTGTGATGGCCCTTGTGTGTGTGATGACCCTTGTGTGTGTGATGGCCCTTGTGTGTGTGATGGCCCTTGTGTGTGTGATGGCCCTTGTGTGTGACGTGTGTGATGGCCTTTGTGTGTGTGTGATGGCCTTTGTGTGTGTGTGATGGCCCTTGTGTGTGTGATGGCCCTTGTGTGTGTGATGGCCCGTGTGTATGTGATGGCCTTTGTGTGTGTGATGGCCTTTGTGTGTGAGACGTGTGTGATGGCCCTTGTGTGTATGATGGCCTTATATTTAGTCCTACTTATCAAACCATATATCAGAAGTCGTTGTTAGAGACATACATTTGGTCTAGACAAATTTTACTTTAGCATTTTTATAACCGGTCAGTTTTTTGATGGACTTGTTGTTTATTTAGAATCAAAATCAAATTAAATTTTGACATCAGAGTAAAAAATAATAATAAATAATAGCAGAATAATAAGAAGAAAGTCTGACATTGACAGTCTGACACTGTGACATTCTACGGTTGTGGCAATATGACATTGTGACGATCTGACATTGTGACAGTCAGACGACAATCTGATGATGTGACAGTTTGAAATTGTGACAGTCTGTGGGTGTGACAGTCTGACATGACTAAGGCCAGCAGATGAAAACAGAATGTGTAATTTAATAATTTAATTACATCCAGACAAATAGCAGTGGAAACTAATTACATTTAGACAAATCACCAATCAATGATGAAGGTAGAAATAACGCGCAAATCTAAAAATCGATCGGGTCAATCAAAACAGATCGATGAAGGTCCCATGTTAACGATCTGTTGAGATTGTACTACATCATTGCCACCACCCCCACTCCACCTCCAGAACGCACACATGTGTAATACAAACACACGAAATGATACACACACACATATACATACATATATACATAGACACCAGTATACGCCACTAACACGCGTGCACACACACACACACACAGACATCCATACACACATACGCGTTCACAACTAGACACTCACACTAACATTGAAAAATATCACAAAAAACTCACCAGCAGTAGTTTTGTTATCTTTTAATTAATTTTTTTTAACTTTCTTTTTCTGTTGCACTGAGTTTAACTGCTTTTATTTCATCTTTGATTCATTTCATTTACATTTCATTTTTGTCTTACTTGATGAATTAGAATACTACATTGTGTCTTGATAATTATTCGATTTTGAATGATTTGAAAATATAAAACAAAAATTAAAATATGTGTCCTTTTTCTGCAATAATATTGTCATGTGACTAAAAGTTCTATTTTTGGCACAGAAGAAAGAAGGCCCGAGTAAAAGATGTCGACTAATTAAATTGATTACGTTTCTTTGTTTTGAAAGTCCACACATCTAATGAAGCAAACAAACAAAATAACGCAAGCTTTAACCGACACGAAACTAGCTAGCTCTGCGACGTTAAACAATTTGACGGCAACCGTTAGATTGATTCTATGTCAGCAACGTGAAGCATTGGGGTGGGTTTATGGAAATCGAGTTCTGGAAATGTAAGAAAACGTCGGGAATATTTTGTGAGTTAGAAAAACGTCGGGAATATTTCCTGAGTTGGAAAAACGTCTGGAATATTTCCTGACCTCGACAAACGTCGGAAATATATTTCTCAGTTGGAAAAACGTCGGGAATTTTTCCTGAGTTGGAACAACGTCGGGAATATTTCCTGACCTCGACAAACGTCGGAAATATGTCCCGAAGTGGAATCAATTCGGACAAGAATTGACACATGTCAAGATGGCGGGATGTAGAGGCGAGGTTTTTGGCACTTAGCCAGGCAGGTCACGTGACTTGGGGGTGTCTGGGGGGTGGGGGGGGGGGGTGAGATGTCAGTGAAGCAAATGATTACAACAAAAATAAGTAAAGAAATCAATAGCATCAGACGGGTTGGGTTCTAGATAGAGAGTTGAATACTGAACGAATATTTTGCAGACTAATCAAAGCATGTGGCTATAGAACTTGACTAATGACTTCTGTTGCCGTTATTATTTTAGGTAAATAACCTTTTTTTTTTAAAGACAAATAAAAACATATTGGGTTTTTGTTGCCAATATAAATGTAGAATTGGTTTTGAAAATGACACGAATCAAAATATTAACCATTAAAATAGCAAAAAAAATATGAAACTGTTATAATATAATACACGCTTTTATGTATGCACGAAACACAAACACACAAAGATTTTCTTTATTCACGACTATAAAAAAGCTCGTTAAATCTTAGGTTATTCAATTGCAATACATAATATTGTTTCACCTTTAGCAATGTATATAATGTCCCCGGGTTTTATAAGTTAACTACTCTGTAAGAAGCTTATAAGAATATAATCGTATGTAGCATTACAGCTTTCTAAGTATTTTCAACACTATTTATAAGCTGTAGTGCTATGATATAAAAACTTTTTATTATGTAACGTTTTTATGCTTATTATTCTAAGAAAGGCAATAAAAAAATGGTATTTGAAATTTTATCACCTATATTTAAATTAAATACATTCAAAAAGAAAATCTCTTAAACCTCTCTTTAAATCCCGCACAAAATCTCTCTTTAAATCCCGCACAAATCCTCTCTTTAAATTCCACACAAATCCTCTCTTTAAATCCCGCACAAATCCTCTCTTTAAATCCCGCACAAATCTTCTCTTTAAATCCCGCACAAAATCTCTCTTTAAATCCCGCACAAAATCTCTCTTTAAATCCCGCACAAATCCTCTCTTTAAATTCCACACAAATCCTCTCTTTAAATCCCGCACAAATCCTCTCTTTAAATCCCGCACAAATCTTCTCTTTAAATCCCGCACAAAATCTCTCTTTAAATCCCGCACAAATCCTCTCTTTAAATCCCACACAAATCCTCTCTTTAAATCCCGCACAAATCCTCTCTTTAAATTCCACACAAATCCTCTCTTTAAATCCCGCACAAATCCTCTCTTTAAATCCCGCGCAAAATCCTCTCTTTAAATCCCGCACAAAATCTCTCTTTAAATCCCACACAAATCCTCTCTTTAAATCCCGCACAAAATCCTCTCTTTAAATTCCACACAAATCTTCTCTTTAAATCCCGCACAAATCCTCTCTTTAAATCCCGCACAAATCTTCTCTTTAAATCCCGCACAAATCCTCTCTTTGCACCCTCTGACACCGCATATGTTCATGTCCGATAACCACAGACCAGTTCGAATTGTAAACAACAGTGAGTGGTCTCCCCTGCACGCCAGGAGGCGCTTTAAGACAGGAAAATATTTAAAACTTGTCCCATCAGACGCACTTAGACTCTAGACTTCAGGTTCTATAGACAATTAGAAGCACTTTAGCTCTGTAGACAGTTAGAAGCAATATAGATCTATAGACAGAAGCCCTTTAGCTCTGTAGACAGTTAGAAGCACTTTAATTTTATAAACATATAAAAGAGCACTTAAGTTCTGTAGATAATTAAAAGTACTTTAGTTCTGTAGACAGTTAAAAGTACTTTAATTTTATAAACATAAAAGAGCTTTAGATCTACAGTTAGAAGCTTATTAGTTCTATAGACAGTTAGAAGCAATATAGATCTTTAGACAGTTAGAAGCACTTTAGTTCTATAGACAATTAGAGACACTATAAATTGTTCTATTTTGATTAACAAATTGTTCTATGGTGAGTACACAAATTGTTCTATGGTGAGTACACAAATTGTTCTATGATGAGTACACAAATTGTTCTATGGTGAGTACACAAATTGTTCTATGGTGAGTACACAAATTGTTCTATGGTGAGTACACAAATTGTTCTATGTCGAGTACTCAAATTGTTCTAAGGTGAGTACACAAAATGTTCTATGGTGAGTACACAAATTGTTCTATGGTGAGTATACAAATTGTTCTATGGTGAGTTCAAAAATTGTTCCATGTTGTGTACACAAATAGTTCTATGGTGAGTAAACAAATTGTTCTATGGTGAGTAAACAAATTATTCTATGTTAAGTACACAAATTGTTCTATGGTGAGTACACACATTGTTCTATGGTGAGTCCACAAATTGTTCTATGTTGAGTACACAAATTGTTCTATGGTGAGTACACAAATTGTTCTATGGTGAGTACACAAATTGTTCTACGGTGAGTACACAAATTGTTCTATGGTGAGTACACAAATTGTTCTATGGTGAGTACACAAATTGTTCTATGGTGAGTACACAAAGTGTTCTATGTTGTGTACACAAATTGTTCTATGTTGAGTACACAAATTGTTCTATGGTGAGTACACAAATTGTTCTATGGTGAGTACACAAATTGTTCTATGGTGAATACACAAATACCAACAGAAATATTTCATGCATCTTATCAAAGTATCTGGACTTTCTCTGGCTGAACTTTGACCTTTGGCTCGTCAAGGTCAACAGATTCCATTATGTAGTATTTGTACTTGACCTTTGACAAGACAGAAGCTTGCGCATGCGTGTGTTTATCTGAACGTGCAGACGAAAAGGTTGAGTACCATTTGACGTATGGAACATACCGTGAGTGATATTTGACGTCTATAAACACAGTTAAATACCTTATGACGTCACGACAGCTATAAAACAAGTGTTCTAGATTTATACAAATTAGCAGTTAGTTTTTATTGCAGACAACGGAAGACGACATAAGCAAGAGCTTATTTCGGCCAACGGCCTGGGGAGGAAATAAACGCCGTGCTTATATCCTCATACGGTAGATGCCACTTAAATGCTTATATCGTTAAATAAGTTAAACTTATTTACATTTGCTCTGAGATAAAACATTATTACTTTCTTAAACTAACCCTAGCCTTAACCCTAACTCTAACCCTGATCTTGACCTTGACCATGACATTAACTTTAACGCCAACACATTATCCTTATTTAGATATAATGCGTAAAGAAAAACTATTATATAAGTAATATCGTTTGAAGTAAAAAAACAAACAAAAAAAACGCAGTTCTATTCGGTTCCGATCCCAACACCTACTTGACAACTGCCATACTCTCCATACTGTCACCTCCGTAAAAAATTCTAAAAATATTTTTGTCTATAAATAGAAGCTAAATATAGATCACCGTTGACCGATATCAGCAAGTTGTTTATTTCCATTGACTGAAATAAGCACCTCCACTTTATCTTAGTTTAACCATATTTATGATCAGATTCAGGTTCTATTTGTTTAGTGCACTTTATATTGCAGACGGTTATGTTTTAATAGTTATGTTTGTGCTGAGAGAATTCTTTTGAAGAAAGCGTGGGTCTGCCGTACACATTGATTAACTGTAATGTGAGATGCATTGACTTTCTCTTGACATTTACAAAAATAGCAACATGCTATTATTTGAAGTATTACGGTCATTAGGTTTATTTCGGTAGGTGGATAAATACAGTTATAAACTAAACGATATTCAAGCATATAGATGTATCTATATAAAATATAGGTTTATAGAGTCTAGCACACAGAAATAAACACACACTCTGTTTCTCTCTCTCTCTCTCTCTCTCTCTCTCTCTCTTACACACACATATATATAGGCCTATGTATATATATATATATATATATATATATATATATATATATATATATATATATATATATATATATATATATATATCCAGACATATATATATGTATATATATATATATATATATATATATATATATATATATATATATATATATATATATATATATATATATATATATAGGCACACCTAGACACACAATTATTAGGCATATTTTATTTACCCCATTTTAAATCGAACAATAAGCGTATAAAACGTTACATAGTAACAAGCACTAAAAATGTGTACGTGTAAGTTTTCCATCCCACATGATAAATTCAGCAACTGAAGACACCTATCGATGTGATAATATTCCCCCCCCCCATCCCCCCTATATAAACAACCAATCACAGTCAAGCAGGAGTCACACTAAGAAAACATTACGTAACATCCAGACAAACATCATTAAATGGTTCTAGAAAAAAAGATCCCCCCCCCCATATTTCCTTTTCTTGGCATCAAATTAAAATCAAATCTAAACATTGAACATTCTGATCACGTGTCACGCTGGGATTGTGGGTAATTTGTGTCACGTGTCACACTGGGATTGTGGGTAATTTGTGTCACGTGTCACACTGGGATTGTGGGTAATTTGTGTCACGTTCATGTTAGAAGACAGGTGTCAAATTGGAGGTGATTTCTGTTGATTGGGTGAACACCAGGATAGAATAGAGAGATCGATATGATCTGGGTCAGGCTGACATTGACGTACCAGCGTTTTACTTACAATTAAATCAGTTATGGCTGGAATCTGGGTCAACGCGTGTATAATTAGCACGTGGTGATGACGAGAAAAGTGCGGATAATTGTACGTCATCTCGCTTACTGACTGCAGGGACCGTAGAATACAGGTAGGGGGGGGGGCTCCAGGTGGTGTTTTACTGCAACACTTTGTAGCGGGAGGCTTGGTGAGTGTGTGTGTGTGTGTGTGTGTGAGTGTGTGTGTGTGTGAGTGTGTGTAAAGTGTGTGTATGTGTATGACGAAAGAGAGAGAGAGTGAGAGAGAGCGATTGAAAGAGAGAGAGAGAGCCGGTACCCGATGGCAAATGGTTCGTATTCAGATCAACTTTTAGAAAATAATTTCTAACGATGTACATGATAGTCGCTGAGTAAAAGATAGCCATGCTATCAGAATTAACGTGTCAAATACAATGGTATGGTGGTAGAAATAAGACTACTTTTGGTTTCTATGTGCTTTTCAAATGAAGTTTTGAAGACAAACATTTTATCCAAAACATGACCTTGCTGCTACAAAACTTGGCATTATAACTGTTACAAAACATGACCTTGCTGCTACAAAAATTGGCCTTATAACTGTTACAAAACATGACCTTGCTGCTACAAAACATGACCTTATAACTGTTACAAAACATGACTTTATAATTTATAACTTTTACAAAACATGGATTTACACCTTTAAAATTAAGTGTTTGTTTATTGAATGTATCGTGAATTATTTTGAGGGCGGTGGACGGTGAGGGTGGGGTAGAAATGTAAAAAAATAAGTGTTGGTGGTTATGAAACTGTTATAACCTGTGTGGTGTTGACAGCAGTGATATACAATAACATCATCAAGATTGACAGTAAACAGAAACGACATCGTGTCTATGAAAGATCGTTACAAGAAGACTTCGTGTCTATGAAAGATCGTAAAAAAATCAAAGTAGGCCAACTAAATATTTATTTTAGCTCATCCTCTCCGACCTTTGAAAGAAAATCTAAATGTTTAGAAACTTCAAAATGTGATAAAAGATGTTTACAATCTGCTGACTTTGCGACTAAAGGTAACGCGTGTTCTTTATTTTGACAAACGTTCCAAGTTTACAAAGATTGGCTTTTCTTTTCTTTTTTGTGTAGAATAAATTAGACAGGTGCTGTCTGAAAACTGGCGTCAAACGAAACCATTTTTTCAATTATTTACGTCATCAAAACAGTTTTCACACAACATAAATCATGTTAACCAGGTATGCCCCCCCCTACCCTCAGTTCATTATTTCTCTCTTCCCCAGCCCCTAATACCTCCAGTACCCCCCCCTCCTCCCCTCCCCTCCCCCCCCCCCCCCCCCCCCCCTCCTCCCAATCCACAGACACGATGCCACACGCCTAACACCAGGCCAGACTGTACTAGTAGAAGATTGAACACATTTGAACAGTGCTGCTGATTGACGTTTTGTTTTTACCATCAGTCTCATCGATTTTATCGGCGGTTTACATTCGACTCTGTTCGTTAAACCTAGATTTTAAGCATTTTGTCTGATTTTAAAATAAGCCATGTACATTTTAGAGGCGGTTTACACTCGGCTCTGTTCGTTAAACCTAGATTTGATGCATTTTGTCTGATTTTAAAATAAGCCATGTACATTGTGTGAGGAATCGAACAACTGACTCAAGTATAGTCAGTAGTTGACCTGGATAGTTCTGTGTTGGTGGTGTGTTGATGGTGTGTTGATGGTGTGTTGATGGTGTGTTAGTGGTGTGTTAGTGTGTGTTGGTGGTGTGCAGGTAGAGTGTTGTGGTGTAATACTGATGTGTAGGTGGTGTGTTTGACTTGATAAAATGGTATTTTGACGGTCAACTGTAGTGTGTTGACGGTGTTTGTGGTGTACAGAAAGCTAACACACACGTAGATTTGAGCACATCTGGTGCGATACATCGCCAAATTTTATCGATGTCGATGCCAAATTTTCGTTTATTAGATTTTGTTTTTATAGCTGAGAGCAGTTTCAATCAGACAAGAGAATTAGCGGCTCAGCTGTTTGAGGCATTTGCAGAAAGTAAAACGTGATTCGTGTATGAATATTGTGAATATACAAATTAACAATAGAAGAAGTCATCCTTGTATTAATCATCACTTTATTCAACATAAACTTTTGCGCCTGATCTATACCTGCTTACATTCGTAGGAATTTTGTTTATTTTACAACTAGACATTGTAAATATATATATTTTTCGTCAAAACGTCTCTATTAATGGCCGACTCAGCTTCTGTAGTTACTAATAATGCCTTAAAGACATGCTGTTAGAAATAAAACCTCAAGCGCTATGCGGGCCTAATGGTAGTAGGTAATTAGTAAAGGTTCAGCTAGCAGGTAGAAGGTCACCAGTACAGGTATAGCTAGAGGATAGAAAGGTCAACAGTACAGGTATAGCTAGAGGATAGAAAGGTCAACAGTACAGGTATAGCTAGAGGATAGAAAGGTCAACAGTACAGCTATAGCTAGCAGGTAATAGGTGTTAGGCATCAGTAGAACTACTACTAACTAGACAGTCTTCAATTTTGTTCTAGTTTCAGCACTCAATGGAAAATACTTTGTGGTATATCCCTATGAACTGTGGTGGGTGAAAAGATAAATACAAACGGTAGCTGAAATACGTGTACTATGTACTAGTGCACGAAACAAGATTTAGAAAAAATGTATTCTAAAGATCGAAGCACCAATTTTTCTTAATTAAAGACTGTACATACAGGAATTTCGGAAAGTAAATAGATCCTTGTTTTGATGTCTGTGTATTTTTCTATAATTAAACCAGTTCAACCAAAAGTTTAGACCAATGGCTCCACAAGACGCAAACAACCGTTCTTCATTTAGAGCTCACAACTATTTTTTGTTTACCATCCAAGGGAGATAACGTATGTGTGTGATTGGGGGGAGGAAAGCAGGTCTGGGGGGAGGGGGAGGGAGAAGTCTTAATAGCATCACCACCATCAGATCGCCTGCAGGCACGACAGCGTCGGTTAAATGTCAGACACGACAACAACAGGCAAATGTTGTGCCTGGTATTTATATCACAGGTTCTAAATCTGTGATCATCTGGTCTATCACAGGTTTTGTGGTCGTCTGGTCTATCACAGGTTTTGTGGTCGCCTGGTCTATCACAGGTTCTAAATCTGTGGTCGTCTGGTCTATCACAGGTTCTAAATCTGTGGTCGTCTGGTCTATCACAGGTTCTAAATCTGTGATCATCTGGTCTATCACAGGTTTTGTGGTCGTCTGGTCTATCACAGGTTCTAAATCTGTGGTCGTCTGGTCTATCACAGGTTCTAAATCTGTGGTCGTCTGGTCTATCACAGGTTCTGTGGTCGTCTGGTCTATCACAGGTTCTGTGGTCGTCTGGTCTATCACAGGTTCTGTGGTCGTCTGGTCTATCACAGGTTCTAAATCTGTGGTCGTCTGGTCTATCACAGGTTCTGTGGTCGTCTGGTCTATCACAGGTTCTGTGGTCGTCTGGTCTATCACAGGTTCTGTGGTCGTCTGGTCTATCATAGGTTCTAAATCTGTGGTCGTCTGGTCTATCACAGGTTCTGTGGTCGTCTGGTCTATCACAGGTTCTAAATCTGTGATCGTCTGGTCTATCACAGGTTCTAAATCTGTGGTCGTCTGGTCTATCACAGGTTCTGTGGTCGTCTGGTCTATCACAGGTTCTAAATCTGTGATCGTCTGGTCTATCACAGGTTCTAAATCTGTGATCGTCTGGTCTATCACAGGTTCTGTGGTCGTCTGGTCTATCACAGGTTCTGTGGTCGTCTGGTCTATCACAGGTTCTGTGGTCGTCTGGTCTATCACAGGTTCTAAATCTGTGATCGTCTGGTCTATCACAGGTTCTGTGGTCGTGTGGTCTATCACAGGTTCTAAATCTGTGATTATCTAATTTATCACAGATTATAAGACAGATATGATCAGGCTAAAGTCATAAGTACAAAAGTGATCTGATATCAAAGGGAAAACAAAAACACTTTATTTATATGGAGATGTTCGTCAATCTTGTTCACAAAATTACGCAGGAAAACTCCACACTAAAACATCTCTCAGATCACCTCTCAATAACACTAGAATGTTGTTGGAATACAATGTTTCGGAGATGCATTTTTAAGCACTGTTTACCATTAAGTTTTGAAATTCAATAGCTAGTTTCGGTTTAACGATAGAAAAAGGCTAATCTAATTAGCTGAGGAATGTGTTCTAATTGTGCTGAGGGGTTTGATTTTCTTTCTACATATGTTTCCTGTACGAGTTAATGGCCGCTCAGTAAGAGGAAACTTCGGGGTTTGCTGAGGTCATTTCCGTTTCCTGCACTGAGGTGAAGGGAAGCAGGTAACAATCTAGGTACGAGTGGGACCCCTGCCAGGTAGCTCATATGTCAGGTTGTGTACATGTAGATCATATGTCAGGTTGTGTACATGCTGATCATATGCCAGGTTGTGTACATGTACATGTAGATCATATGTCAGGTTGTGTACATGTACATATAGATCATATGTCAGTTTGTGTACATGTACATGTAGATCATATGTCAGGTTGTGTACATGTAGATCATATGCCAGTTTGTGTACATGTACATGTAGATCATATGTCAGGTTGTGTACATGTAGATCATATGTCAGGTTGTGTACATGTAGATCATATGTCAGGTTGTGTACATGTAGATCATATGTCAGGTTGTGTACATGTAGATCATATGTCAGGTTGTGTACATGTAGATCATATGTCACGTTGTGTACATGTAGATCATATGTCAGGTTGTGTACATGTAGATCATATGTCAGGTTGTGTACATGTATATCATATGTCAGGTTGTGTACATGTAGACCATATGTCAGGTTGTGTACATGTAGATCATATGTCAGGTTGTGTACATGTAGATCATATGTCAGGTTGTGTACATGTAGATCATATTTCAGGTTCTGTACATGTAGATCATTTGTCAGGTTGTGTACATGTAGATCATATGTCAGGTTGTGTACATGTAGATCATATGTCAGGTTGTGTACATGTAGATCATATGACAGGTTGTGTACATGTAGATCATATGTCAGGTTGTGTACATGTAGATCATATGTCAGGTTGTGTACATTTAGATTATATGTCAGGTTGTGTACATGTTGCCATGGAGGTTGTGCACATGTAGCTCATATGTCAGGTTGTGTACATGTAGATCATATGTCAGGTTGTGTACATGTAGAGCATATGTCAGGTTGTGTACATGTAGATCATATGTCAGGTTGTGTACATGTAGATCATTTGTCAGGTTGTGTACATGTAGATCATATGTCAGGTTGTGTACATGTAGATCATATGTCAGGTTGTGTACATGTAGATCATGTGTAAGGTTGTGTACATGTAGATCATATGTCAGGTTATTTACATTCAGTCATATGTCAGGTTGTACTGTGCAGATTAGTGCTACGACAGCGTTGATCTAAAAAAACATATAACACAGATTCCTTCGTTCTTTAACTCCACAATATAACGCTGATCTTACACCCAGCACCGATTGGTTGTCACCCCCGACATCGGTTGTCCCCCGATGGGGTCCACGCCCCACTAGTAGCGCTACTGACTACTGTTCTAATGTATATGGGGGTTCTGTAATTACGCAGTTGTCTACCTTGGTCACTACTCGGGTGAACTTTATTATTTTTTAATTATACGAAAAATGCGAATCCGGGATGATGCAATGAAAAACCATCGGTTCCAACTGGTTTTCTTACATTACAATCACGTGACTTACGATGGTTGGAGCTGTTTGAGGCACGCCCACAAATTTTAAAAAGCCCATGTCTTAGCTCCTTCTGACGCTAGACCCACAAAATTGGTATTGATGTAAAAGGAAAAAAATAGTAAAAATTCTGGTATAATTTTTTTGTTGTAATTAGTCGGGTTTTGAATTTACGTGCAACAACCTAATAAAAATGTGTCATGGGAAAATGTTATACTACGTTGTACGTAATAGGGGTGGGTAACAGAGCCAGATGTATGTGCCATCTAATATGTCACGATCCTTAAACTCTAAGTTAGATTTGTAAATCCAAATGTATGCCCCTGTCACGTGGTAGATAAATGGTGTTTGTTTGTTTCCGCCAGATCTATTTTTATCACAGCTGCATAAATCGTGTAATCGATTCCATAAAAAACGGAACTGTCAGGTAACACGTCATCAATTATTCTATGGAGGATCGATACTGCTGGAATAAGTGATGATATCAATACTATATGAAACGATCTGAGGTAATTGTCCGTATCGTCGTACGCACGATTACTCTCAAAACGATTCTATTATTTTCCGCTTCATTCATTATACATGGCTTTACACAACATTTGGTTTGTGCTCAAATAAAATAAATAGCATTGTTTTGTTTGATTGTATGCATTTTATATTTGAATAAACAATTAGATAATTAGAGAAAACTAAATTAATTTGTCATCTATCCTGCAGTGGTTCAACTGCTCAGCATATATTTGAGATCTATTTATAAATTAATTGTAATCTAGTGTTAGGTCATCTTGGCATTAAGGTGAGGTGTATAACCAGGATGTATGACAGCAAGGTGAATAAACAGGCTGTCTTACAGCTAAGTGTATAAACACGAAGTTGTTGTATCTAGTTGTCTGATGTTAAACTCTTCTTGCATCGATTTATCTGATGTTGTACTTAGGTGTTTGATCTTCTATTTGTCGGATGTTTGAATTTGCTGAAGTTGTATCTAGTTGCCTGATGATGTGTGTGTCGGATGTAGTACCTAGTAAAATCCTGCTGAAGTTGTATCTAGTTGCCTGATGATGTATGTGTCTGATGTAGTACCTAGTAAAATGCTGCTGAAGTTGTATCTAGTTGCCTGATGATGTATGTGTCTGATGTAGTACCTAGTAAAATCCTGCTGAAGTTGTATCTAGTTGCCTGATGATGTATGTGTCTGATGTAGTACCTAGTAAAATCCTGCTGAAGTTGTATCTAGTTGCCTGATGATGTATGTGTCGGATGTAGTAGCTAGTAAAATGCTGCTGAAGTTGTATCTAGTTGCCTGATGATGTATGTGTCTGATGTAGTACCTATTAAAATGCTGCTGAAGCTGTATCTAGTTGCCTGATGATGTATGTGTCGGATGTTGTTGAATTTGCTGAAGTTGTATCTTGTTGCCTGATGATGTATGTGTCGGATGTTGTTGAATTTGCTGAAGTTGTATCTTGTTGCCTGATGATGTATGTGTCGGATGTTGTTGAATTTGCTGAAGTTGTATCTAGTTGCCTGATGATGTATGTGTCGGATGTAGTAGCTAGTAAAATGCTGCTGAAGTTGTATCTTGTTGCCTGATGATGTATTCCCCTGTCATGTTTTGTAACACCAGCATGACATACAGCTGTCATACAGACACGTCATGCAGGTGGAAATATCTAGCGTGGAAGAAAGTCGAGCTTAAGTCAACACAAAGCATGTCCACACTTCAACCTAGACACCGACCTTTTTTAAACGCTGGATTCTTCAAAGTTTACATCTTTTCAATTAGATATATAAACTAGTTCAGGCTTTTTGTATATATATATATATATATATATATATATATATATATATATATATATATATATATATATATATATATATATATATATATGTATGTATATATATATATGTATATATATATATATATATATATATATATATATATATATATATATATATATATATATATATATATATATATATATATATATATATATATATATATATATATATTCACAACTATTTTTAAGCACGTAGGTTGTAGTTTTGAAAGCCGTAGCCAATGCATTCACTTATCTTCAGCTGTTTTTTGTCTCCATATTTACAACCACACCTGTCAAAGTTGATTTAAGTTTTTTTCTTTCCCTTCAAAGTTTAACTCCCGTGAACATTTCCTAGTTGAATGCCCAGCGCCGCAGGTTAAAGTGGAAGCTGGAGATATTTTTGTGGGTAATGTCTTGTAAACAATGCACATTATAGTCGTGGTCACTCGCCCAGTGTTACACAATACACAGTTTACTCACAATGATATTTCACACTACTGATGGTGAGTGATAGTGAGGTTAAATACTTTCAAAGCATTTACTTTTGCATTGAATCGATCAGGAAAATCTCTCTACGGGTAAAAAAAAAGTTTTAGGAATCATTTCGCTGCCAGAATAGATAGCGTTATCAACCATCTGTGTCAGGTGCAACTCTAGGGAGAGTAGATGCTCTTACGTCATCACCAGGGACCATCAGGGGACTGAACTTACTGTGTACCAGCAGGGGACTAAACTCACCGGGTAACATCAAGGGACTGAACTCACTGGGATAAAGCAAGAAGTACACGGGGGAGGGGGGATTACCGTAAGGAAAAGTACACTAGTTGGAATAAGTTTATTTAATACTATTTTACTAAAGTTGAACTAGCTAAAAGCAATTAGCTTAGCAATATAATATTTAGATAAATGAACTAAAAGTAACAAAAGAAAACTAGTGAAAATAAAATTCAAATAGTCTTGGATCAGATCTTTGGATACAGAGTGTATGTGACATGGCCATATATTTGGATGTAGTGTATATGTGATTTGGCCATGTTATGGGTTGAACTTTATATATGTTTGGAATGTTTAAAGTTCGCATGCTTTAATGCCAATGGGTTAAGGCATGTCTTACAAAATGTTATGTAGCTGTCTTATAAAATGTTATGTAGCTGTCTTATAAAATGTTATGTAGCTGTCTTACAAAATGTTATGTAGCTGTCTTACAAAATGTTATGTAGCTGTCTTCTAAAATGTTATGTAGCTGTCTTACAAAATGTTATGTAGCTGTCTTACAAAATGTTATGTAGCTGTCTTACAAAATCTTATGTGGCTGTCTCACAAAATGTTATGTGGCTGTCTTTGAAAACGTAAGAAATGTTTCTACACAATCACAGAAAAACCCTTGTGACCTTGACCTCACCCCATGCTGGCCTTAACCTTGGCCGATGCTGAAAGTGCTGTAGACTCGAGCTATGAAAACAAACCCGGAAATCGATTCTTCTCAAGGAAAGTCTGACTCACCCCACTACATAGATCCACGACGTGACGTCATAATTGGGGCTAAATTAAGTAACGGAAGCATTCGGCCAATTTAGATCAAACCAAAACAGGGGGTTAAGTCTGAAAAATGTGTGTATGTAATCATGTATAATGCATGTTAGCCTTTGTGTGTATGTAATCATTCACTTTAGCCAATGTGTGTATGTAATCATGTATGTTAGCTCATGTGTGTATGTAATCATTTATGTTAGCTCATGTGTGTATGTAATCATTTATGTTAGCTCATGTGTGTATGTAATCATGTATGTTAGCCTATGTGTGTATGTAATCATGTATGTTAGCAAATCTGTATATGTAATCATGTAAGTAACTTAGGCTCTGTGAGTCTACAGAATAAACTTTTTGATTGTCTTAATGACTCAGATTTCAGGTAAAGCAATTATAAATTCAATTATCCATTGTAATTAAAAATTAATATTAATGGTAATTATAAATTGTAATTATCAATTCTAAATTCTGACATCCGGGTTAGTCTTGTGATTTAAAAGCAGTTATTAACACCTGCTGTGGAAGTTTAGTTAGGATTGGCTAAAGCTTATGCAAACGTATTTTAATGTTGATGTTGAAGTTAATTTATTCGAACTCTACATTCCACGACCACCACCCCTACCCCCACACCTTTCCACCCACCACCCCCACAACTTAACACAATCTCCGCGTGCACACAACCACCAGAAGATCGCTACCTCAAAAACCTACTTTAGTTCCAGAGTTCAGCCAACACGTCACATTAATTTAGTTTAGTGTAGCGAGACCACAAACTCATGACATACAGGTTCACGGGGAATATTTAAAATCAAATTAAACGCATTTGATAGGTGCAGAAAAAGTGTAGGACCTTCTTCTCTAGTCGCGTGAAGGACCTTGTTCTCTCGTCGTGTGACGTTTGTAGGACCTTCTTCTCTAGTCGTGTGTCGCGTATAGGTCCTTGTTCTCTGGTCGTGTGTCGGGTGTAGGACCTTGTTCTCTCGTCGTGTGTCGTTTGTAGGACCTTTTTCTTTAGTCGTGTGTCGGGTGTAGGACCTTGTTCTCTAGTCGTGTGTCGTGTGTAGGACCTTCTTCGTTAGTCGTGTGTCGAGTGTAGGACCTTTTTCTCTAGTCGTGTGTCGTGTGTAGGACCTTCTTCGTTAGTCGTGTGTCGGGTGTAGGACCTTGTTCTCTAGTCGTGTGTCGTGTGTAGGACCTTCTTCGTTAGTCGTGTGTCGGGTGTAGGACCTTGTTCTCTAGTCGTGTGTCGTGTGTAGGACCTTCTTCGTTAGTCGCGTATAGGTCCTTGTTCTCTGGTCGTGTGTCGGGTGTAGGACCTTGTTTTCTAGTCTCTCATCTCATACAAAGATTGGATGCTGAATGATGTAGATCATGTATGACAGCATGACTGAGATATTTTATGTTTTATGACTTAGATGCTAATCACCACACCTGTGGCTGACTACTTATACAGCATCAACTGTTAAACAACACATCCACGACACATAGTGACCTCAAGTTATGATGTGTTGTGTTGGCAGAATGTGTCGAACGATCAGCTGGGATGTGGGCTCAACACGTTTGAACACTTTACACAACACGTGCTGTGTCATTAACGTGTTGGTGTGTTGTAGAAGTCGCCAGTGTTTGAGTGTAGACGTTTAGTCAGGTGGGAGAGACAGGTGTGGCGGCCTGCCCGCATATCTAACCAGGGATCATGCACAGCATAAGTGCATATATATATATATATATATATATATATATATATATATATATATATATATATATATATATATATATATATATATATACATATATATATATATATGCACTTTTGTCGAATCCATACGACATATTCTGTTTTTTACAGGTGCGTGTGATGTGTCAGGTTAATGGAACTAAAGCTAGCACAACACGTCCGTGTGCAGGTGTGAACACAGCATGTTATTAATCGTAGACCGACAGCAACACAACAACTCGTATCATCATACAACACAACACCTCTAATTATCATACAACACAACAACTCGAAACTCGAATCATCATACAACACAACTCGAATCATCATACAACACAACAACTCGTATCATCATACAACACAACACCTCTAATCATCATACAACACAACAACTCTAATCATCATACAACACAACAACTCGAAACTCGAATCATCATACAACACAACAACTCGAATCATCATACGACACAACAACTCGTATCATAATACAACACAACAACTCGAAAATCGAATCATCATACAACACAACAACTCGAATCATCATACAACACAACAACTCGAATCATCATACAACACAACAACTCGAATCATCATACAATACAACAACTTTAATCATCATACAATACAACAACTCGAATCATCATACAACACAACAACTCGAATCATCATACAATACAACAACTTTAATCATCATACAATACAACAACTAGAATCATCATACAATACAACACCTCTAATTATCATACTACACAACAACTCGAATCATCATACAACACAACAACTCGAATCATCATACAATACAACAACTTTAATCATCATACAATACAACAACTAGAATCATCATACAATACAACACCTCTAATTATCATACTACACAACAACTCGAATCATCATACAACACAACAACTCTAATCATCATACAATACAACACCTCTAATTATCATACTACACAACAACTCGAATCATCATACAACACAACAACTCGAATCATCATACAACACAACAACTCTAATCATCATACAACACAACAACTCTAATCATCATACAACACAACAACTCTAATCATCATACAACACAACAACTCGAATCATCATACAACACAACAACTCGAATCATCATACAACACAACAACTCGAATCATCATACAACACAACAACTCGAATCATCATACAACACAACAACTCGAATCATCATACAACACAACAACTCGAATCATCATACAACACAACAACTCGAATCATCATACAACACAACAACTCGAATCATCATACAACACAACAACTCGAATCATCATACAACACAACAACTCGAATCATCATACAACACAACAACTCGAATCATCATACAACACAACAACTCGAATCATCATACAACACAACAACTCGAATCATCATACAACACAACAACTCGAATCATCATACAACACAACAACTCGAATCATCATACAACACAACAACTCGAATCATCATACAACACAACAACTCGAATCATCATACAACACAACAACTCGAATCATCATACAACACAACAACTCGAATCATCATACAACACAACAACTCGAATAATCATACAACACAACAACTCGAATCATCATACAACACAACAACTCGAATCATCATACAACACAACAACTCGAATCATCATACAACACAACAACTCTAATCATCATACAACACAACAACTCTAATCATCATACAACACAACAACTCGAATCATCATACAACACAACAACTCGAATCATCATACAACACAACAACTCTAATCATCATACAACACAACAACTCTAATCATCATACAACACAACAACTCGAATCATCATACAACACAACAACTCGAATCATCATACAACACAACAACTCGAATCATCATACAACACAACAACTCGAATCATCATACAACACAACAACTCGAATCATCATACAACACAACAACTCGAATCATCATACAACACAACAACTCGAATCATCATACAACACAACAACTCGAATCATCATACAACACAACAACTCGAATCATCATACTACACAACTACTCGAATCATCATACAACACAACAACTCGAATCATCATACAACACAACAACTCGAATCATCATACAACACAACAACTCGAATCATCATACAACACAACAACTCGAATCATCATACAACACAACAACTCGAATCATCATACAACACAACAACTCGAATCATCATACAACACAACAACTCGAATCATCATACAACACAACAACTCGAATCATCATACAACACAACAACTCGAATCATCATACAACACAACAACTCTAATCATCATACAACACAACAACTCGAATCATTATACAACACAACAACTCTAATCATCATACAACACAACAACTCGAATCATCATACAACACAACAACTCGAATCATCATACAACACAACAACTCGAATCATCATACAACACAACAACTCGAATCATCATACAATACAACAACTCTAATCATCATACAACACAACAACTCGAATCATCATACAACACAACAACTCGAATCATCATACAACACAACAACTCGAATCATCATACAACACAACAACTCGAATCATCATACAACACAACAACTCTAATCATCATACAACACAACAACTCGAATCATCATACAACACAACAACTCGAATCATCATACAACACAACAACTCTAATCATCATACAACACAACAACTCGAATCATCATACAACACAACAACTCTAATCATCATACAATACAACAACTCTAATCATCATACAACACAACAACTCTAATCATCATACAACACTAGAACTACTGCTGGAACATAGATACAATACAAAACTACATATGGGAGCCGGCCATTGTTTTTGTCTTTATATGCCATAACAATTCATAACACAACACACGAGTCAAGTTACATGAAATGATTCCAGTAAGAGAAATGATTATTTAACCAACACATGTAACTGTAGTAGCCTCCCCTGGTGTTATACTCTGAACGAGACTGTTAGCAAGTAATTCAAGTGCTTGTATGCATCTATCGATGTCAATGGCAGAAAGCCATGAGGTTCGTGTCGTAAAACAATGGGAGCATGCGAGGGTTTGACGGAGTGAGAGTTACATCTAGAGTGTATGAAAGTAGGGTTTGACGGAGTGAGAGTTACATCTATCTAGTGTATGAACGCTCGTTCTAACAACTCCAGTGACGGTTCATGTGAAAGTAGGTTGGCTTGAAGTGAGGACGGAATAGTAGAGGTTAGAGGTTAGATTAACTTCAAGGGGGGGGGGGGGGGGAAGTGAGCAGTGTTTCTTCCAGACTTTTTTCTCCTGGGGGGGGGCACTTGAAATTTTCGGGGGCGGGGGTAGACTTTCTTTGGGGGGGGGGGGTCGGACACTGTTAAAAGTATATATTTTCTATATAAATTATATAAATTTCATTTCGTTCAGGGGGGGGGGAGGGGTAGAATTTTTTCGCGGGGGGGGGGGGGGGGGGGGAGGGGCAAGCCCCCCTGAAGAGATGCGAAGAAACTCTGGGAGTGAGGGGCTTAAATAGTCTTATTGCAAAACCGCTAAGATCTACTTGAGGTGAAGACAAAGTGAAGAGCTTAGATGTCGCATGTGCCATATGAAATTGTAAGGAGTATGTACCCGCTCAGCATGTAGACGTCCAGCCATCAGGAAACCTGTGACCACGGACCTGTCTCTTACAAGCTCTCTATAATGTCTATCACAGCCTGTCAGCCTACATAAAACTATCACAACCTGTCAGCCTACATAAAACTATCACAGTCTACATAAAACTATCACAACCTGTCAGCCCACATAAAACTATCACAGCCTGTCAGCCTACATAAAACTATCACAGCCCACATAAAACTATCACAACCTGTCAGCCTACATAAAACTATCACAGCCTGTCAGCCTACATAAAACTATCACAGCCTGTCAGCCTACATAAAACTATCACAACCTGTCAGCCTACATAAAACTATCACAGCCCACATAAAACTATCACAACCTGTCAGCCTACATAAAACTATCACAGCCCACATAAAACTATCACAGCCTGTCAGCCTACATAAAACTATCACAGCCTGTCAGCCCACATAAAACTATCACAGCCTGTCAGCCTACATAAAACTATCACAGCCTGTCAGTGTCAGCCCACATAAAACAATCACAGCCTGTCAGCCCACATAAAACTATCACCGCCTGTCAGCCCACATAAAACTATCACAGCCTGTCAGCCCACATAAAACTATCACAGCCTGTCAGCCCACATAAAACTATCACAGCCTGTCAGCCTACATAAAACTATCACAGCCTGTCAGCCCACATAAAACTATCACAGCCTGTCAGTGTCAGCCCACATAAAACTATCACAACCTGTCAGCCTACATAAAACTATCACAGCCTGTCAGCCCACATAAAACTATCACAGCCTGTCAGCCCACATAAAACTATCACCGCCTGTCCTTCTACATAAAACTATCACAGCCTGTCAGCCCACATAAAACTATCACCGCCTGTCCTTCTACATAAAACTATCACAGCCTGTCAGTGTCAGCCCACATAAAACTATCACAGCCTGTCAGCCTACATAAAACTATCACAGCCTGTCAGCCTACATAAAACTATCACAGCCTGTCCTTCTACATAAAACTATCACAGCCTGTCAGCCTACATAAAACTATCACAGCCTGTCAGTGTCAGCCCACATAAAACTATCACAGTCTACATAAAACTATCACAGCCTGTCCTTCTACATAAAACTATCACAGCCTGTCAGCCTACATAAAACTATCACAACCTGTCAGCCTACATAAAACTATCACAGCCTGTCAGCCTACATAAAACTATCACAGCCTGTCCTTCTACATAAAACTATCACAGCCTGTCAGCCTACATAAAACTATCACAGCCTGTCAGCCCACATAAAACTATCACAGCCTGTCAGTGTCAGCCCACATAAAACTATCACAGCCTGTCAGCCCACATAAAACTATCACAGCCTGTCAGCCTACATAAAACTATCACAGCCTGTCCTTCTACATAAAACTATCACAGCCTGTCCTTCTACATAAAACTATCACAGCCTGTCAGTGTCAGCCCACATAAAACTATCACAGCCTGTCAGCCCACATAAAACTATCACAGCCTGTCAGCCTACATAAAACTATCACAGCCTGTCAGCCCACATAAAACTATCACAGCCTGTCAGTGTCAGCCCACATAAAACTATCACAGCCTGTCAGCCCACATAAAACTATCACAGCCTGTCAGCCCACATAAAACTATCACAGCCTGTCAGCCTACATAAAACTATCACAGCCTGTCCTTCTACATAAAACTATCACAGCCTGTCAGCCCACATAAAACTATCACAGCCTGTCAGTGTCAGCCCACATAAAACTATCACAGCCTGTCAGCCCACATAAAACTATCACAGCCTGTCAGCCTACATAAAACTATCACAGCCTGTCAGTGTCAGCCCACATAAAACTATCACAGCCTGTCAGCCTACATAAAACTATCACAGCCTGTCAGCCTACATAAAACTATCACAGCCTGTCAGTGTCAGCCCACATAAAACTATCACAGCCTGTCAGCCTACATAAAACTATCACGGCCTGTCAGCCCACATAAAACTATCACAGCCCACATAAAACTATCACAGCCTGTCAGCCTACATAAAACTATCACAGCCTGTCAGCCTACATAAAACTATCACAGCCTGTCAGCCTACATAAAACTATCACAGCCTGTCAGCCCACATAAAACTATCACAGCCTGTCAGCCTACATAAAACTATCACAGCCTGTCAGTGTCAGCCCACATAAAACTATCACAGTCTACATAAAACTATCACAGCCCACATAAAACTATCACAGCCTGTCAGCCTACATAAAACTATCACAGCCTGTCAGCCTACATAAAACTATCACAGCCTGTCAGTGTCAGCCCACATAAAACTATCACAACCTGTCAGCCTACATAAAACTATCACAACCTGTCAGCCCACATAAAACTATCACAGCCTGTCAGCCCACATAAAACTATCACAGCCTGTCAGCCCACATAAAACTATCACAGCCTGTCAGCCCACATAAAACTATCACAGCCTGTCAGCCTACATAAAACTATCACAGCCTGTCAGTGTCAGCCCACATAAAACTATCACAGCCTGTCAGCCCACATAAAACTATCACAGCCTGTCAGCCCACATAAAACTATCACAGCCTGTCAGCCTACATAAAACTATCACAGCCTGTCAGTGTCAGCCCACATAAAACTATCACAGCCTGTCAGCCTACATAAAACTATCACAGCCTGTCAGTGTCAGCCCACATAAAACTATCACAGCCTGTCAGCCCACATAAAACTAAACTATCACAGCCTGTCAGCCTACATAAAACTATCACACAGTTTTAATTAAATGCTAAGGGAAACGTTTCATCAAATAGGCCTAAATATTTATTTTTTTAAATCTAACAATTGCTTTCTTCATGGCACAGAATGAGCTACACAGGACCAAGACAGCAGATATAGATGGTAATATTACAAAATATTTCCAAATATAAAACTAAATCATGTACGCCTAATTATCAAGCTGTTTATCCCACATAGCAATTCAACTAATTATAACCATGTTTCCTTTAACAACTAGGCTTAGTGGATAGTTATTAATGCAAAAAAAAAAAAAAAGAAACATTAGTTACTTACCTTAGCGATTATGTCCCATGTTAGGAATGATCAGGTTATATCCAAGAATAATTGAAACAAAGAAACAATGATGGGAAACAACTGTTGTTACACTGTCTCCTGACTCAACACACATGTGAACTCTCGAACACACGGGTATTAAGTCAATTGGATGAAATCAACAGGAGTAAGGGGAGACAATGCTCGCTGCTACTCCACAGCTGATCTACTCACTAGAAGAATTTTTTCACTTTCTGTGCCCCCTCCCCTCCCCATCCCCGCGCGCCGTGAGAAAATCGTTGGCCCCAGCAGCTCTCACGAGCAGGAAAAGGGGAGCTACCCAGTTTTGGGGAGGAGAGGAGGGCAAGAATAAGGGGGATAAGAAGACTTAATGCCGTACGAGAAATGAGCGCTTTCATCAATCGGTGCACCCCACCCCCACCCTCCCCGTCTAATCAAACCTACTAAGTGCAGGGTACTGTCGTTCTGGAACATGTCGGCATCTGTGTGACGTCATGGTAGAAATGATGCCGGTGTTCTGACATGGCTGATCGATTGTTGGGGAGGTTTGTAGTCTAGGGTAGGTGGTGGGTAGGTGGGAGGGTGGGTGGGTAGGTGGGAAGGTGGGTAGGTGGTGGGTAGGTGGGAAGGTGGCAGGTGGTGGGTAGGTGGGAGGGTGGGTAGGTGGGTTGGTGGATAAGTGGGTTGGTGGATAAGTGGGTTGGTGGATACTTGGGGGGTTAGGGTTGGCAGATATGTGTGAGGGTAGATGGGTGGGAGGGTGGATAAGTGGGTTGGTGGATAAGTGGGATGGTGGATAAGTGGGTTGGTGGATAAGTGGGTTGGTGGATAAGTGGGTTGATGGATAAGTGGGTTGATAGATAAATGGGTTGGTGGATAAGTGGGTTGATGGATAAGTGGGTTGGTGGATAAGTGGGTTGATGGATAAGTGGGTTGGTGGATACTTGGCGGGGGTTTAGGGTTCGCAGATACGTGTGAGGGTAGATGGGTGGGAGGGTGGATAAGTGGGTTGGTGGATACTTGGGGGGGGTTAGGGTTGGCAGATACGTGTGAGGGTAGATGGGTGGTAGGGTGGATAAGTGGGTTGATGGATAAGTGGGTTGGTGGATATGTGGGGGGGGGGGTTAGGGTTGGCAGATACGTGTGAGGGTAGATGGGTGGGAGGGTGGGACTGTGTATACGTGGGTTGGTGAATACTTTGGGGTTGTATTGGGGTGTGTGGATACATAGGAGGGTTGGTGAGCCTGTTAGGGTGGTTGTATAAATGAGGGGGTGAGTGGATGTGTGGGTACATGCATGGAATAATGAAAGGGCGTACCGGTGAAGTGGGCGCGTTAGTCGATGGTACGTGCGTGGAGGGGGGGGGGGTGGTGGTGAGTTGGAGGGTGTGTGGGAGGTTGCGTGGAGAGAAGGTGGCAAAAAAATTGAAAACAAAAAATCGGTACGCCCTACTGTTTTTGTTGAGCGATATGTAACAATCTGGTCAGAGTTAACAGAAGAGGCGAGAAAAAAAAATTTCACACGACACAAAATCTATACATGGAAGAAACGGATTTTTTTTAACAACTTGACAGTTGGGCAAAAAGTAATCAATAACAGGGAACTGTAGATTTTTTATAGGACCGTCTGGTCAAAGGTCATCTTCTTGGAGGAGTTCTGAGGTTTGGATTGTAACGGACACCAATCTATCAGCCAGATAGATGGCGAACGCTCCCGGATTCGTTTAACTGATTATACACAGATGGCGACAAGCCTAAATAAAAGAAAATTGACTCACTAGTTCGCTAGGACTCGTAATTAATGTCTAGGGGAAACACTAGAGAAACTAATGATGCCAACAAAACCTTTAATCTGCATATAACTTGTAATGAGTGTACAAAGTCGTGGCAGAACACTAGATTTATACAAGAATAAAATGGATATACAGAATGATCAAAACCCAACTTACAATTCGTGGAAATAAATAGTATGATACACTATCACAGCTTTAACACTTCAGAAAAATCACCACTGTATACATAACACTGCTATAAGCATAAAGAATTACTTATTCACAAGTAATATAACAACTTAATACTGCACGGCAACACACAGGGCTTATCTCTCTTCAACGACGTCTGACCAAAGACTGCCGCGAGACACCTGTGGGCGATCTATTTATAGACTTAGGTAACATGGAAGGTCACCTTCAAATCATAAGACCATTGGTTGGGGTGGTCATCTGGTCTGAAACAATCAATCATTTCTCGATGGAAAATTTCTGAGTCTAAGACTCTCTTAGTAAGACAGCGGAAAAAAACTGGTTATTGCACCACAGACCATATATGGTATTATAACAAATGTCAAACTAAAAATAAAACATTACTAGACCTAAGTAGGTCACAGGATTGAGTGGAATTGTAATTAGGTTATGGTGTGGCTTCAGTGGCGATTATTGAAGCCATATTTTTCTTTATAATTGTGTATGTGCATAAACAGCACTAAGCATAAGACATTATTACAAAACAAGACAGAACAAAATAGCTTTAATACCAGCAGTTTTCTTCATTAAAACAGCAAAATATTTGCAGTTGTATTTAGCAAGTCAACAAGAGTTTGTGTAAAACCGAGGATTTAATCAAAATAAGATTTACAACTTGGACACTCACCATGAACTAGCACACGAGTTTAAAAAACATTTTGACAGTTTTAAGGATTCTGTTATAAAATAAATATTTTGGCAAATTGTGACATTCGTTGAGAAGTAATAAAAATTGTCTGTTGTCAAATAATGCTTTGCGTAATGAATAACTGAATGAAAGAATAAAATATCAGTGTTGTAGCTAAGACAAATGAGATCAAGTTATAAAGGCAGCTTAGACTTAGTGTGACTGGGTTTGTTTGAATAAAGACTTTGTTCATCCTGGAATCCTTGCCTTAAGTTTTTGTGCTAACCAATCTTTGACTTTCCTGAGAGAAAAAAAATGGTCAGCTAGGTTGAATTAAGGACTGCTGAGCCAAGCTCGGATGATTCCCTTTTCTCTCTCTCTAGCCACAATCACACCTATAGGGTCCAGCTGGTTGGATGCCCTGTAGAGTAGAGGCAACATTAGTGGACTGTCAAGTCAGCTAGTTTAAAGGTGATGACAGCCATAACCTTGGCAACGACATGAAATTTTCAGCCATTTTTTATTTTAGATTTAACTCATTGAGTCATAACTATATGCTAAATATTACAACATTAGGTTGAGAAATAAGCATTTTGATTATTTTGGTTTTCATACCCGCCCATGCCCTTAAGGTGAGAGGTGTGGTACAGGTGAGAGATGTGATTTGGGCCGTACCTTAAGTCTAGATGATGAGCACCACCTGATACAGGGATGGCAATCAGTGATGGTGAAAGGTTTTCGTTGATCTGAGAAAGATTTTTTTTAACACAAGACAGAAGTTACATGATAGGGATAACTTCACAAACACATGAAAGCAAAGTGGTGTGGTGAGACATCTGAAGCAAGAACAATATAAATTCTTTTTTAAAGATTTCAACACTTGCTTTGAAGGGGCTTTGTTTAATCACATATGTAGAACTACAAGCAATAACAGAACTACAATTCAAACATCAGTACAAAAACAGCTGATACACTGTAATTGATGTAATACTTATATATGAAATTTCATCAACCTAGCTACAACGGTACTCAAGTTATCATGTTCACAGACAGGCACACACATACATACACACACATAGACATACAGATAAAATTGTAAAACTTAGTGTTTCCAACTCAGATAGGTATGAAACTGCCTGCGAGATTTGTGAAAATATCAATTTAGATTTTTTTTACATGATTACTATACTTCCTTTACACTCGTATACGAGAAAGTAAAAATGGTGAGCTTGACTTACCCCGCCTCCCATCCATGGGTCAAGGTTGCCATTAGAAAAGATAATATTGCTGGCACTTTTTATTTCTGGAGATATTAAAAAAATACTTGAGTTAAAAAAACAAAAATTTCATAGGAAACAAGAAGGATAACTAAAAAAATTTAACAGAAATTAGGACTAAATTGATTATGTCCCTTACTTAAGCCTAGGAACTGTATTGAAGCCCAACTTTCTCTGGGAGTTATGCCATACGTCTTCTGGCAGTAGGTAGCTCTAAGCTCTGGTGTCCATGGTAGCACAGGAAACATATCTGTAACATTGTTACTTCCCCTTGGTAAAGATAACTCGGTACAAGCCTAGGAAAAGAGAATCAGAAAAAAAAACAATTATTGAAAATTACACACAACTATTTAGAACAACATTCTTATATATTGGTTGAGATTAAAGGCTAGATTTTCAACAGTTTAATTATCAAATCTTCTGATACCTGGTGGTGATACAAAAAGAACCTGGTGGTGACACAAACAACACCTCACCCAGTGGTGATACAAACAACACCTCACCCAGTGGTGATACAAACAACACCTCACCTGGTGGTGACATTAACAACACCTCACCTGGTGGTGATACAAACAACACCTCACCTGGTGGTGACATTAACAACACCTCACCTGGTGGTGATACAAACAACACCTCACCTGGTGGTGACATTAACAACACCTCACCTGGTGGTGACATTAACAACACCTCACCTGGTGGTGATACAAACAACACCTCACCTGGTGGTGACATTAACAACACCTCACCTGGTGGTGACATTAACAACACCTCACCTGGTGGTGATACAAACAACACCTCACCTGGTGGTGACATTAACAACACCTCACCTGGTGGTGACATTAACAACACCTCACCTGGTGGTGACATTAACAACACCTCACCTGGTGGTGACATTAACAACACCTCACCTGGTGGTGATACAAACAACACCTCACCTGGTGGTGACATTAACAACACCTCACCTAGTGGTGACACAAACAACACATCACCTGGTGGTGATACAAACAACACCTGGTGGTGACATTAACAACACCTCACCTGGTTGTGACATTAACAACACCTCACCTGGTGGTGACACAAACAACACCTCACCTGGTGGCGACATTAACAATACCTCACCTGATAGTCCCAAGCTATAGCAGCAGGCCCAGTACCACAGCCTGTCGGATCAGCACACTCAATAAACTCCTCAAAAATATCATAGCAAGGGATGCTTGAGCTGTTATAAAATACACCTGTAAACAAAATGCTTGGATTTATCATAGCAAGGGATGCTTGAGCTGTTATAAAATACACCTGTAAACAAAATGTTTGGATTTATCATAGCAAGGGATGCTTGAACTGTTATAAAAGACACCTGTAAACAATATGCTTGGATTTATCACAACACTATATTGAACTGTTATAAAATACGCCTGTAAACAAAATGCTTGGATTAATCACAACACTATATTGAACTGTTATAAAATATGCCTGTAAACAAAATGCTTGGATTAATCACAACACTATATTGAACTGTTATAAAAGACACCTGTAAACAAAATGCTTGGATTAATCACAACACTATATTGAACTGTTATAAAAGACACCTGTAAACAAAATGCTTGGATTAATCACAACACTATATTGAACTGTTATAAAAGACACCTGTAAACAAAATGCTTGGATTTATCACAACACTATATTGAACTGTTATAAAATACACCTGTAAACAAAATGCTTGGATTAATCACAACACTTTAAAGTTTGGACCAACAAGAAAAACAAATAAATCAAACAGTGAAAAACAAAAAAAAATTTATTGAGGCAATAAGAGTGTGTTACCTGCAGCTTTAGCTAATCCAACTATTGGATTAGATTCATTCATAATGGCTCCACAACCCACCTGACAAAAAATATAAACAAGGTAAATGTATCTTTAATTGAAATTTAATGTGTCTTATGAACAAAAGCATTGTAAGAATCAAATTTTATATAACAGAAATAGCCAGTAATAAAACCAACACACCTTGACAGGAAAGCCAGGTAGGTTACCCATAAAGCCAGTGGGATAAGGATAATCCAGCATGGCCATCATGGTAAAAGCATTCCTGACCCAGCCTTGTAAATGGCGGTAAGAATCTTGATCGGTCAGTTTCTTGCACAGACCAAACTGGGTGCTGATCTGATCTAGACCTGGAACATTACAAAAAACTTAATGACAAAATCCATCAAATTATTGCAATATTTACAATTACATTTTTTATTTTCATCCCTTATAGCGTTTTATTA
This sequence comes from Physella acuta, assembly GCF_028476545.2. Classification (NCBI taxonomy): domain Eukaryota; kingdom Metazoa; phylum Mollusca; class Gastropoda; family Physidae; genus Physella; species Physella acuta. The sequence continues at coordinate 392,529 of NW_026732982.1, read as the reverse complement.
AATCATGAAAAATTAACAAAATCATTTAACTACTTGAAAACATAGGCAATAACTTATGACTTTAGCAACAATATCAGATAGTAACTAATGACCTTAGCAACAATATCAGATAGTAACTAATGACCTTAGCAACAATATCAGATAGTAACTAATGACCTTAGCAACAATATCAGATAGTAACTAATGACCTTAGCAACAATATCAGAAAGTAACTAATGACCTTAGCAACAATATCAGATAGTAACTAATAACCTTAGCAACAATATCAGAGAGTAGCTAATGACCTTAGCAACAATATCAGAGAGTAGCTAATGACCTTAGCAACAATATCAGAGAGTAGCTAATGACCTTAGCAACAATATCAGAAAGTAACTAATGACCTTAGCAACAATATCAGAGAGTAGCTAATGACCTTAGCAACAATATCAGAGAGTAGCTAATGACCTTAGCAACAATATCAGAAAGTAACTAATGACCTTAGCAACAATATCAGAGAGTAGCTAATGACCTTAGCAACAATATCAGAGAGTAGCTAATGACCTTAGCAACAATATCAGAGAGTAGCTAATGACCTTAGCAACAATATCAGAAAGTAACTAATGACCTTAGCAACAATATCAGAGAGTAACTTATGACAGACCTGGCTGTCCTTGAGCGGCTAAAATGTCCATTTGCTGGAAGGCAATTTTCACTAAATCATAGCATTTCTGGTCTATATCTCTAAAATCCTGTGGAAATAATAACTTTTTGGTTTTAAAATATATATAGGTCTATATCATGAAAGCATGTGTTTATATTTTCAAACACTTGAGTATTTATAATAGATGTATATTTTTTTTAAAGTTTACTGACAAATTTCTCCATTTTATACAAAATTATTTCTAGTAAATGTGAGGCAAGAAAACCATATTTTGTGCTTATAATTTAAAATGAAAGGTGATCTCCCTTGTGGCTCAGCATGCTTATCTCCGCTAACTTACCTGAGTGACATGTTGGAAAAAGAAATCGTGAGGCCCAGCTGGGTCTTGCATGAACAAAGGAGCACTAGCTGCCAAGCTGCCATCAACAATGTTAGGGTACTTGAACCTCATGTAAGCAGCCAGCATGCCCCCATAACTGCAACAAACGTTACTTGTGAGCTCTTGTTTAAAATACATGATTTTATTGAAATATAAAAACAAACCGTGCTTTTTTAGTCTACTCAACATAAAATGGGTACCTTCCTCCAAAGGCTATAATTTTACTGTTTGTAGCATTCAACTTCTGCTTTAGATCAGTCAAGAAGACAGCATAATCTGCCATAGCCTGCTCCACAGTAAGAAGCCCAAGTAGCCCTGCTTTAAAGCTGTCATTACCAAATGGTAGAGATTTCCCATAATATCTCTGGTGATGAGCAAAGCACAGCATCATAAAATTAAAGCAGCAAGTACAAGTCACACTTTACAAGAATAACATACTCCCACTGATAAAATCATTTGAATGTCATTAACTTGAGTACTAACATGTTCAGGAAAGACAACATATGCCCCAAACTCTGGTGCAATTTCATGAATGAAGCCACTTGCATCCCAAAATCCTTCTATGTCACCTTCGTTACCAGCATAAAAGAAAATTGGCCCACCTTTTGGATCCCAGTATTTGTCTGCAAAAATATTTTTAATATATCAACATGATGATGTATGATTTGTGTATATTTTGTTAACACCTTTATTTTGTGGTTAAATTAAAATTCTAGTTTAGGGTCATCAATTTTTTAAGTTCAACAGTGTATAATATTTTACCCCACTCCTTCCCTTGATGTCAATATCCACACCAAAAATATTAGCTCTCACAAAAAATATACTACTATACTAATACAGTAACATGTACTTTAAGTAAGCACTTTATAAGAGAGTGCTTTGTAAGTGAGTACTTTGTAAGAAAATACTTTGTGTTGGCACTTTGTAAGTAAATTGCTTGTGTTCGCACGTTGTATGTGAGTACTGAGTTCTTTGAGTGGGAGCATTTTGTAAGTGAGTACTTTGTGTATGAGTACTTTGTGTGCATTTTGTAAGTGAGTACATTGTAAGTACTGTGTGAGTAGTTTGTATGGGAGTACTAACTTTATAATATACATAGGCCTGCAGAACAATAATCTGTGTTGAGCTGTGTTTTTTTTAAACACAAGTTAAAATGTTTTATGTTTGAGTATACATTTAGAGATGTCCCTAGTGTGTTTCAAAGCATTAGGCACTAACCAACAATCACACTCACTTTCTTTGCTATGGGGATATTGACAATTTTTAAGAATATTATATTATTTTGTCATTATTGAACACTGGGATAGGGAAAACCCTTGCTAGAGGTTTGCTACTAACTATGTTAACTAAAATAAGTTAAATAAAATCACAGTTAACTAACACAACTAACAGTACAGTAACACATTGTGACAACTAAGACTAACTAAGTGCACACTAACACAACATAAATCATAATTAATAAATTATTATAGCCTAGCCCAGGGGTCGGCAACCTGCGGCTCGTGAGCCGCATGCGGCTCTTTTGATCTCAAGGTGCGGCTCTTCAGCTCCATGCACAAATATTAATACATATTTTAATTTATTCTTGAAACTCATTAAATGTTTAGACTGCAACACTCGGTAATGAACGATATAATAAATAAATATAAACAATAAACACTCGCTGTTCTATTATAATATTTTTTAGTTACACCCAATTTCGATGTACTTCCTTGTTTTCTAAAACTGAGTTATTTTAAATGTAAACAATGCCTGTGCTTGTATAATATTTATCGGGGCACTGGTTTACCTACACTACCGCCCTGGAGCGCGCTGTATGAAAGCCTTGAGTTTAAGTTTATCACTCAATTTAATATCATCGTTAATCACTCGCCTTTGTGTCGGGGACGGAAAGTGACGCTCTTTTGAAACCGATTACACTATCATAGGGGCGTCACGTACAGCCCCTAGCTCGGTTTAATCATCGAACGTCGTGTGCCGCATTATCAATATTGAAGGGCGCTCTTTAGAACTAACGTAGGCGCGTAGTGCTCGCGGGAACACACTGGGCGCCAAATCGTACCCTGCAGAGACGCCGAAGGACACGCCTGCTTCGATTTAGTGAGCGACTATAGCAACCCATTGTATCGAAAGAATATCGCGGATGCCAAGTGCTAACATAGCCGCTCTGGAACTCTGAGCGCCAAACCGTGTATTGACGAAAATCGAACCCTCCTGGGCGCTGCCCATAAGACATTTTTTTCGCAGAAATATTCTCGGGAGTATTCTCATAAACTCTCCAAAGTGTCATGGCACTCGGATTAACGGTGTTAAACCTCATCCGACTTTTTTTTTTTACATACCACACCCTCCCGGGATGCCGCCCTTGCGAAATAAAAAAAACGATATTTTTGCAGAAACATCCCCTGGAGTGTTCTAATCAACTCACCCAAAGTTTCATGGAGATTGGTTGATCGGTGTCAATTCGCAATCAACTTTTATTTTTATAAATCGAATCGATTCCTGCCGGCGCGCCAACCTGCAAAATTGACATTTTATTTTCGCAGATACATCCCCAGGATTATTCTCAACAAATTCCTAAGTATCATGGCGATCGGATGAAAGGTGTATTAATAAATAAAATACTGACACACACACATACATACATTGCTTTATATATATTTTTATTTATTAATACACTTTCATCTGAAATATAATTATATTATATATATTGAATCCTAATCAAAGATCATAATGTTGAAATAAATCTGTTAGCGGCTCTTTGAATGCTGGGAAATTTTGTAAATGGTAACTTTTGGCTCTTCCATCTCAAAAGGTTGCCGACCCCTGGCCTAGCCTAATAGAGATCCCCTACTCCCATCTAAACTCCTGTATCCACACATAATCCAGTCTCACTCATTTTTGAGACTCAAACTCAACTCACTCATAATAAATAATCTCTTCTTACACTAACTAAACTTAACTACTACTAACTAGTAACTACTATAAGTCACTAGTACTAGATTTCTAGATCTAGTATTAGGCTTGTCGGTATCGGCCGAGATCGCGGTAAAAACATGACCCGAAATCTCCCATTACTTTCTGATACCGGGCGCACGAGATTTAGTTTTGCATACTAATAAGTTTTTAATTTATGGTAATTAATTAAGTTTAAAAGGTCATTTCCTAATGTTAAATGAAAAGTAGAATGGTTTTCCAGTTGTTTTGATGGCTTAGCGATCTGATTGCATGCTGTCTCTGCTTTGGTCTTACCGCGGTATAAAGGTTAACTTCAAATGCTTTAAAAACGCGATTTTTGAAAAGTTTCCATTTAGATAATGAAAGTTTCCAAAGCAGATACATCCCATTTTTATAGAAATGATATTTATTTTTGGATATTTTGACTTTGACATTAGTAAATACTCATTTGAAAGTAGTCACCGTAAGTAGGTCACGTTGCCCCCATTGACTCCAATGTTATATTTCTTCATCCCGATCTGCCGGCTTTTAGTTTTGATACACTAACAACAGTATTCTTATGTAATGTACAAACAAATCTCCTACTTGTTGTTTTAAACATATTTTAATATAGATCTACCTGTCTTTCATTTTTTCAACTCTGGTTCTAGTTTTGCTTGAAGTAAAATTTTGCTGAGTCAGACATAGGTTACCTGTCTGTTGCTAGAATACACTACACTAGCTATGTGCTAACTGTAATTTTAAGTATTCAAGTTCTACTTACCCTTACTTAGTTATATTTATATGCTGAAAATCAGAATTCATACAAAATACACACATAAAAACATTGATCAGATAACTTCAGTTCACTTTTAACAAAATGGCTTAAAGATAGACTCTACTTCACCTGCCCAAAATAATAAGGCAATTATATGCACATTACAGTGTTCAAGTCATTTACTTTAGATTGCTAACTATGTAGTTCTTTCATTCACTGTATTTATATAAAGCATTGCTTTAGAAACTTTTTCATATTTGCGCAGCACAGTTTTATAACAAAATGTCTTAAAGATGGACTCTACTTCACCTGCCCAAAATAATGGGGCAGTTATATGCAGTTATATGCACATTTCAGTGTTCAAGTCATTTACTTTAGATTGCTAACTTTGTAGTTCTTTCATTCACTGTAAAACATTGCTTTAGAAACATTTTCATATTTGCGCAGCACAGTTTTTTTGGGGTTATGGAAGGAAGCCAACACAAAAATATACTTCTGTATTATTTTTATTTATTTCAACAGCATATACAAGTTCTATATATCATTCTAGCTCAACTCTGCAAATATGAACAAAATACAACTGCAAGTAAAATAACTATGCTCAATTTATTCAGGTATACCATGACTTGTCACAATTGGCCAATGCAAAAGCAAGGGCATTCCACCCCTCACAAAAAAATTCGCTAAAAAAAACTATTTGAGCTAGACAGAAAATCTGGTAAAAATTTAGAGAAAACCCTTGATATTTCATAGTATCCGCCGCCAACCAATCAAACGCGCGCTTTCAACGCGTTTTGGTTGGCGGCTGACGTCACGATGACGTCACGCGACCCGTAAACACGGCGTTTTTGGAGCTAAAAAGGGCCGAAAAAGCCATTTTTTCTACGTGTAGTTCGGATTTTTTTACGTTTTTTAAAATGGGCCCGAAAATGACCCTTTTTAGAAATGGACATAGCCATTTTTTCGAAGAATTAATTTAAAAAAGGGCCGTTTTGAGCTATGTTTCGATGTAAACAAAGGCCCATGTCAACACGTGTCAAACCACGTGAAGGCACCCGATCGACGATTTCGGTCACGCATGAGTGGTTTTCGTACGTTCTCGTGAACTAAATACCAGTTTCTTGACAACAAATTGGAAAACGACAATTTCGTGAAAATAACGACCCTAGAGGAATGGCTTTTGAAGATTATTAAATAAAAATCGATGTATTGGCTACATGTGTTGATTCTAAAGTTGTCTATAATTGACTAGTAGGGCATGCTGAAACAACGGCCTTAGGGCGCCGTGTAGTGTGTAGTTTCGCTAAATGTAAATTAATCAGCCCGGCCGCAGATCGACCGCAAACTGTTAAATTGGTTGAATGTGAAAAGCATACTACTTACAAATTACTTTTGAATATTCACATCACACAAAATAATCCCAAAGAAAGCACAAAATAAAATCCGTTAGAAAAGCATCACCAGGAAATTTGAAAACCTCAGTATGTCAACCTTAACCAGCCATCTTTGGCTCGATCTAGAGGTCATTCTTTAGCCTACACGGCCTACACATGTGCCTTGCCAATAAATTTAGTTTCTGATGGTACACGACATTAGATCAATATATTAATTAACAAACTAACTGAATTCCAACATACTATCACTCTAATCCTAAAATGAAACAGAATTTGAAGCACAATGATCAAACGAATAAATCCCACTCTAAGTAAGTGTCGCAGCTTTAATCCTGGATACAACCGTAGTGTGTAGTCGTGTTGTGAGTAAACTTGCACGAGATAAAACACCGACCTAGACCTTCCTGATGTTGTGTATGGCCCCAAAGTGAAATGCTGGGAGTAGGGGAGGGGAATTTAACAGCAGAATATATTTTTTTCAGTAGTTACGTCACCAGTAGTTCACGCATCCTAACGGGGTTGAAAGTGTAACTTTATATTCAACTAGGCAAAAGGTGGAGGGTGGTGTCTTTCTAGTCGAAGAATACGGGGAAGCCGGCATTTGAAGCCGGCATTTCATTATTGTCATTGCTATTGAGTACAACCCTTTATTCTAGTTAAATGCATGACTAGGCTACTCATTACAAAATCTAAAAAAATGTCGTTGTGCTGCCATGCAAAAGTAGCCTAATATTTCTACTGAATGGGGTAGGTATTTGACTTTGTTTATTTAAATGCAGATACCATTAGCCTAATCATATTTGGATGCACATTTCAGTTATATTGTAAGGATTAATTTTATAATACAATGCATATATTCTGACAGTCCTTCAAGTATTAGTAGTTATTGCCTATTGGACTATCCATAACTTGTATTTCAAAGATTTATAATGAGCGGGATGCACTCGATGTTTTAAGTGCTACATTCGGTAGCTGTTACTTTGTGCATGACAGCATCCCAATAGTTCACTGTAAATATAAACTGAGCTTGACGAGACTCCCATCGCCAAGCAATCGTATGATAGACCCAGCAAGCATCACTCGTTAAATTCGACATCATGGCTATACCAGTCCTTGATTTTCATTACTGCCTTGAAACGCCTAGTTCTTGGTTTTGAAAAAAAAAAAAAACGTCTCCCCCCCCACCCCTTTCCGCTTGCGCCGACGTCATCATAGGCCAATATCACGGTGCATTTTTTTTCACCGAGTATAACACACCCCCCTCTCCCCCTCACAGCAAGCGCCAACAACGGTCACCCAAGGCCCAAGGCCAATAACACGCACCACGGTGGATTTTTTTTTTCAATGAGTATATACCCTACCCACCCGCCGCCTTACAGCATACAGCTAGTCTTTACAAACGGGGTTAAAAGTTTAACTTTGAGTTCAATAAGGGGAGAGGATGGTATTGAAACAACGATGTTCTTTAATATGTTTAATAGTACAAATACATAGTAAAAAAATATACTTACCTACTTCTATAGCATCATACATAATTTTATAATTAGAAAATTAATTAATTAATTAATTAAATATATCTAATGATAATGAAGGGAGATAGTTTATATTGGTTAAGGCACGACACACAACACTATGCGTGCGTGGTATGTGGCCTGACCGACCGAAAGGAGATTGTTTATATTATTGTTTTGAGTTTATATTTAACTCAATGCAACGAGCCCGCCGGTTGGTTGAGGCCACGCCGGGGGGACGATCTGTCCGGGATTCAAAGGGTCGATTCTAAATATCATCCGAAAATCTTTTTTGTTTTGTTTTCATATAGTTGAGCTCTACAAGAATATGTAATTTTTATTTTTATATGATGATTAGTGTTTTTTTACCAAAATCCCTACTAGTATTTTGTAGTAGTAACTTAGTGTAACTAGTTCTTACCTTGATATAAAATATGCTGCTTGAAGGTTTTTTCACCAAATGACATCTGATTAAAATGATCGACGTATTGATCGTAATACGCTTCTTTATAAGGAAAATCTTTGAATTTATGGCATGTTGTTAGACTTAGAGTTATAACAACTATCACAAAAAGCAACATACAATTCTTAACGGTGGCTGCCATTTTGGATTCTGCTACGGTGAAGTCACATGATATGGCACATGACAGTCACATTCCCCCACTTATGAACCGGAAACGATTATTTTCTTAGTGGTTAATCAAATCCAACGGCAACCTAACAAATTACTCTCTCCACAATACCTAACACTGTAACACTTCAGCTCTTTTCTTGTCCTTTGGAAACTAGGCCTAGATCTACTATTAGACACTAATAACCCTCCTCGTATTGTGTTTTTTTGTAACAGCAATTCCACTTATTAATTCATTGAACTAACTTCACAGGTTTTGGAATTTGTATATGTACATTATACAATGGTGCGGGGAAGGCCTGCGCGACGTTAAAAATAAACGGCCCCGACAAAAGAACCACGTCTAAAGGGCCAGCGACAAATGGACCCCGTCAAATTCGCTCCCGACAAAGGGCTCGCGTCAATATAAAGGCTCCAGACAAATAGGCTCCCGTCGTTTAGACTCGACAAAACGGCTTCCGTCATTACGACACCCGAAAATTAGCTCCCGTCTTTTAGCTACCCAGTGATTCTTCCAGCGGACTCAAAGAGATGCCTGGACACTGGAAGAAACTCTGTAGCTACCGTGTAGGTCTACACAGTACATTTATTATGATTTATCTGCAGTATGCTTGTAGGTTATCAAAACAAAATGTCGTTTATCCTGTAAACACCAAGTGTCTTTTTAAAGCAACAAATCTTCAAGAGGGGTTAATAAGACATTTCATTGACAAAAAAATTAATGAATTGCACTTTTCTCACAAGATTTTTTAATAAACTACTATTGGTTCATGAAAACGTTTTTCATTCAGTTTGTGGACGTATAGGAAATGCATGCGGTTAGTGGGTTGTACAAAACGACTAGGAGCATTGCAAAAGTGATCATACAATTTATTTGTCTGGAGCCAATATGAATGGATCGTTTTGTCGGGGCCGTTTTTAAAGTGTACCAGAAAAGGCGGGTGCGAAAAAAATCCTATATAGTAGTTAAAAAAAACGGAGCTTTGTGCATTTGGATTAGGAGCTAGATCTAGATAAATTAAGATAATTGTGTGTGCTCTAACCGCATGCAGCTGCTATATATTTAATTACATTATTTTCTATTATTATTTGTACTCTGACTACTGTTAGTGTTACCATAATTTTAGCCTTGAGAAACCTATTTCTGCCCAGCTATTGATGAGAACCATTTATTTCTTATGTTATAATTCTATATTCTAAAAATGTATCTTATAAAGGTATCTTACAAGGTGTTGAGTAAAAATAATTACAGAGCACCTTTATTCATCCATAGAAAATCAGTAGAATCTTGGGTGGTTGGGATCCTGCTACATATAATAATGAGGTGCTGTGTTCAATTGTAGTTTTTTTTAGCTTTTATTTCTCTAAAGCTTTAGTTCTTGGCAACTCTAAAACTTTCATTAAGTATGTATTACAGCATGAAATTTTTTTTTCAAAAAATGAAATTTGAAGCTTCAGGAAATAAAACAGTAAACATATGTATATATATATATATATATATATATATATATATATATATATATATATATATACCTATATGGGAGAAAAACTGCAACAGTTCAAAACATAGATCAGGACATGCTACAAATAAAGAATAAAAAATGAATAATAATTTTTTTTTTATTTCAAGTAACATATTCTTCAAATAACAGAAACAACTAACTTTATACAAATCTTTTTTCTAGATAAGTACCCAGAGTTTCAGACCTGTAGTCTAAACAGCAGATGTAACAGGAGATCACCTACTTCTACTGTCTCATGATCTTGGCCTAAGATGTAAATGTGTGGTTTTAGCTATCTTTACATTCCTACTCATAATTCAGGACCCAAATGAGCAAGGGAAATTTATGTATTTAGTTTTTATTCCAGCCTGGAAAATGATCTCAAGACTTATGTTAGCAATCACACTCTATTCCATTTGACCACAATGTCCAATCATAGATAAATATTGAGGTATAAAATGCTATTCTACAGTGCGAAAAAATGAATAAAATTCAAGTGATTATTAAAAAAATTGAATTTTTTTATAGACGTAATTAATGAATGTTGTTTGTCTATAAAAAGAATACTTTAATATCAATGTTGGTTTTGTCTTATTTGCACCTGTAAACAATAAAAAGAGTAATGCATATAATATTAAAGTTGCCAACGTGTCAAATGATGTCCACTAAAATTAGGTCAATAAAAAAGGTTATTTATTTTATGGACAAAACATAAGCGTTTTTCTAGAAGCTGAAACATAAATAAACCAAAGCATATTTTAAAGCAAGAGAAATAAATTAAAACTGTTAACATATGGTAATGTACGAATATAAAAAAAAATTTAAAAAGCCACCAGGTAATTAAACAATAAAGTATGGACAAACAATACATTAGCGCAATTTAAAAATCAACATAATACGTAATGGTTAGGCAAGTTCATTAAAGTATAACATCTTAAAAAAAACATTAAATAAATAGCTGTTTTGCATCTAGTTGGGTTCTTGGGAAATAGTGTTGTAACTTCTTTGCTGACTCTGCAATCTGGATGTTTCTGAGAAAAATAAACAAATTAATTTTTTAGAGGTTAGATAATGTTTTTTGCTTACATGTTATAAAAATATGTCATTTACATAAATTTGTTACGAATGAAGCTCTAAAAAATATTGAGTTGAATTTATTAGCTCTGAATAAGTTGATATATTCAAGCATTTTGTTTTATTTTGTAAGGAGCAGGTAAAAAAAAAAAATACATTTTTTATTAATTATGTTTTTATCTAGTCTGAATACTTGATGTTTTTTATTTGGTAGAATTTTAATCTACAACCTTGTTTAATGAATCATATTTACAGTGCAATATTAACCAAAAAGCAAAGGAACTAAATTTCTAAAAACACATATACATTATAAGGAACAGATACATCAACTTTTTAAATGTAGGCCTTCATGTTTTTTATAATGGCTAATAAATAAATAAAATAGAAATAACATAACAGAGTAAGGTAATAAGGCAAATAAAAAGAGAAAAGTAACATTGTCAAATCACAGCAAACCAAGTAAGAAAAAATATGAATTTGTGTTAAATAAAACTAAACTAAATCCACCATAATATAATGAGATGAAGCAATCTTTGTCTAAACTGAAAAAATGAAAAACATGCAATACAACCCATAACATATTTTAAAAAAAAATCAATATAGTATTTTTAAACGCTGCTGAATCACACAAATTAGTTAAAGATGTGGAGTAAATGTTTTTTGTTCGGGAAAACTAATAATATAACAAAACATATAGATATACTACAGGAAAAAAACAACTTAATGGAAAGAAAAAATCCATTGGACATTGTTTAATCCACAACACCAAAAGGGCAGCAACTGGTTTTTCTTAAAAAATTTTTTAATGCTAACATAAAGTCTATGTGATACATACAAAACTATTTAATTAAATACATTAAACTATTTCTATATTAGCAATATTTTAAAAATGAAATTTTATTGGGATATTTTTAAATGATGGTTTTATTGAAAAAACTTCCTAGAATTTTATTATAAGATAAACCAGAGTTGCCTATTCTTACTCATGTAATGATGGATGAAACTGATGGTGCTTCAGTAACATCGCCTAGAGATTGATGCAGAGATTAAAATCAAGAGTATAGAAATTTTAAGAGAAACATTGCATTAGATCAGGGGTCTCCAAACTACGGCCCGCGGGCCGCAACCGGCCAGCGGAGTCCTCTCATCCGGCCCGCTGAGATCTTTTTGTCCAAGGAAAAATCGTTTGTTGGTGATGGCTGAAGAACTTTGCCCAGAAAAAATCAAAGACATGCCTGGAAGAAACTGGCCCCCGAACTAAAATTTGACAGTTAATGCGGCCCTCGGACTGAAAAGTTTGGAGACCCCTGCATTAGATGTAAATTGCTAATAAAAAGAATTAAATAGAAAGCATTTTATGGAACATTATATGCATAAGGTTTATTCAAATAAAGGCTTTAGGTTAGTGTTTAGTTACCCTAACCCAGTTAGTAGATTAATAACCTGAAACTATTTACCCTGTACAGTATAAACAACAAGTATTTGAAAAAAAAATCTACACTAGAATGTCAAATGGAAATTGGTAGAGTAAATGTTCTGAGTTAATCCCAGATTTTTAACGTGTAATCTTTCTTTTTTTTTTACAATATTCATAATTTTCTTGGGTTTTAATGTTTTCATTTAAGAATTAGCTGGATAATGATGTTAGTTCTTTGTTAACTTTAAACTTACTAAGGGCCAACAAAAAACATAGTTTTAATAACATTGCTTGGATATTCTGCTTATTTATAGTTGAAAAGTGCATTGTAAAATATAAAAAATAGTGTAAAAAAATTGGCAAAAAAGATGGTTGCAAAGTGTCGAGAGTATAGTCAAAGGGAAAAATATTTTAAGACTGTACTTTGCTTTAGATATGAGAAAAAGTATCAAAGTTGGAATGCATAATTGTTCAAATGTTAATATTTTTGTTGGTAAGATAATCAGTAATGTTAGGTTAGAGGGAATGAATGAATTCTGATTGTGAAAGAAATAAAACCTTCAAATTCTGTGTTTATGCTGGGTGTAGCCTTACCACTGCAGCAACTGGCAGTCGTGTCCTTCTTGGCACGTGAGGAGTATTTAAATTGTAGGTGTAGGCTTATGGGGTGGAACATGAAATATCCAAAGCCTGACCCTATGAAACAAACACAAGAAACTGTATGTGTATGGGGTGGAACATGAAATATCCAAAGCCTGACCCTATGAAACAAACACAAGAAACTGTATGTGTATGGGGTGGAACATGAAATATCCAAAGCCTGACCCTATGAAACAAACACAAGAAACTGTATGTGTATGGGGTGGAACATGAAATATCCAAAGCCTGACCCTATGAAACAAACACAAGAAACTGTATGTGTATGGGGTGGAACATGAAATATCCAAAGCCTGACCCTATGAAACAAACACAAGAAACTGTATGTGTATGGGGTGGAACGTGAAATATCCAAATCCTGACCCTTTAATATAAACTATATGTGTAGGCTTATAGGATGACATTAAGCCCAGCTGCCTTTACTTTCCCTAACATGGGTTAGGTACCCATCAGAGATAAGTGGACTTAGTGACGTTCTACTTACTTGAATTTGAACTCAAGATATTTGGGTTAACTGGCTAGTGCTCTAATGCTAGACCACACCATTCCAGGTATCTGAATGTTCACCCACATTAGATTTGTTTGCTTAAAGTCACAACATTTTAGATGTTTACAAAAGTACAATAACAATCTGAACTCTACTACATTAGTTGATAAAATCAAGCAAACCATGACAATTTTAAATGTTTGGAGTCAACAAAAAATGTTACCTATAACTACAGCCAGAACAAACCAAACACTGTAGGTCATCACAATCAACATCAGCAGGTAGCCATAAAAGAAACTCACAACATGGATGAAACTTTCAACAAGAAAAATTATTGCCCTGTTCAAAATAAAAATACATTTTATGTATAAGTCCTTGAAATATGTTACAAATTATATTAAGCTATAGAGAAAGTGTTTAAAAAGTATAGACAAAACAGTTTACATTGATATGTTTAATTGCAACATCCAATCAATGACTGTTAACTAAAACCCTTGGAATATATTTTGTTTATCCATTGAAAACCTTATAAAGAATAGCTTATGCAGAATCTCCTTGAATTGTTATTAAAGAAATCCCATGCAGAGTTGGACAAAGGCTATGGTAGCAAACCCAAAAAGAAAAGCAGGTCAACTGCCTGTACAGTGAATAACAAGGTGACAAGTAATACTTAATTTTTTTTGGAAGAAAGAAGAAGAAGAAGAAAACCTTTTGACCAAACAAGTGATGACTTATTAGAGCAGTGGTTCCCAACCTTTTTCGAGTGGCGACCCCCTTTTATAAAAAGTAAGTGACCCGCGACCCCCATAGAACTAAAAAGCCGAAATTAGTATGGAAGTTAATAAGCACTAAAATAAGATTTTCTAGTAGACTTTCAATATGAACTACTCTTGATAAATGTTTTAATAGCATGAGTAAAATTACATACTATCCACTAAACCTTCGTGGTTAACCTTTTAATTTAAAATTTTTTTTGTTAACGCCAACCTATGTCATAATTATCTTAATTTTGTTTTTTTTTGTGTTGAAAATATATTCCCGAAAAGTCAATCAATTTTACGTTTGGGTATGAATGGTGAATACTACACCAAAATTGTGTCTGCAGTTTTTCATCTTACTCGGAATCATTCTGGAAATCAAAGAATTCATTTTGTTATTCATCGGGAATGCTGGCAACATCAAGGGAAGATGAGAATGGGTAATGCGTAAATGCAGATTCTTCTTTTTTACAGCTCAGAGAAATAGCGATGCAATTCGTTTTCCAGAGATTCAAGATGCTCAGAAATCGCTTCTTTCAAAATTTTAATTATCTCACAATCAGATTCATCTACCACACCGCAGAGTTTCTCAAATTTACAATATTTCCAAGATTTATTTTCTTTACCGATTTAGCAGTTTTGATAAAAATGCCCCGAGATTAACATGGAAAGTTATAATATTCGTTCATTTTCCCTGAAGCTTCAGGTTAAGCTTATCTTGATGTTCCAACACATCTACTAGGTATGATACTCTCTCCAACCACTCTATGTAGTTTTAAGTATACCAAAAAGTCTTGTTTCCTTTGCACTTCCAAGAACAATTTGATTTCAGATTTTAATTCAAAAACACAATTAACAACATTTCGTTTGACAGCCAGCATAATTTAGTGTAGAAGAGCAGAACCTCGTGATCTATATTAATGTTTTTGCTCAATTCTTTGAAGGCTCCAGATTTTATATAATTTACGACTTATACTAGCAATGGACTCTTGATGTCGATTGGTTAGGGCAGTGGTTAGGGAGCTAAATATTTTCTAGTTTCTGAAAGCCCGATTTTGAGCTAAACATAGATGGCGCGCCATCCGTACAAACCCCCACAGCCGTTCTAACCCATTTTAATCATCCAGTTTCAAAAAGAAAAAAGGTATTTATTTTCTCCATGATATCTTCACAAAAGAGCAACTCTTCTTCGCTATCATCCGCATGAATATAGACACAGACCAGCAACTGCGAACACGAACTCGCGTCTGTTGATTTATTAACTTGAAAAGCAAACAATGGTGAAAGCTTAATTTCAATAAAATAGTGTTATTTAACATTTACGTACATGCAACGTTTGATGAGATTTTCTCCTATTGTTTTTTTTTTTTTTTTGCTTGGCATTTTCTATGGCGACTTCATTTGATGCTTGCACTAATGCTGGTGAAAACTTCCTGTTCGATCAAGTCTCTGGCGTTTGCAACTAGCTTCTTACCGACGAAAGAACTCCATATATTTTTGGTGTCTCAAATGACGTTTTAGTTTTGAAGATTTCATAGATTCGTGACTGAGAACAACTTTGTACAGTGCACTTTGTTTCTTCTCTATTACATTTTCAGTGATGTTAATGAAGCCGAATTTCAAAAATTCTTCTAAATATTTATGGTTTTTTTTCAAATTACTAAGGTTTAGTATACCAGTTGGCGACCCCCCAGAAAGACCTTCGCGACCCCCAGGGGGGTCGCGACCCCCAGGGGGGTCGCGACCCCCAGGTTGGGAACCCGTGTATTAGAGGATATCATTAGAAAAACAGAGGTCTGGTCTCAGGGCATATCAATATCATCATGAAGGCACTACAATGTAACCATTAAGACAGGCACACACAAAGGAATCCCAAAACGTATTTCCTAAAATTGTTCTTGGTGACTGCCCTAAGGGAGGTAGACACACCAGGAAGGGTCACTCTGAAGAAAATGACCCAGGAAAGAGAACTCAGGAAATATGTAGTTGATGACCCATGATAAGCACTAGCAGAAGTGAAGAAAGATTATTACATTCATTTGTATCCCCAATTTTTAAACTCTAACACTAACATAACGCATGTATAGACGACAAATGTAGCATGTCCACTTTTTTGAGAAAGTGATGTACTTTTACTTACATTGTCAATAATACAAGCTACAAGAACACTCAATGTACAATGTCAGAAAAGTAGAATGCAAATATTTTATGAATGTTTTAACGTAATATTTTGCACCAGTTTGGAATGAGATTTATACACTCATTTTTCTCGAGATTATGTTTTTGGACAGACTGCATTTGTCCTCTATACACTCGATAAATAAAAAAAACACTTTCTATAGTCTAAACTTTGATGACAACCATTCCAGATAATATGGTTATGTTGTATGTAACAAGCTACTGGCTGGCTAAGGTCAAACTAAAATACTTCAACCAAAAAGAGCTCAGCTTTATTTTCATTCATATAGCTTCCTCCCCTTTTCCCCCCTCCATTTAACTATTGCAACCCACGTAAGTAGGCCAACAACACAGCAATCCACACATTTAATTAACAATTTAAAAAAATGAAATCCAAACCTCCACTTTCTGATCTGGTTAGGGTCAGGATTATCTAGGGAGGCAAGAAGGTTGGTCTGTGATTCTCTAATCTCAATGCCTGATGTTCCAGAAAATGTAGGCTTCTTTTTTCTCATGAGTATGATGAAAGATTTGAAAGTTTTCAAGCCCTCAAACAAGATTGTGATGAGGAATGATATCAGCGATGCAATGACCACATCTAGGCAAATGGAAATAAAGTACAGTTGACTGGAAATCAAGCCTTTTTTCATTTTATCAAATTACTGTAAAACTAATTAAGTACTGGGTGTTGTGTGTGTGTATTGGATGGGAGGGGTGTCAGGTTTATTTTATGTGGACAAAATACATTTAAATACACAAATAAAGTTCCTCTAAAGATGTAGTGACCCATTGGGCAGATGAAGTAGAGTTCCTATGTTTCTTTACCGGGGAATATGAAGGGAAAAAGAACTCTGTAGATAGTGTGGTCAGCACAATGCCCAGCTGCCTTTACTTTCCCTTAAGTCAGATACCCTTCAGAGCTGGGTGGACTCCCATTGTCCTGATCTGATATATAGCTATATGTAAGCAGAACGAAGACAAATTTACCAGTATTAGAGTTGGTGTCCCATCCAGCAAACAAAATGTCACTCATTTTGACACCCGTGTCGAAGTACATCTAAAAATAGAAAAATAACCTTCAGCTGTATTCAACACATATTTTTAATATTTAATGACAAGAATAAGTAATAACCAGCAATTATTAAACACAAAACAAACATACATGTTTAAATAATAAATAATGTTAGACCACTATCTTATTTAGCTTTATAAACCAATTTCAAATGATGAGATGGTAATGATACTTCAGTCAGATACAACCTTCTAGAAAAATTCCAAATAAAAAAAAAAAAGATTATCAGTCATGCTTCTATTTCTACTTATACCACCAACCAAAATTATGTTCAGAATTTTTTAAAAAGGCAATTATAAATTTAAATACAACATTCATCATCTTAGTGTCAAAGACATAAGGGACAGATGAAGTAGAGTTCATTTGTTTCAATGACATGGGCATACAAGGAGATAATGTGGTCAGCACTAAGCCCAGCCACCTTTGTTTGTGGGACAAAGCATTATTTAGGTAATTTTGGACAACAATTTCAATGTATCAGCATAAAACTACAAGTGAAACTTAATCAATAACCTATTTTCTGCATCAGCAATTTTGTTATTTTGAGCTATACAGAGAGGTACCTAATTATCATTTTGTATGTTGACAATCCTTTGGACAGGTCAACATTTGCTTGATCCTGACGATCTTATTGTTGTGGTATTTTCTTTATACATTTAATTGGATTTTTTTTGGTATGTTCTGTGCTTTTTACAATAAAGAATTATTAAAATATTGGCCACAAACTAGCAGTGGTGGGATCTGGGTTATTAGTTCAACTAAAATAATGCTGACACATGTATTTGTATAGATATGCAGATATTTACTTACCACACATTATGCAGTATTTATTTCTACCCAAAATTTTGGCTTGTAAAATTTTTTTTTTACAAACAAGATTGAATGTGATTATTGATTACTTAACTATTTGATTTGTATACTGACCACTGTAGGCTAAAGGGCTACAAATGTGACAATGTGTAATGACCACTGGGGGCTAAAGCAGTGGCATAGCGAGGTCGGGTGTCACCCGGTGCGGCACTTAATGGTGTCACCCCCCAGAGGCTTAGCGACCCTTCCGGGGGACAAACTTTCAATTTTCGATTTGCCCCCCCCCCCCCCTCAAACTTTCGATTCCCACCCCCCCCCTCAAAATTGCACCCTTAAAAGACTATTTAACATATTTAACGCTCTAATTAATCACTTAATTAAGTGGAATTATCATTTTCTGTATATATTTTGCTATTTTTTGCCTTGGTGTCACCCCCCCTAAATGGTGTCACCCCCCGCCACCCCCCCCCCCCCCCTTGCTATGCCCCTGGACTAAAGGACATAAAATGTGACATTTTTAATGACCACTGGATGACATTTTTACCAGTAGGCCAATAGTAACTCTTTTGAATACAATATCAATGTCTTGGTGGATTCTTAGCATTTTTCAAGAGATTTTAAAAAATGTTTTGAAATTTAAAACAGTAAAAGCATCTGTATCACAAATTATGTGAGTACCAGCAAAGGTTGAGGTCAAATGCTGTATTAAATCACGTATTTGTAATCAATATAGCTTACTGTGACATGAACCCACTCAAGGGAGATAATCTGTCTTATCTTATCATTTTGTTTTTTATTGCTTAAATAATGAGCTTCAACAGACACTTTATTACATTTAAACTAGACAAAAGACATTTTTAAAAATAATTTATTTGGTTTGGTGTGTATATTTTGGGATAGAAATTAGGAGATAATTTTAGAACCAGATTAAAATCATAAAATAAAGCAAGTGTAAAAAATCTTAATAATAAGATTTTAAACTGCACTGAAAATATAAATGCATGTTCAGTCTGCGATATAATCGTAAGTTTGAAAGCGGACTTTAAACCCCAAACAAGAAGAATAAGAAGATAAATGCATGTTCTGGTTCTTGCCCAAGCCAACATTGTTAAAAAGGAGAAGATATTAATGCTTTTGTTATGGAAAGCAAGTTTTATTTTTTATTTTAAAAATTTTTTCAACTCAATGTTTTAAAAAGTTTTATTTTATTTCTTCAATTTTGTAATCATGAATTTAAAAAATTAAAATGGTTGTTATTTCTGTTATACAAAACAATTACTTTTTTAATCCATTCTGTTAGTTCTTAGAGATCTTCATGAGTACCAGAAAAGGTTGAGGTCAAATGCTGTATTAAATCACGTATTTGTAATCAATATAGCTTACTGTGACATGAACCCACTCAAGGGAGATAATCTGTCTTATCTTATCATTTTGTTTTTTATTGCTTAAATAATGAGCTTTAGCAGACACTTTATTACATCTAAACTTGATAAAAGACAGTTTTAAAAATAATTTATTTGGTTTGGTATGTATATTTTGGGATAGAAACTAGGAGATAATTTTAGAACCAGATTAAAATCATAAAATAAAGCAATTGTAAAAAATCTTAATAATAAGGTTTTAAACTGCACTGAAAATGCTTGTTCAAGTTCTTGTCCAAGCCAACATTGTTTAAACGGAGGAGATATTAATGCTTTTGTTAAGGAAATCAAGTTTTATATTTTATTTTAAAAATTTTCAACTCAATGTTTTAAAAAGTTTTGATTTATTTCTTCAATTTTGTAATCATGAATTAAAAAAAATTAAAATGGTTGTTATTTCTGTTATACAAAACAATTACTTTTTAAATCCATTCTGTTAGTTCTTAGAGATCTTCATGAAACAGATGCCACATACCACTGAAAATATGCTTTGACCCCTTCTGACAGGGTGTACACTTTTATACATAGTTGACAAGCAAAACAACAAATAGTAATATTGTTTTGAAATGTTTACATTCCAGGACAGCATTCCTCATTGTAAGCATGAAGTTTTGTTTTTATATTACTTAATCTGCTTGTGACCTTATTGAAATCATGTCTGAACAGTCTATATCCTAATCGGAAGCTTGTGATCTGAAAAGACAGTTATCTGCCCCTCATACGTCAGTGGTCAGCTCCATGGCATGAAATCAACCATCCATGACCAGCAGTTTAAAACTGTCTCATGGCTAATCGAGCATTTGTTATTGCTTCATTCTGTTATCTACCCTTTGCTCTATTCAATATACTAATCTATTTATTAAGTTCAAATGAATCGACTACCATCTAAAAAGATTTAAAGTTAGTTTTGTCATTGAAGACAAATATTTGTGGTAAGTTTGAATTAAATTGCTGCATTACATATGGGTCAAAAGTAAGTTACAAGATTAACCACAAACAGACAGATAATGTGAAATAAATAAAAAGTATAAAAATGCTTACTCCCATCATTTTCAAGGCTTTTCTGTAATCTAATTTTTTTCCAAATAACAAAGACAATCCTGTATTGACTGCTATCAGCCTGACTGGAAATATACAATTGAAATCAAGTTAGATATATAAATAGCTTTGGTAATCTATCAGTTTAGGTAAAATCGGCCAGGACTAGTAGTGTGAAAAAAAATTGACTCATTAAAATGTGTTAATTATTTCATATTTTAGGAGGATTTATGTTTTGAAAGTTACAAAAATGTTTCAAAGTTTCATTAATGTAGGCTACCTGTTTTTTGTGTGGTAAAGTTATAGTTAGGGATTCAGGGGAAACCACTCTAACTTACAGATGGTCGCTGTTGATATTGCAAATCTTGCTCACAAACATTGTTGTTAAAAGTAAATTTCTATAATAAGATCTATAATATTTGACTCAATTATATCATAATTTAGTAAATATACTTCTATTAAAGCCTTAACAATGAGGCAACTCTTTCACACATTACTAGCCTCGGCAGATTTTACGCACCTAAAACAATAGATTACCATAGCTTTTAATAATACCTTATAAAAATTTTCCTTGATTAAAAAAATCAAATGTTAACTGTTCAAATTAATGTTGTCAGGTATTCTGATTATCATCAGGCTGCATTAAGTTAATAATAATATGTGTAGGCCTAATAATAATATTCAATAGGCCTATATTATTAATATATAGTATTATATATATATTATATAGATCTAGGGCCTAAGTTAATAACTTAATAGAATATATTTAATAGGCCTAGTCCTTGAATTACAAGTGTTGTGAGAATTAAGTAAAAAAAAGAAAAAAAAAACTTAAATTTTAAATACAAAAGTAGACTCTAGATCCATAGTAGGGTTAAACCTTAGTTTAGCGTTGGTTGTTATTCCGGAATCGTATAGCAGTAAAAAACAGTAAAGCAATGCCAAAGTCTGTCACACACTTCCGGAATTCACCGGAAGTACTGTAAACCATACCTCATTTGGCGTCATCTTTTATTTTTATACAGAATGTTTAAAATTTGGATAGATTTATTTTTGTAATCATTTTTACATTTTGTAATCATTTTTACTATTTTCGTAATCTAGATCTTTTAAACTTGGCCTAGCAGCTAGATATCTAGCTAGATCTAATTAATTAATCGTCGCAAATCCGCTGCAAGCCAAAAACATTAAATTATTACATTTGACTTCATTATTTATATTAATATATGATTATGTTGTTTTTTTTTAATTTTCAGATCTACTAATTTAAATCTACTATTATATTTATTCTTGTTTCCTTTTGTCGATTAAAACATTAATTTACTACAATCGACTTTCAATTTATTTATATTTCAATGGTCAAATAAACCATGGTTTACCGTAACTCTAGTTACCGAAACTCAACAAACATTACCCGATAATTTCCGACGCTAAACTAAGGTTTTACCCATAGTAGATCTACATGTAACAGTACGAGTACATAAGACAAAAAGGTAATCTATCGTTTTGGGTACGTAAAATCGTCCGCGGCTATTAATGTACGAAAACGTTACCTCATTGTCAAGGCTGTAATAGAAGTATATTGTGATATGTTTGTGTCAAATATTATAGATAAATGAATAATAAACCTAAATCAATGGCTAAATATATCAATATAGGCCAGATATTAACTTTAAACAGCAGTGTCTGCAAGCAAGATTTGCTATATAAACAGCAGCCATTTGTAAAATTGAGTGACTTCCGCCTGAATCTCGCGCTATAAGTCTATAAAAATAAAACTTTAACAAGATGGCTGCTATAGTAAATGAGCATGGTTGCATCTGTTGGAAACATCGCTGGTGTTCATTTATTACTGAAAAGTTTTAATTCAATTGTTTAAAAACAGGTACATAAATGAAACAAGGAAACATTTTAATTTTTGTATTTTTCAAAACATAAATCCTCCTCAAAATGTGAAATAATTATTAAAATGTAAGGAGTCACCTGTTTTTCACATTACTAGTCGCGGGCAATTTTACGTACCCAAAACGATAGATTACCGACAAAAAAAACCCCTCAAAATTTGGTAAATTAAATTAATAAATTTGTAGGGCCTAGGCCTATTGCCTATTAATAAATTTATATTAATTGTGTAGGCCTAACTGTTGTTTTTAAAAATTACTTTAAATTTAAAATTACCAGCAGCTCCTCGTTTATAGAAATATTTAAATATCCTGATTCTAATAGAATCTATTCTGTTCAAATTGTTAATTAGTATTATAAGTAATAAGTAAGCCTAGATCTAGATCTATAGTATGGAAAGCTTCATCAAATCAATCGCCAAAATTCTCCCTTTGCAAATGTAAATAAACTTCGCATTTAGTCATGTGATATGTCACATGACATTATTGTGTATTGGTTTTAAATGCAAAATATTAACTAGGTAAATAGCTGTTGAAACGAATCAAATTGGTCTTCGACAACGAAACGAAACTTTAATTTCTTCCACTTCATTAATTTAAATATTTACATTAGCCATACCTGTGCTCTGTGACTGTCAACTTTGGTGTACACAGTTCACTTGTTCTTATGTAAGTATTAAATACATCCAAGCTTTCTTTTCGATGTTTTGAATATATATTTAGTTCTAAATTAACTAAATATCTGTTGAAAAGTAGTATAAATTAAATCTACGTTGTTTATGAAACTCGAGTGATGTGTTTATCAGCCTGACTAAAAAACAAACAGAAAAGGGGGAGGTGCCAGCTGCATAGCAGGTGGCTTGTCATGCGTGAATGTCGACTTTACTTTCAATATGAAAAAATAGTTAACAATTGGGGTATAGAATAGATAGTAGATAGGCTAAACTACTAATTTTGTAACCACTCATGATTATTATTATTCATCGGTCTGTAGATCTAGATCTAGATCTACCTGTCAACTGTGAACTATTGAGTATTTCACTGTCAACTTACTAACTTAGCACAATGTCAGTCAATGTAATTTGTAAATGTGAATTTCCTTTTATTTTTTAAGCCATAACCGGTTACCGGTGGCAATTTTGTCACCTGTCGTAATGAAGTAATTAGAATATCAGATTAATCTAGATCTAGATCTAGTAGATTCTGTTCTTGTGCTAAAAAAACAGATGTAGATTTTTAGTTCAACTTGCTTTTCTTGTTATTGTATGGCTATGTATGACTATGTATGCTATCCATTTGTCCATTATTATTATTAATTGGACTACCACTAACGTGTAGTCCTATTGTTTGATGATTTGCCAGTGGTCTATCAAAATTAATATAGATCTAGCTCTAGATCTAGTTCTAGCTGGAAAATTACACTTTTCAACATGACATTAAGTAGTTTTTGTGTGTTTGACTTTTAACCAGTGGGGAGGAGGGGGGGATTATAAAAATTATTTAAATTTAATGTTTTTCTATTGCTAGATGAGAAGGGAGGGGGGAAGGGTGGTTAGAGTCAGAAAGGCTACATGTGTGTTGGTGGTGGTGGAGGGGGGGGGGGGTGGGGGGGAGTGGACTTCTGGTAGTGTCATTAGGCAGAATGAAACCAGATGTGGTAAATAACTTTATAACCTATATAGGCCTATACATTATAGTAAAGTTAAAGGCAGTTTGGTTTCTCTAGCATTGATGATGTCTTTAAATGCTTTTTGCTGTAAAAAGGTCATTATCTTGTCCAATTTACTGGCAAAGAAAATTTTTCTAGTTGGACTTTTAAAAATGTCGGTGTCATCACCTGGGATAGTGTCACCTGTTGTTGTCACCACCTGGGATAGTGTCACCTGGTGTTGTCATCACCTGGGATAGTGTCACCTGGTGTTGTCATCACCTGGGATAGTGTCACCTGGAGCTGTCCACTCCCATTTTGTGATGCTATTTTTTTTTCACTTGCTCAATGATGTTTCTATGAGAGACACACTCATGGCCACTGAAAAAATCTTAATAATTTAAGTTTGGTTATAAAGTCATGCACTCATGTACTGGATCAGACTCAAGTAGTAGCCAACTAAAGGTCTATAGAGAAGGTTCATTGTTGATTTGCCATTAACATGATTCCAATTGTTTAATATCATCTTGATCATGTTATGCAAATTTATATATGGGATATTACTACATGACCAGTGCAAGAAAAGTAATCTCCCTTTAGTCTGCGTCACTTTGTAGTAAACCCGAATGCTTTGATTTCAATTTTTTATGACTATTTTTGTTGTAAATATTCAAAAAGAGAATAGTTATTTTGTAATATAAATAAATAAGCCTGCACTTCAAGTATTAATCATTTCTCTATGATAGTTATCTTGATTCTTAACCGAGCTCTATCAAAACAAAATATAATAAATGCTTGGTTTATCATGTTGATGCATTTTGTATGATAAGTAATGACAGTTATCAGATTTCTCACTAATAGAACTATTATACATCCATGAGTGTTTAAGTATCATTTAAAGTACATCAAGATGAGTACCTCTAAATCTGTTGTAATTTAGCACACAGTATTTGATATGGCCAGATTTTAGCAGGTTTACATGATCTCACAGTGACAAGTACACATGGGACTGTGGGCTACAGATTTCCCAGCTCTGGTTTAGTTACTATGGACAAGTAGCTTAAGCAAACTTTTACTGCAGTGATACAAAACAAGCCTGCATTGTGTGATATAGGAGGTTAGCATGGTTGGGTCAGTTTAAAGCTCATAGTTGCTGTGACAGCAACTCATGAAGGAGAGACAACTATAAAATCAAACAACTGCTGCCTTGTAGTTAATTTTTTTTTGTTGGACAAAGGATATAAAAGCAAATCCAAACAGAAAAGCTGGCTGAAATCGGAGTCAGTGGCCTATATGGCGCATAACAAGTAGACGCGCAATTCTTAATTGTGTTGGAGGAAATCTCTTCCAACACTGGAATTAAGAATGAAGAAGAAGAAAGTGTAATATATTATCTTCATGTAGTTGATAGTTTTGATTTTTTATTTAATGTGACTAATATAGGTTTATATGGCACAGTTAGCGTATATTGTATGTTACATTTGTTGCATGATAGAGATAGGAAGGTTTATGGGCATCCATAAAACTGTTCTGTGTTTGTGGAATGCTTTCATGTCAGCATTTATTATATTTCAATCTGTTGGTCTCTCCGTCTTTCTATCTGAATGCTTGTGTGTCTGTCTGTCTACCAAAAGGCATTATAATCTAAAGTTAAAAAAGAAATAATTTTAAACCATTTTGACAAATCCTTCTTGTCAGCCCGTAAAAGCGTCTCTTCCTTTAGTCCACCCCTGCTCAGATTTTACCACAAAGCCTCCCAATGATTGAGTGAAGGCCTGAATAACTTACATGCACCCAATCAATAGACCCACTGCATCCATAAAATCAATGACCCTGCTTAGACACCTTGGGTCGTACCGAGCTTGTATTGAACAGCAACTGTTGATGAGGTCATCCATGTATGAGGTCATGCTTTTTTTGGATGATTATCTCCCCATTACACTGGTAACATCAAAAATGTTTTGACTCCCTCTCCACTAGAACGTCACATTTCAGTCTACCCTCTTCCTCCAATTTTTTTTTTTCAAACGAATTATTTTTTAAAATTTGATGTAAGCATATTGAATAATTGATAGCTTCTACTATAATATCCAAAAGAGTGATTTAAAAAAAAAAAGCGAAATAGCTGTTTTTAAAATTCAGGTTTTGTAAAATTCAAAAGTGTGACACCACAATTTCTGACCTCTCCCCCCCCCCCCCTTTTCGTCATCACACATCTTAGGAACGAACAGCTCCTCCCTTCTGCCTTAGGGGTGTAAGGTTATTATTGGACGACCCCTACGGACCCCCCCTGTACCCCATGCATTGTCTTCGTATGACCCCCCCCCCCACGTGACTACCTCACCAAACCTCATCCAATTATTTGACCCCCCCCCCCATGTATTGTCCTCGTGTGTAAGCCCCACCCTCGTCATATCTCGTCCTATCCGTCCTTCACACCGGTAGTGTTCCTGTACACTTGTATGATCTAGAATCGATCGCTATAAATAGTATAACATAAAGGCACTATCTCTCCCTTGTGTTGGGGAATAGGTACTACACAATATCAGCGGCTCCCGTGTTACGCTGTGCGACCAATGTTCAACATCTGCCTCGCTAACCACATCAGTTTGTTTTTGTAAACCTCTCGGGACCGTCATGAATACTAATGCATCGCCTTCTTACATAAATGTATCCATGCAACTCCTTGAACTTGCTATGTTTCAGAAAATTAGACTTGGATTATCGATCTTGTCTGCTCGTATGCTGTAGAAAAAAAGACTTAGCTATTGAACGTGTCTTCTGATTAAATGTTTGAGGAAGCTTTAGACTTGAGTTATCGCCCTTTCTGTTGTTGTAGTGTTGTTAGAGTTATAGAACGTGTCTCCTGTTTCAATACTTTAGAAACATTAGTCTTGAGTTATTGAACTTGACCATTTGAGTGTATTGTAAACATAAGATCAAGAGAAGTAATATTAATTTTACGAGAGTTATCGTATAAAGCCACCTGTCAAAAAAGTAACAGTTCAGAGGAGTAACCACAACTTTGCCTCTGCTATCTAAGCCGATCGAGGCCATTTTAAACTAGTAGTTTTTTTTTTTGTTTTTGTTTTTTTGTGTGAAGCATCCTAGTTTTGGGATCAGATGTGGGGCGGTGGTGGATCCAGCTAGAGGGCGCTAGTGCCGCAGTGTTGGAGAAAAGACCCACACACGAGAGGGAATATTAGATCAAACCATTCGCCCTCAGCGAGCTTAGACCTGTCAATTAAATTTAAACGGTACATTCTTGAGGAAATGCGGGGTTGTTTTTTCTTTCAATAAATGGATTTTCTTTACAAACGCGTTAAATCTATTCGATTTTTTTTCACACACTTACGCGCATAGTCCCATTTACGTCAAAAACTTACAAACATATCTAAGGACATACTAATACGTGCACCCAAATCTACGTTACACATCTATAAACCTTTCCGCATTTATTATCACACATAGATACATCAACATGAATGTAACACAACTTCCCCCCCCCAATATATAGTGTATCTAATACAACCTCCTCCAATATGCAGTATGTCTAATACAAACAGCCCTCGCAAATATATCGTATGTCAAATATAACCCCCCCCCCCCCCCCCACAAATATACAGTATTACTAATACAAACAACACTCCCCCCCCCACAAGCAAATATACAGTATGTCAAATACAACCCCCCTGCCCTATATACAGTATGTCTAATAGAACACCCCCCCCCCCCCCAATATACAGTATATCTAATACACCCCCAAAAAATTTAGTGTGTCTAATACACCCCACCCACCCACACAATATACATTATGTCTAATACAACCCCCCCCCCCCTTAATACACAGTTTGTCTAATACACCAATTTCCCCCCCCCCCTCACTCAAGTACTCGCTATCAAATTCAAACGGCCTTCCAACACACATTTTCATCCATACAGCTGAAAACCGACACGCACGCACGCACACACCCCCCCCCCCCCACACACACACACAACCCCCCCCCCCCCATACCCCCAGTTTTTTGTCCCATTATATAGGTCGTTAGCTCGTCTTCTATTGTTGTCATATAATAACTTATCAGTTTTATAGTTTTAGGTTAGCTAATCGTATTGTTATATTTTATTCATTGTCGACACAACAGAAGACGATGTATATCAAATCGTTTCAGATCTGTGCGTTCTGTTTTATTAGAAGTTCACGCTGAAAGCTTAGGGCTTATCTTTGTAACGCTGTAGGGCACTCGTGTCTTGTGAGGGTTGTCTAGCTGGACTTTAGTTGCTGTAGTTTGTATTTTGGTTTGTTTTGGTGCTGTAGTTTGTATTTTGGTTTGTGTTGTTGCTGTAGTTTGTATTTTGGTTTGTGTTGCTGCTGTAGTTTTATTTTGTTTTGTTTTGTTGCTGTTGTTTTTTCAGTTGCTGTAGTGTGTAGTTTAGTTTGTTTTGTTGCTGTAGTTTGTATTTTGGTTTGATTTGGTGCTGTAGTTTGTATTTTGGTTTGATTTGGTGCTGTAGTTTGTAGTTTTGTTTGTTCGGTTGCTGTAGTTTGGTTGTTTTGGTGCTGTAGTTTAGTTTGTTTGGTTTCTATAGTTTATAGTTTGGTTTGTTTTGGTGCTGTAGTTTGTAGTTTGTTTTGTTTTGGTGCTGTAGTTTGTATTTTGGTTTGTTTTGTTGCTGTAGTTTGTAGTTTGGTTTGTTTTGGTGCTGCAGTTTGTATTTTGGTTTGTTTTGTTGGTTTTGTTTGTCCAGTTGCTATAGTTTGTATTTTGGTTTGATCAGTTGCTGTAGTTTGTAATTTGGTTTGTTCTGTTGCTGTAGTTTTATTTTGGTTTGTTCAGTTGCTGTAGTTTGTATTTTGGTTGGTTTTGTTGCCGTTGTTTGTATTTTGGTTTGTGTTGTTGCTGCTACATCAGCATTGTGACTGATCAAGTACTAAACCTGTTACATGTTTTAATAGAATTCAAACACGAAGAAACTGTTTAATCCAGTGACCAGTCTATTCATCCCTTAATGATAATCGTGATCAATATTTACCGTTTACTCGTCCAAATGAAGCTATTCATGTTAGCCTAAAATTGGTTTTAGATGTTTTATTCTCTAATCAAAATCTCTAAGATGTTTCTACTCTCAAATCAACATTGTTCGAAATGTTTTTGTGGCTAATCATTCCTGTCACGATTTTTTTTAAAAAGTATTTTTGAGCGATACACGATCTCTGATTTTTATTTCAGCTTTTTTTTGCTCCGTGTTCTGCCTTTTGATATTTTCCCATCAGTTTTATAATTAATTGCTAATTATGATCTGATCTTCTGTCCTGCTTGTTACATGCCCACGTAATGCTAGGCTTATAAAAAAATCTTATCGAAGCAAAACATTTCGATGACGTCACTTTCGAGAAAATGTGAGAGACAAGCAGCCTTAATTCCGAAACCAAATTCTATTTTTATTTTTACATTTAAGATATAAGACTTCTACTTTTTTTTGTTAAAGTTGATGCCCTCCTCATCCCCCCAACCCCCCTCCCTCACAAATTATCGAAGTGCTAACCTTTCCTGATTTCATCCTGTATAAAGAACGTGATATAAATTTTTTCCCCCTCGCACAAAAAAGTAGCCAGATAAAAACCGTGGTTGTATGTTCGCTGATTGTGCGGCAAACGTTTGATGACCGTTATTTGGTGATCCACGGGCCCAGGGGCTGTCTCCTGCACGAGCAGATCGCGTGAGGGCCCGGTAAACCCCGCGTAAACGTCGGGTGATCCCCGCCCCTCCCCGGGGCTGTTATAGAGCGGCTTGTTGCGTCGTCACGTGATGGGGGAAATCTTGTGTGTGGTGGTCAGTGGGTTGACCTATCAGAGTCATAAGGTTAAAGGTCATCGAGCGTCTTAACCTGAGAGGGTAATGGTCAATATGGGCTTAACCTGAGAGGGTAATGGTCGATATGGGCTTAACCTTAGAGGGTAATGGTCAATATGGGCTTAACCTTAGAGGGTAATGGTCAATATGGGCTTAACCTTAGAGGGTAATGGTCAATATGGGCTTAACCTTAGAGGGTAATGGTCAATATGGGCTTAACCTTTGAGGGTAATGGTTAATATGGGCTTAACCTGAGAGGGTAATGGTCGATATGGGCTTAACCTTAGAGGGTAATGGTCAATATGGGCTTAACCTTAGAGGGTAATGGTCAATATGGGCTTAACCTTAGAGGGTAATGGTCAATATGGGCTTAACCTTTGAGGGTAATGGTTAATATGGGCTTAACCTGAGAGGGTAATGGTCGATATGGGCTTAACCTTAGAGGGTTATGGTCAATATGGGCTTAACCTTAGAGGGTAATGGTCAATATGGGCTTAACCTGAGAGGGTAGTGGTCAATATGGGCTTAACCTTAGAGGGTAATGGTCAATATGGGCTTAACCTTAGAGGGTAATGGTCAATATGGGCTTAATCTGAGAGGGTAATGGTCAATATGGGCTTAACCTTAGAGGGTAATGGTCAATATGGGCTTAACCTTAGAGGGTAATGGTCAATATGGGATTAACCTTAGAGGGTAATGGTCAATATCGGCTTAACCTGAGAGGGTAATGGTCAATATGGGCTTAATCTTAGAGGGTAATGGTCAATATGGGCTTAACCTGAGAGGGTAATGGTAAATATGGGCTTAACCTGAGAGGGTAATGGTAAATATGGGCTTAACCTGAGAGGGTAATGATCGCTATGGGCTTAAAAGGCGAGGTTAAAGGTCATCTAGTGTCGTAGCCTTTACTGTCACAAGACAAGAAAATAAACGTGTAAAATTGAACCCATCACCATCACGTGATGTGGTACATTTTACAATATAAACATCTCTTGAAGTAGACGCTGTAAAGCTGTAAATTCTTCCCTTATTATGTATCACCCTTTATTTTAACAAGTTGATGTTTGGCTTATGTAGGCTGTTCTCAATTTTCTCCAAAATTTTCCGAGGGTAAAGAGCGAGCACGCTGGGTTCTCCGCCCCTCCCCCTTCACACACACACATTACCATATCGTACCATATCTGGTCGCGAATGTCGTTGCACTTGTTTTTGAAATTTTCTGAATCGACGGTACCGAGTGAGTTTATATTTATTTGAGTCGATCAATGCTCCATTTAGGTGACATTACAGTGTGTGGTATCATTGTTTGTGTGGTCCGTACATTGGCCGGAATAAACGAATACTATTAGCATAAACATACGGTCTTCATTCTTATAAACACATTTCTGTTTTTCTTCTTGACCGAACGTCTAGGATACTTTTCTGTTTGGCCAACTGTGTTTTAGTGACTGTAGATCTGTAATCTCTACACCGTGCCGGACAGATTGTGTTTTTGGAGCCCCGTATTCGGCGCGATTGGAAGTCGTTTGAAGGTTTGCCATATTTTCTCACTACAGTTTTGTATTCTGTTGCTGTTACTGTTGATGCTACTGTTTTTTTCAGGCATCTCTCCTGGGGAGAGGGAGGGGGGGGCGCTTCACTAGGATGAAATTGAAAATATATACTTTAACCAGCCCCCCGCCCCCCCCCCCCCCCTTCCCCTGTGAAGACTGTATGCATGTGAGCATTGTACTAAGAGAATTCAGTCCCACCTGTTCCAATTTTTAGATGATTTATTTAGCGATCGCTAAAATTTCAATTTATATGCTTGGATTTTGGGATCCTAACCGGGGTCCCAGGCTGCCCCATTCCCCTCCCCTCTCGCCCACCTTTGAGGTCAGAAAGATGCATTCTCCCCCTATATAAAACAACTGTAATATAGCCAAGTATAGAGGTGTAGTGTAAAGCTTTTATTTAACAGCAATCTGAGTTCAGTCTCGAAAGTGTTCCGCAGCGATGTCGCGCAAATCAAATGTTGCACACAAACTTTAATTATTTGTTTCTACTTGGCATCCAATCCCAGTTATTTGGTCATTATTGTGTGCCTCGGGTCATGTGATGTGTCGCCATTCTGGGGATGTGAGGTTGTCCTCTCTATCATTAGGGGTAGCTTATTGGACAATAGTGTAAAAAAAGTAAAGTTAACTTTTGGGCCGGCGGTCCATGGGGCTGAGGAAGTAGAGTTAATCTGTTTATGCGATCTCGAGATAGTGTAGTCAGCAGTATGCCCAGCCGGTAATAGTTTCCCTAACGTGAGCCAGGTACTCATTAGAGCTGGGTGGACTCACTGAGTCGAGATGTGTAAGTAAATTGTGGCAATATGGATACGTTTCATTAACACAAATGAGCTGCCCGGATGTTCTGCGTGACGTGTCACCGTGAGCAATATATTGCACGTGCAGATGCATGGAATAATTCACTTCTACAGCCTAGCAATATTAAATCTGCAGAGCAGGCTAAGCGTATGTAAATAATTCACATCTGTTTTTGTGTCGTGTTGCTGACCAGCATTGAAGCCAACCTGTTTTATTTAGCTCATCTGTCCAGATTTGGCATGTCCTCTTGCCGGCCGCTGTAACAAGATCTTGTCACTTGTGATCTGTGCTGATCTGTTTTCTCTCTGCTCACGGATGGCTGTGTTAATATTCAGCCGTTGTGTGCATGCGGTCTGCCTGACCACAAGGGAAATATCAAGATTAGGCTGTGGCTTTTTGTCTTCTCACACCGCATGCTTTAGAAGACTGCGCAGAGGGTTTTGTTAATGGAATCTTGGTTTATAGGCGCGGCTTCTGATTGGTCGCATACACATTGATATCGCAGTTGTAATTTATTTCTAAAATAGGCTGAGGATACAGATGGGTGGGGGGGGGGGGCAGTTGTATCTTAGTGCTCCCCACGTAAAAAATAACATTACTGAGAGTGTGTGTTGCGTGTCGTTGGTATATGTGGTACCTTTAAAAACATACCGAATAAATGGCGGTAGTGTATTGAGGGGATGAGGGGGGGGGGGCTATGGCTATCACGAAACAATTTTTTATTTCCTCTATCTGAAAGACAGTCGTTGTGTGTCTGCTGAAAGACAGTCGTTGTGTGTCTGTTGAAAGACAGTCGTTGATCTGTTGAAAGACAGTCGTTGGTCTGTTTAAAGACTCCTTGGTCTGCTGAAAGACAGTCGTTGTGTGTCTGTTGAAAGACAGTCGTTGGTCTGCTGAAAGACAGTCGTTGTGTGTCTGTTGAAAGACAGTCGTTGGTCTGCTGAAAGACAGTCGTTGTGTGTCTGTTGAAAGACAGTCGTTGATCTGTTGAAAGACAGTCGTTGGTCTGCTGAAAGACAGTCGTTGTGTGTCTGTTGAAAGACAGTCGTTGATCTGTTGAAAGACAGTCGTTGGTCTGTTTTAAGACTCCTTGGTCTGTTGAAAGACAGTCGTTGGTCTATTGAAAGACAGTCGTTGGTCTATTGAAAGACAGTCGTTGGTCTGTTGAAAGACAGTCGTTGGTCTATTGAAAGACAGTCGTTGGTCTGTTGAAAGACAGTTGTTGGTCTGTTGAAAGTCAGTCGTTGGTCTGTTGATATTTTTTGCCTTGTTTGAAATTAGCAAAATATCGAAAAATGGTCAAAAATATTTTTTTATTTAGTATTTAGTCAAAATTTTAACTTATTTTTATTAAAACTCAAACATAGCAAAACGTAGTTCTACAACTTAGTGTTTACCAAAGATACAACTTCAACTGGTAATTTCTTTTGTTTCTTTATTTTTTTTTCAAGTATATTTCTCATTGTACTAAATAAATCAATCACTACCACTTACTGGCGGTATTTAGTATTCCCGTCAATCTAAACCTTACAGGCCACAGAACGTTCATTACATCAGGGATAAGCTGGCCGTAGGTAATCAGCGATAAGCCGGCTGGTTCCATGACACGTTCCTGATTTAGTCTGGCACCAGACCGTTAAGTCTACTGGACCGTGCTGTGGTCAAGTGACGTTTGGTTAGTCCAGTGTAAATCATACTCGTCAAAATAGGAAGTTTATTACGGTTTTTACATTTGTTTTATTTTCCACTTTTTTGGCTACGACAAAAAATATTTGCGTTAAAACCGGACCAGTAGCTTGTCTCTTAAAAGACATTTATCTGCCCCTGCTTAATTCGGGGAAGAAATCCACCAACCGTGACACCCAGCGGTCGTTAGTATTTTAATCTTATCTCCCCTTTTGATATAAAATAGAGTAATTTCTAAATTAAATTTGTATTAATAACCTAATCATCAATGTCTAATTAGGTTTAAAAATGTACATCATTGCAGTTTTTTAAGAGAACGTATAAGTTTGCACAAAAGCGCTGCATTTGAAGCTGGTCAACATTGAGTTACAAAAATAGCCACAGATCCACAAACAAACAGACATTATAAAAACCAGATATCAAACCACTTAAAACACAGCTCATAAAATAACGCCCGCTTCTCCTAATTTCCTAATGACTGGAGTAATAGCAAGATTCACAAATGGAACGTCGGTTCTTTGTGTGTGTGTGTGTGTGTGGTGGGGGGGGGGGGGGTTACACCCAAACATGAAGGCCGGGGAAATGTGTATCTCCATTAGCGGCCATTCATAGCCAGCATGTGTGGCCCGTCTTGAACTAGGCCCGTTAATTGCCCTGTCTTAGAGTTCATGTATATTTCAGTCACTACCACAGGGCTCTTTATAATTCTACAATTAGAATCACCAGAGTCATGAGCACTAATACAGGAGGGTTGGGTTCTTGATATAGCGCTAATACAGGAGGGTTGGGTTCTTGATATAGCGCTAATACAGGAGGGTTGGGTTCTTGACATAGCGCTAATACGGGAGGGTTGGGTTCTTGATATAGCGCTAATACAGGAGGGTTGGGTTCTTGATATAGCGCTAATACAGGAGGGTTGGGTTCTTGACATAGCGCTAATACGGGAGGGTTGGGTTCTTGTCATAGCGCTAATACAGGAGGGTTGGGTTCTTGTCATAGCTCTAATACAAGAGGGTTGGGTTCTTGACATAGCGCTAATACAGGAGGGTTGGGTTCTTGACATAGCGCTAATACAGGAGGGTTGGGTTCTTGACATAGCGCTAATACAGGATGATTGGGTTCTTGACATTAGCGCTTATACATTGGATTATTGGCATGGCTAATAGGACTGCTTTTATGTTGTCTGCCGGTTATGTTTTTTTTTTTTACTGCCGGTTGTTAGTTTTATACTGCCGGTTGTTAGTTTTGTACTGCCGGTTGTTAGTTTTATACTGCCGGTTGTTAGTTTTGTAGTCCGGTCAGAGAAAGTGCTAGTCTAGGCCTATGGTTCATTTGTTCGCTGTCCACTAGCGCGTGTATTATGGGAGTGTGTACAGACTTGTGTATGTTAATGTGTACACGTGTGTCCATTGTCTGATCTGACACCACGTGATGCCCGTCTGTGTCTAGTGATTTCTCTTAAGGGACATGCAGACGTTTTCCAATAACAAATTTTGTATCGGGTATATTTGTCTTGTGTTTGTGGCTGGCTATATTGTGGGATATTTTACTCTCTGAGGGGTCATCCATAAATGACATCACGCTTTTTTTTTTCGATTGTTACCCCCCCCCCCCCCCTCTCTTTTTTTATCTTACACATTCACATCACAAAAACCTGATCCACTCCCCCCCCCCACACTTAAATATATTCATCAATTTTATAATATGAATTATAAAAACAGTCCTTCAAAAACTAAAACATGTCACAAAGTAAAACTGCTCTAATTGACATCTACATGTCACAAAGTAAAACTGCTCTAATTG
Source organism: Physella acuta (assembly GCF_028476545.2). NCBI lineage: Eukaryota > Metazoa > Mollusca > Gastropoda > Physidae > Physella > Physella acuta. Next base: position 356,598 of record NW_026732982.1, on the reverse strand, counting down.
ACATCAACATGTCACAAAATAAAACTGCTCTCATTGACATCTACATGTCACACGTAAAACTGCTCTAATTGACATCTACGAAAAACAGACCAAAACTGCAACTCTTCGGTGGTTAAACACCATTTATTAAAACGGAGTGCTAGGTCGTGTTGGACCACTGTGAGTATCTGACAAAGTACACAACCGATGGTGAAATCCTCAACAAAACCAGACAGTATCTGTTGAAATAAAACCGTACTTTGTTATCAAGCTATTGATTAGCTCTGGTGCAAGAGGCTCTAGTACTGTGGTACTAGGGAGATGGAGAACAAAGCCAACACCAGAACGTAAGGGAATATTTCCCCTGGGCGCCGTGCTGTAAATTGTATACTAATTTTTCTTGTCACTTGGTGGGCATCTGGGGCTATCTTGCTGATAACACGCTGTGTGGCTTTACGGCTTGATTGATAGACGGACAGACTAGCTTTACAGCTTGATGGATAGACGGACAGACTAGCTTTACGGCTTGATGGATAGACGGGGAGACTAGCTCTACGGCTTGGTGGATAGACTGGCAGACTAGCTTTACAGCTTGGTGGATAGTCAGGCAGGCTAGCTTTACAGCTTGGCTTGATGGATAGACGGACAGACTAGCTTTACAGCTTGATGGATAGACGGACAGGCTAGCTTTACAGCTTGATGGATAGACTGGCAGACTAGCTTTACAGCTTGATGAACAGACTAGCTTTACAGCTTGATAGATAGACGGGCAGACTAGCTTTACAGCTTGATGGATAGACGGAGAGACTAGCTTTACAGCTTGATGAACAGACTAGCTTTACAGCTTGATGGATAGACGGACAGACTAGCTTTACGGCTTGATGGATAGACGGAGAGACTAGCTTTACAACTTCATGGATAGACGCACAGACTAGCTTTACAACTTGATAGATATACGGACAGACTAGCTTTACAGCTTGGTAGACAGACTAGCTTTACAGCTTGATGGACAGACGGACGGGCTAGCTTTACAGCTTGACGGATAGACGGACAGGCTAGCTTTACAGCTTGATGGATAGATGGACAGACTAGCTTTACAGCTTGGTGGATAGATGGACAGACTAGCTTTACAGCTTGATGGACAGACTAGCTTTACAGCTTGATGGACAGACTAGCTTTACAGCTTGATGGGTAGACGGACAGACTAGCTTTACAGCTTGATGGACAGACTAGCTTTACAGCTTGATGGGTAGACGGACAGACTAGCTTTACAGCTTCAGGGACAGACTAGCTTTACAGCTTGATAGATAGAGACGGACAGACTAGCTTTACAGCTTGATGAATAGACTAGATTTACTACTGGCTTGACAGGCTAACTTTACAATTTTTCTGGACACAATAGCTTTACAGCTTGCTGGACAGACTAGCTTTACAGCTTGGTGGACAGACTAGCCTTTTATCCTGCTGGACATTATATGTTCAAGGAACAAGCTGATGTTAAAAAATAAAGGATTGCAAGTCTAGTTGTTTCCCCTCTATCAAGGGTTTTAACTTATTGCAACAAGGAAGAAGATTGAATAACACTTTTTAAATGTCTGTAATTTAGGCTTTTAGTTGTTGTTGAAGGAAACAAACGTATGAGATATCTTTGTTGATAGTGGTTCAAATAGGCTGATATCTATTTTAAATACCTAAGTCGTTAAGTATTTTTTACTCATTTCTTTATCATTTCTTAAATTTAGTATATTCTATATATCTATGGCTAGCGGTGCTAAAGTTTAAAGATGTGTCTTGCCATATTGATACTTAATCATTCTACTAGCCGTCGTTACTCGTTACACGTGATTATAGGCTTATAGATCTATAATTTAATGTTATACATTTTTGATAATTTTTTTTTATAAAATAGTTTTTAGTCAAAACACAATGAACAATATTAGTGACAAAGAAAAAAACAACTAAATAACTAAAAATACGACACATTTAAAATAACATAGGTTACTAATAACTAATAGAAAACCAAATTATATACATCATTAGTCAACAGAACACCATATTAAATGCACACACTGATTAGACTAAAATGATTTAGTTAAAAACCCGGCTGTTCAATGGTATTTATGTGGTTTTAAAGAAATTTGTATTAGTTAAGGCCGAGAAAATGGTACGCATTTTATAGCGTACGTCTTGATAAGTAGATCTAAAACAATTTTGAATATGTCTATGGCTAGCGGTGCTAATTTATCAATGTGTCTTGGCTTATCATAAAATACAAGTGTTTCTGCCACATTAAATTATACGGTTGATGTACGTATCTATTTTTATGTTGTTAATTGATTTTTATGTCACTTGTTATATTTTTCCCGGTTTGTAAGTGTGTCGCGTCTAGTGCCTGTGTGTCAATGTCTGTATGTCGTGTCTGTGTGTCACGTCTTCTGTCTGTGTGTCATGTGTCGCGTCTTCTGTGTGTCTGTCTGTGTGTCGTGTCTAGTGTCTGTGTGTCAATGTGTCTGTGTGTCTGTCTGTGTGTCTGTCTGTGTGTCAGTGTGTCTCTGTGCGTCGTCGAATTTAAGTGTCTCATTTATTGTCAATATGTGTGTCTCGCCAAGTGTATGTAAGTTCCTGTGTGTCTCTGTATATCTGATGTGTCAAATGACGTAAAACTCAGTAGTGTGTTGGGGGTCAATGATGTTCGACCACCACAGTTTTTATAATTTTGTTATCATTTCGAATGTTTTGAATGTGAACTGCATGTAATGTTTGAGAACCCCTTCAATATCTAGGTTAAAACTGACGGCGGGTCGTTACGACGTTAATATTTGACAAGGCACAAGCGAATCAATTTGGTTTTCGCGTGGCCAGATTTGGCAACTAGGCCAAACGTAAAAGTAAATCGGCTTGCGCACCTTACTGTTGTGGCATTGTGGCAAGTTCCTTGAGTGCGGGGCGCTGAGAGAGTGGTTACTTCCCTTTGATCTGTCAGAGTTTAAGCTCCTGATTATTGCTGCTATTGTTTCATTCAGGCTAGATCTACTACTGGACTGGGATATAAAATTAAGGCCACTTATGCCATAAACTTTATAAAATATACACACAAAGGAACAGCTAATCTCTAACAAACCGATTTTTATCATTGTGTTAAGAAATAAACATGTTTTTTATCATTGTTTTAGATTAAGAAATAAAAATGTTTTTCTTTTGTTGTTTTATGTTAAGAAATAAAAAAATGTTTTTTATTATTTAAAAAAATTAATCAATTTAATTATTCTTAACATGAATGTATTATTATTGGGGCTGTTTTTATTAGACTAGAAACTAAATCACAATAAAATACAAATAATTCGGAAATGGAATGTTTACAGCACATAGAAGGCTACAAAATGTAGTCTAGCATGAAACCTGCGACAGGTAGACATGTAACATGAAACCTACGACAGGTAGACGTGTAACACGAAACTTGCTGCAGGAAGATATGTAACATGAACCCTGTGGCAGGTAGACATGTAATCTGCGACAGGTAGACATGTAACCTGCGACAGGTAGACATGTAACATGTAACCTGCGACAGGTAGACATGTAACATGTAACCTGCGACAGGTAGACATGTAACATGAACCTGCGGCAGGTAGACATGTAACATGAACCTGCGACAGGTAGACATGTAGCATGAACCTGCGGCAGGTAGACATGTAACATGAACCTGAGACAGGTAGACATGTAACATGAACCTGCGACAGGAGACATGTAACATGAAAACTACGACAGGTAGTCATGTAACATGTAACCTGCGACAGGTAGACATGTAACATGTAACCTGCGGCAGGTAGACATGTAACATGAACCTGCGGCAGGTAGACATGTAACATGAACCTGCGGCAGGTAGACATGTAACATGAACCTGCAGCAGGTAGACATGTAACCTGCGGCAGGTAGACATGTAACATGAACCCTGCGGCAGGTAGACATGTAACATGAACCTGCGGCAGGTAGACATGTAACATGAAAACTACGACAGGTAGACATGTAACATGTAAACTGCGGCAGGTAGACATGTAACATGTAACCTGCGGCAGGTAGACATGTAACATGTAACCTGCGGCAGGTAGACGTCAATAAGTTGACGTTCTGTCTGGGTGAGCACTCACCAATCGATGCCGTACGCCCTGGTCTGAATTATGCACGGGCTCGCGTGATAGAACTTTAATGAAATATGGGGGGGGGGGGGGGGGGGGGGGGTCGGGGCTCTTTTATCATAACAAAACTAGCATTTCACAATGAGATTATTGTGTTTTTTATTTATTGATCTATTTCTGGCTCATTGTTGTTGAACATTGGAAGGTGTTTGAACATTAGAAGGTATTCGAACATTAGAAGGTATTTGAACTTTAGAAGGTAGTTGAACATTAGAAGGTAGTTGAACTTTAGAAGATAGTTGAACATAACAAGGTAGTTGAACTTTAGAAGGTAGTTGAACATTAGAAGGTATTCGAACATTAGAAGGTAGTTGAACATTAGAAGGTATTTGAACATTAGAAGGTATTTGAACATTAGAAGGTATTTGAACATTAGAAGATATTTGAACTTTAAAAGGTATTTTAACATTAGAAGGTATTTGAACATTAGAAGATATTTGAACATAAGAAGGTATTTGAACATTAGAAGATATTTGAACATTAGAAGGTATTTGAACATTAGAAGGTATTTGAACATTAGAAGTTATTTGAACATTAGAAGGTATTTGAACATTAGAAGGTATTTGAACATTAGAAGGTATTTGAACATTAGAAGGTAGTTGAACATTAGAAGGTAGTTGAACATTAGAAGGTATTTGAACCATGCCCACGGAACCAGACTTTGATATTGAATCAATGACCTCATACAAAGCGCTACCTTCTTTTTAATTATTCAAGACTGCTAGAGAAATACTGTTCAAAAAATTGATTTGACATCACCTAGTTCCTCAATCTTAGCGCAAAGTAAGGGATGGGTAGAGTCAGGTGGTCGGTAGAGTCAGGTGGTCAGTAGAGTCAGGTGGTCAGTAGAGTCAGGTGGTCGGTAGAGTCTGGTGGTCAGTAGAGTCAGGTGGTCAGTAGAGTCAGGTGGTCAGTAGAGTCAGGTGGTCAGTAGAGTCAGGTGGTCGGTAGAGTCTGGTGGTCAGTTGAGTCAGGTGGTCAGTAGAGTCAGGTGGTCAGTTGAGTCAGGTGGTCAGTAGAGTCAGGTGGTCAGTTGAGTCAGGTGGTCAGTAGAGTCAGGTGGTCAGTAGAGTCATGCGGTCAGTAGAGTCAGGTGGTCAGTAGAGTCAGGTGGTCAGTAGAGTCAGGTGGTCAGTATAGTCAAGTGGTCAGTAGAGTCTGGTGGTCGGTAGAGTCAGGTGGTCAGTAGAGTCAGGTGGTCGGTAGAGTCAGGTGGTCGGTAGAGTCAGGTGGTCGGTAGAGTCTGGTGGTCAGTAGAGTCAGGTGGTCAGTAGAGTCTGGTGGTCGGTAGAGTCTGGTGGTCGGTAGAGTCAGGTGGTCAGTAGAGTCAGTTGGTCAGTAGAGTCAGGTGGTCAGTAGAGTCAGGTGGTCAGTTGAGTCAGGTGGTCGGTAGAGTCAGGTAATCATTGATATATTGATATATAATTTGAGATTGACAGTGAATACAAAACTTAGAATGAGTAAAAGACAAAACAGTAGTGAATTGAAACGTTTTGAAAGTATTTGTTGTTATTAATGAATCCTCTAATTAATTGGCGCCAATTAATGGACGATTCTAATCACCCAAGATAATGAACTCATTAGTGACCATAACACGTGGTCATCAACTGACTTGGTGTATGGGTGATTGGGTATATGTTATGTGTTTGTTGAAGATATGTAACTGTATGTAACCAACGTAGAATACCGTTGAATTGACGTGAGAGACAGGTGAAATACAAGGTATGACCAAGTGGTGAGAGACAGGTGAAACACAAGGTATGACCAAGTGGTGAGAGACAGGTGAAATACAAGGTATGACCAAGTGGAACTTCCAGGTAGAATTCCAGACGGTGAGCCAGCAATCAATACGGCATGTTCACGGCTGACTCACGCCCGCGACAAACACGCGAACACCTGGGGGAGGGGAGGGTTGGCCCGGGGGTGGGGATGCTCCTTAAGCTGGCTGACGAAGCGTTCAGTTGTGGGAGTTTGTGGGACAGCTAAGACGGATATCACAGTTGGATTGTTGTTTAGTACTGCTATACATTTGATATACAGGTCGGTTTTTATTTGGTTTATACTTCAGTCTACTTGCTATACTTATCTATTTTCATTGGGATTTATTTTTCTGCTTGATTGGAAGATTAAATTAAAGTTTCTTTCAATTTTAATTTTTTTTTTTTGTTTTTTTTTTAAACTTTTTTTTAGCAATTTTGTAGTTTTCAAAAAATATTTAGACTAAACTTTTGTCAAGTCTAACTTTGTTTATAAGTTATTCTTTTATTCTTTAAGTAAAGCGAAACACAACATACTTACACATATGAAACATATCAAAGATCTGTAACAAATATAGATGTGGTCTATTTCTATGAAATGTATGTCTGTGTGATATAAATATATATTATACTTTAATTGTAACAACGTGAACTAATATATATTTATCTGACACATTTATAGCAAGTTTTATCACTCTGTTGCATTATAGTATGTGGTAGAGAACTAGGCGACTTGTACATGCTACTATTAGATCTGTCCCTAGTTGTTGACTGTGTACGGGATACATTCGTTTACATTGTCTCAGTCGGATATCTTTAAGTGAAGGTTATTTAAAGTTTTACAATGTAGACAGCTGATTCGAACCTACATCTGCAAGTTGTAGACAGCTGATTGCGTGAGGGTGGGGAGGGGGGGGTGTCGGGATTCGAACCCACACCTTCAGATTGTCCAAACCACATGCTTACAAAAAGGCGTGCTGTCCATCTGACCACACGTCCTTGACCGTAAACCACGTTCTTACATAAACAACCATGCTAACCTCCCTTTTTATTGAGTGTACGGAATGACTGGGACATTTTAGTCTAGTGCTGTTTGGGTATCGATCCCTCTACAGAAGTGGGTATCGTCTGCTAGAACCGTACATGATTGCTACACTTATAGACTAGTGTAAGCCTATCGTCTGCTAGAATCGTGCATGATCAGAGTTTCTTCCAGGCATCTCTACCGCCCCCCCCCCGAACGAAATGAAATGTATATAATTTATATAGAAAATATATATACTTTTAACAGTGTCCGCCCCCCCCCCCCCCCCGAAGAAAATCTACCGCAGCCCACGAAAATTTCAAGTGCCCTCCCGGAGAATAATGTCTGTGTATGATTGCTACACTTATAGACTAGTGTACTTTATCGTCTTATAGAATCGTGCATGACTGCTGCATTAATGTCACTACTCTCACGGAGACTATTGCCGGCCTGATCAGAGAACAATATACTTACATCTATGTATCGGCCTTGTTGACACAAATGTTTAGCGTCACGGGAGTCACGGTTAAGGCGTCACGCGAGTCACGGCTAAGATGTCACTTGACTTTGGGCCGCTGACCAAAATGATTGCTGTTGTCCCTAATTATCCTGTTTTTAACACTTTGTCCATGTACATAAGAAAATCATTAAATTTTAAAAGTCAATTAATTAAGTCCTGACATATAGTTCTAACTACAGACACACCTGACATTTAGTTCTAACTACAGACACACCTGACATTTAGTTTTAACTACAGACACACCTGACATTTAGTTCTACCTACAGACACACCTGACATTTAGTTCTACCTACAGACACACCTGACATTTAGTTCTACCTACAGACCCACCTGACATTTAGTTCTACCTACAGACACACCTGACATTTAGCTCTACCTACAGACACACCTGACATTTAGCACTACCTACAGACACACCTGACATTTAGTTCTACCTACAGACCCACCTGACATTTAGCACTACCTACAGACACACCTGACAATTAGTTCTACCTACAGACCCACCTGACATTTAGCTCTACCTACAGACACACCTGACATTTAGCTCTACCTACAGACACACCTGACATTTAGTTCTACCTACAGACACACCTGACATTTAGTTCTACCTACAGACACATTTGTGTGCCTAAGATGACAGTGGATGACAAGACATGAGGTCGCCATGCCATGTCACAGTGACATCTTGTACACCAGACTCGTGTGGGTTCTGGTTTGTCTCAGCTCCTGTCATGCACTGCTAGGTGAGTTGTTTTTTTTTACATCTTATATTCTGGTACATGAGTACATCCCCCTGTTGTACAACATCCCATATGGTACAACATTCCCTATTGTACAACTTTCCCCATAGTTCAACATTCCTGAACCCCAATTTTGACTACAACCCTATTTATACTATATCCCTCCCCCCATTGTGTTACCAGCCACAAGTTTAGGTTTGGATCAGTACAACAGAGCTGTTAACAGCAGACACATTGCACAGCTAATGCTGATGTCATACAGTGTGGGGAGGGTGGGGCTGAGGGGGTGGGGCTAAGACAGACTAAGACCTCAGTGTTGCAGACAGTAAGAAGATGGATCAGCTGTATTAAGATGCAGCGGAAAGCTAAGCTGATTATGATAATGCTAATCCTCAATAGAATAGAAAACCTGAGATGGAGAAAAAAATTCCTTGCACATTAGAAAATATCTTCCCAGCAGTATACGTTTGTTATTTACACACTACCTGCAGTAAAAAATGTTAAAATAATAGGCTTGATAGAAAATGAAAATCTAAGCTTACATTGTGATCTTTAATTTTTTAAATATTACCCTTAAATTTATTTATTTTACATGTATTACGTCCCTTATCTTTCTATAATTATTTTAATCTATTTAACTTGTAAATTATTTGTCTATTTATAAATAAATACATCCAATTTGCTGTAGTGGTCAAAACTTTGTGTCGATTATTATTTTGTGATTTGATCTATTAATAGAGAAAAGAAACAAAACAAAATTAAATATGATCAAACATATGATATTGTTTACAGTATGGGTTGACCAGCCAGTGAACAGATCAACATCACTAGGTCGCAATGTTGTGTTGCCATGTCAAGCTAGGTCTGTCAATCAGAGTTCTCCTCCCCTGACTCTAAGCTACAACTGGCAGTTCAATGGAGGCCTCCTGCCCAGCAGAGTGTCCAGATTTTTCAACAACTCTCTGTACATTCCTGCGGTTTCAGCGCCAGAGCTGGGCAACTATTCCTGTACAGTGACTAGCACAAGGCAGGGAGTGAATGGAAGTCTTGGGGCTGTAGTGGAATCTCTGGCTGCCACAGCTATTGTTGCACAAGCTTGTAGGTTTTTATTCAGCTTCATCATCATTCATCATCATTCATCATCATCATTCATCATCATTCATCATCATTTGTTTTTGTAGCCCCTGGGGAGTAGAGGGCTGCACTTTTCCAGCAGACGCGGTTTTGGGCTTCTTCTTTTATTCAGCTTCAGTTGGTTTAAATTTTAAACTGCTGTGCTCAGTATTTGTTATCACATTTTAGTGTATGAATTTTGATATGTTGCTGTATTAAATATTTATTTTTTAAAAGGGTGTGGAATTTTCTGTATTTTTTTTTTAAAGATATCCAAGAATTTTTCATCCATCCAAGATCCATTGAGGCAATGATTGGTGAAAAGGTTGTCATAACATGTGTCACAGGAAAGAGCTCTCCATCACTGAAGGTAACAAAAATAATATTGGATCGGAAGGTTTTTTTTTAAATTTTTATTAATAATTTGTATTTCTGAATTCTTTAAAAAAAATATTTTAAAAACAGGTTGTATTTTAGTACATACTGTAAGAAATCTTGGAGATGCTAAACTTTTAACAGAACAATTGATAAGGTTTTATTTTTTTTAACTGTTAATATTTTAGGTGAGGTGGCTCTTCAATGGTCAAGTGGTGACTGTGGGCAGCCAGATGACAGCCAGCTTTGGTGGTCTGGACGTGACAGGTCTCAGTGTCCAGCTGTCCATGAAGCTCAGTCTGCCCCCCATGGCGTTCAGTTTGTTTGGGGTGTACCAGTGTGTCGCTGCTAATGATGAGCTGGATACAGAGGTGTACAGTAGTCCAGCCAATGTGTCCTATAAATGTGAGTACATATTCATGCAGCGTTGAGCTAATGATGAGGTGCATGTCAGATGTTTGGTGTATTTATTCTGTAAGATATTTTATGTGTTTGGTGCTATTACACCCATTTGGGAGCAAAGCTCCTATGGTGTAGACCAGGGGTCTCCAAACTTTTCAGTCTGAGGGCCGCATTAACTATCAAATTTCAGTTCGGGGGCCAGTTAATTCCACGTATGTCTTTGATTTTTCTGGGCAAAGTTTCTCAGCCATCACCAACAAACGTTTTTTTCCGTGGACTAAAAGATCTCCGCGGGCCGGATAAGAGGACCTCGCGGGCCGGATGCGGCCCGCGGGCCGTAGTTTGAAGACCCCTGGTGTAGACCTACACCTTTATTTATAGTTTTTATTCATGGATTGGAACACAATATTGATCTTACGATTTTCATAAATATCCATTCCGTTATTTATAATGTTACATGATTTTAAGAGAGACAAATTATTAATTGAGAAACAAAGTCAATTAAAAGTTTAATTCTTGTAGTTGACTTTAATTTTTCCCCTCATCAAATTTTCCCTGGAAATCTGCTCTGTCAGTGTGCTTAAAATTATTCTTGTTTTGAATGTGTGAATGGGGTCGGCGTGGTCGAGTCGGTAAAGCTCATGGTTGCTAAACCGAAAAAGTCTCGAGTTCGAACCCTCGGGCAGATGAGGCTCGTTAGCTGGGGACAGCCACTCTTCTAGGAGAGACAACTCCAAAATTAAACAACTGCTGCCTTGTAGTTTGTTCTTGGTTGGTCAAAAAGAAAAGCAGGCTGAAATCGGAGTCAATGGCCTCAATGGCGCATAGCCAGTTGACACGTAACGCTTAATTGTGTTGGAGGCGTGGTCGAGTCGGCAAAAAGCTCATGGTTGATACATTCGAACAGTCTCGAGTTCAAACCCACTGGCAGATAAATCTCTATCCCCTTCAACACTAATAATTAAGAACAAAGAAGAAGAAGAAGAATGTGTGAATAAAAACTTTAAAAATAAAAGTGTAATAATTATATATCTATAAGAATGCGTGGCCTAAGCGGTAGTGTGTTAGGCTAATAACCCGAAAGTCTTGAGTTTGAATATGTAGAACGTCCCTGAGCCCACCCAACTCTGATGGGTACCTAACTCATGTGAGGGAAAGTAAAGGTACCCAATGGATCTCTAGGTCTAAAAAGGATTCTTTACTTATTTTAAAAATATACCTATTTATTATAAGATGTGTTCTATCCATATTGTTGCATCATTAAAAAGATTGTCTTGTGTCCTCTAGTCTCAGCCAGCCGCCAGCTTCCTGTGATAGAATGGAACCTTGATGACCAGCTGATAGTTCCAGAAAACCAGGACCTGGTTCTCTCATGTAGCTGTCTGGACACAACAGAGCGTCCGGTCATTACGTGGTATTTTAACGATGATACAGTTAACGAGAACCAACAGGTTTACGTTTTAGCCAACCACAGCCTTGGATTTTTCCCATACCAGCCTGTCTACAGTGGGAATTATTCCTGTGGAGCCGTGAACTCAGTCGGGGAAATTTTCTCCCCCACGGTCACGCTAGTCACTGCGGGTTTGTTGTCTTCATTCTTACTTTGTCACTTTTTAACGATTCAGTAAGTTTTTTAAGCTGAGCTTAAACATAATTTCTTCTGAATATAGGCTTGTTTTTTTTTAAAACTTGTTTTAAATTTATACTTTTAATCATCTATAACTAGCTGAATCATTTCCTATTCAATTCAACTGGTTACTTCCAGGTACATGGTCCTGGATGTACATTGTTAGACATGTAATACTTAATTTAGATCTTATCCACTTGCTGTTCCATATAGGAAATAAGCCAAATAGCCTAGCCTAACCTTAACACTTAACTAATAACACTTTAAAGAAATGATGTGCTTAATAGTAAGTTATGGACAACCAGCTACTGTGGGAACTACATAGTTGTATCAGAGAACCCCATTGAAAAAAAATCATCACAAATGTACAAAATTGCTAATATAAGTATATATATATATATATATATATATATATATATATATATATATATATATATATATATATATATATATATATACTTAAATATATGTATATATATATGTATATAATTCAACTTGTTCCCTGTTATTCCATAATTGTTCCATGTTTTTAGTGCTGGACATTGACTTTGCTGTCCACCCAACTAATACCCTGGTCATGTATGGAGAGGCTTTTACCCTGTACTGTGACCCACCCCACAGCATCCCAGCTGCTTCAGTCACATGGTACAAGAACTTCAGCGCTGTCAATCTTACAGCTGGTGGATTTCAAGTTCAAGGCTACAACCTTTATAAGCCGTCTGCTAGTTTCAGTGATGCTGGAGTTTTTTACTGCTTGGCTTACAACAGTATGACATTCCCTGACAGCAGAAATTCTCATTTGGCCACACTGACTGTAGAGGGTAAGATGGCTGCTGGTATTGTTGTTAGTTACAACCAATGGGAAGGAAGGTATTTCTTAGTTTGACTTAGTAGAAGTAATTATTCTTCCTCCATGTGGAGTTCTTTAGTTTTTATTTAAATATTTGATCCCAGGTCCCCCACTGATCACCACCCCTCCCATCAACACTAAAGTTGTGAAGGGAAACTTTTTGCACCTATCTTGTTTTGTCGAGGCTAAACCCCCTCCCACAACTTTTTGGTTGTTTCAAGGAAGAAACATAACTCCGTCTAACAGGATTGCTATTGTGTGAGTAGCCTACCCTTCTATTTGTTCTGGTGGAATTTTCCATCTGTTCATCTATGTCGTTTTAGATCAAGATATTGAAATCTGTGGATGTAGGGGTATTTGTGTGCATGATGGAGTGTTAAAAGGGAATAATGTTTGAGGTTAATAATGTGGATGTTAAGAGGGTGGTGTGTGTCATATTGTGCGGTGTTTGTGTCATATTGTGCAGTGTGTGTCATATTGTGCTGAGTGTGTGTCATATTGTGCTGAGTGTGTGTCATATTGTGCTGAGTGTGTGTTGACATCTCTGCTTGCAGTAACCAGGACCAAGAGCTGCTGATAGCTGAGGTGGGCAAGGAGTGGGAGGGTCAGTTCACTTGTGTGACCAGCAACAAGTATGGCAGTATTTCAGCAGGCTCCTTTGTCACAGTTGCAGGTCAGTTGGCAGGTCAGGTGTCAGTCTTAGGTCAGTTGGCAGGTCAGGTGTCAGTCTTAGGTCAGTTGTAGTGGCAGGTCAGGTGTCAGTCTTAGGTCAGTTGGCAGGTCAGGTGTCAGTCTTAGGTCAGTGGTAGTGGCAGGTCAGGTGTCAGTCTTAGGTCAGTTGTAGTGGCAGGTCAGTCTTAGGTCAGTTGGCAGGTCAGGTGTCAGTCATAGGTCAGTTGTAGTGGCAGGTCAGGTGTCAGTCTTAGGTCAGTTGTAGTGGCAGGTCAGTCTTAGGTCAGTTGGCAGGTCAGGTGTCAGTCTTAGGTCAGTTGGCAGGTCAGGTGTCAGTCTTAGGTCAGTTGTAGTGGCAGGTCAGTCTTAGGTCAGTTGTAGTGGCAGGTCAGGTGTCAGTCTTAGGTCAGTTGGCAGGTCAGGTGTCAGTCTTAGGTCAGTTGGCAGGTCAGGTGTCAGTCTTAGGTCAGTTGGCAGGTCAGGTGTCAGTCTTAGGTCAGTTGTAGTGTCAGGTCAGGTGTCAGTCTTAGGTCAGTTGGCAGGTCAGGTGTCAGTCTTAGGTAAGTTGTAGTGGCAGGTCAGGTGTCAGTCTTAGGTCAGTTGTAGTGGCAGGTCAGGTGTCAGTCTTAGGTCAGTTGTAGTGGCAGGTCAGTCTTAGGTCAATTGTAGTGGCAGGTCAGGTGTCAGTCTTAGGTCAGTTGTAGTGGCAGGTCAGATGTCAGTCTTAGGTCAGTTGGCAGGTCAGGTGTCAGTCTTAGGTCAGTTGGCAGGTCAGGTGTCAGTCTTAGGTCAGTTGTAGTGTCAGGTCAGGTGTCAGTCTTAGGTCAGTTGGCAGGTCAGGTGTCAGTCTTAGGTCAGTTGTAGTGGCAGGTCAGGTGTCAGTCTTAGGTCAGTTGTAGTGGCAGGTCAGGTGTCATTCTTAGGTCAGTTGGCAGGTCAGGTGTGAGTCTTAGGTCAGTTGTAGTGGCAGGTCAGGTGACAGTCTTAGGTCAGTTGTAGTGGCAGGTCAGGTGTCAGTCTTAGGTCAGTTGGCAGGTCAGGTGTCAGTCTTAGGTCAGTTGTAGTGGCAGGTCAGTTCTAGGTCAGTTGTAGTGGCAGGTCAGGTGTCAGTCTTAGGTCAGTTGGCAGGTCAGGTGTCAGTCTTAGGTCAGTTGTAGTGGCAGGTCAGGTGTCAGTCTTAGGTCAGTTGGCAGGTCAGGTGTCAGTCTTAGGTCAGTGGTAGTGGCAGGTCAGGTGTCAGTCTTAGGTCAGTTGTAGTGGCAGGTCAGTCTTAGGTCAGTTGGCAGGTCAGGTGTCAGTCATAGGTCAGTTGTAGTGGCAGGTCAGGTGTCAGTCTTAGGTCAGTTGTAGTGGCAGGTCAGTCTTAGGTCAGTTGGCAGGTCAGGTGTCAGTCTTAGGTCAGTTGGCAGGTCAGGTGTCAGTCTTAGGTCAGTTGTAGTGGCAGGTCAGGTGTCAGTCTTAGGTCAGTTGTAGTGGCAGGTCAGGTGTCAGTCTTAGGTCAGTTGTAGTGGCAGGTCAGTCTTAGGTCAATTGTAGTGGCAGGTCAGGTGTCAGTCTTAGGTCAGTTGTAGTGGCAGGTCAGTCTTAGGTCAGTTGGCAGGTCAGGTGTCAGTCTTAGGTCAGTTGGCAGGTCAGGTGTCAGTCTTAGGTCAGTTGTAGTGTCAGGTCAGGTGTCAGTCTTAGGTCAGTTGGCAGGTCAGGTGTCAGTCTTAGGTAAGTTGTAGTGGCAGGTCAGGTGTCAGTCTTAGGTCAGTTGTAGTGGCAGGTCAGGTGTCAGTCTTAGGTCAGTTGTAGTGGCAGGTCAGTCTTAGGTCAATTGTAGTGGCAGGTCAGGTGTCAGTCTTAGGTCAGTTGTAGTGGCAGGTTAGATGTCAGTCTTAGGTCAGTTGGCAGGTCAGGTGTCAGTCTTAGGTCAGTTGGCAGGTCAGGTGTCAGTCTTAGGTCAGTTGGCAGGTCAGGTGTCAGTCTTAGGTCAGTTGGCAGGTCAGGTGTCAGTCTTAGGTCAGTTGTAGTGTCAGGTCAGTTGTCAGTCCTAGGTCAGTTGGCAGGTCAGGTGTCAGTCTTAGGTCAGTTGTAGTGGCAGGTCAGGTGTCAGTCTTAGGTCAGTTGTAGTGGCAGGTCAGGTGTCATTCTTAGGTCAGTTGGCAGGTCAGGTGTGAGTCTTAGGTCAGTTGTAGTGGCAGGTCAGGTGTCAGTCTTAGGTCAGTTGTAGTGGCAGGTCAGTTCTAGGTCAGTTGTAGTGGCAGGTCAGGTGTCAGTCTTAGGTCAGTTGGCAGGTCAGGTGTCAGTCTTAGGTCAGTTGTAGTGGCAGGTCAGGTGTCAGTCTTAGGTCAGTTGTAGTGGCAGGTCAGGTGTCAGTCTTAGGTCAGTTGGCAGGTCAGGTGTCAGTCTTAGGTCAGTTGGCAGGTCAGGTGTCAGTCTTAGATCAGTTGGCAGGTCAGGTGTCAGTCTTAGATCAGTTGGCAGGTCAGGTGTCAGTCTTAGGTCAGTTGGCAGGTCAGGTGTCAGTCTTAGGTCAGTTGGCAGGTCAGGTGTCAGTCTTAGGTCAGTTGTAGTGTCAGGTCAGTTGTCAGTCCTAGGTCAGTTGGCAGGTCAGGTGTCAGTCTTAGGTCAGTTGTAGTGGCAGGTCAGGTGTCAGTCTTAGGTCAGTTGTAGTGGCAGGTCAGGTGTCATTCTTAGGTCAGTTGGCAGGTCAGGTGTGAGTCTTAGGTCAGTTGTAGTGGCAGGTCAGGTGTCAGTCTTAGGTCAGTTGTAGTGGCAGGTCAGTTCTAGGTCAGTTGTAGTGGCAGGTCAGGTGTCAGTCTTAGGTCAGTTGGCAGGTCAGGTGTCAGTCTTAGGTCAGTTGTAGTGGCAGGTCAGGTGTCAGTCTTAGGTCAGTTGTAGTGGCAGGTCAGGTGTCAGTCTTAGGTCAGTTGGCAGGTCAGGTGTCAGTCTTAGGTCAGTTGGCAGGTCAGGTGTCAGTCTTAGATCAGTTGGCAGGTCAGGTGTCAGTCTTAGATCAGTTGGCAGGTCAGGTGTCAGTCTTAGGTCAGTTGTCAGGTCAGGTGTCAGTCTTAGGTCAGTTGGCAGGTCAGGTGTCAGTCTTATGTCAGTTGTAGTGGCAGGTCAGGTGTCAGTCTTAGGTCAATTGGCAGGTCAGGTGTCAGTCTTAGGTCAGTTGTAGTGGCAGGTCAGGTGTCAGTCTTAGGTCAGTTGTAGTGGCAGGTCAGTCTTAGGTCAGTTGTAGTGGCAGGTCAGGTGTCAGTCTTAGGTCAGTTGGCAGGTCAGGTCAGGTGTCAGTCTTAGGTCAGTTGGCAGGTCAGGTGTCAGTCTTAGGTCAGTTGGCAGGTCAGGTGTCAGTCTTAGGTCAGTTGGCAGGTCAGGTGTCAGTCTTAGGTCAGTTGGCAGGTCAGGTGTCAGTCTTAGGTCAGTTGTAGTGTCAGGTCAGGTGTCAGTCTTAGGTCAGTTGGCAGGTCAGGTGTCAGTCTTAGGTCAGTTGGCAGGTCAGGTGTCAGTCTTAGGTCAGTTGGCAGGTCATGTGTCAGTCTTAGGTCAGTTGTAGTGGCAGGTCAGGTGTCAGTCTTAGGTCAGTTGGCAGGTCAGGTGTCAGTCTTAGGTCAGTTGTAGTGGCAGGTCAGGTGTCAGTCTTAGGTCAGTTGTAGTGGCAGGTCAGGTGTCAGTCTTAGGTCAGTTGGCAGGTCAGGAGTCAGTCTTAGGTCAGTTGGCAGGTCAGGTGTCAGTCTTAGGTCAGTTGTAGTGGCAGGTCAGGTATTTGGTCAGGGTATGTCTTGTCTATAGCTGTCACATATGTGTCACCAATTCTTTAGATTTGAAGTGTTCTTAACTGAGACAAATAGCTTATTTTTTTTACACTTTTTGTTAATTAAGTTAATTAAAATTAAAATTTGATTAAACTATACAAGTGATACACAATGTTTGAAACTTCTGTAATTACCTGAGTTTTTTGGCCACCTTGTCTGAATAATTATGTTACAATAAAAAAAAAAAATAAACCCACTGATGGAGCCTGTCTGTTGTTACAGTGCCCCCTTCATCACTACAAGCTGTGGGGAATTTTGTGGTAACAGAGGGTGATGCTGTGACCCTACCCTGTAATGTGGTCAGTGATCCCATGCCAGCTATACAGTGGATCTTTAGTAAGTTCATTTCTGTCTTTTTTGTTGGCAAAATGGTTTGAGTACCCCAGCAAAAATGGCTGGGCTTAGGGCACGGGTTCCCAACCTGGGGGTCGCGAAGGTCTTTCTCGGGGGTCGCCAACTGGTATACAAAACCTTAGTAATTTGAAACAAAACATAAATATTTAGAAGAATTTTTGAAATTCGGCTTCATTAACATCACTGGAAATGTAATAGAGAAGAAACAAAGCGCACTGTACAAAGTTGTTCTCAGTCACGAATCTATGAAATCTTCAAAACTAAAACGCCATTTGAGACGAGTCATTCGGAACACACCAAAAAATATATGGAGTTCTTTCGTTGGTAAGAAGCTAGTTGCAAACGTCAGAGACTTGATCAAACAGGAAGTTTTCACCAGCATTAGTGCAAGTTTCACATGAAGTCGCGATAGAAAATGTCAAGCAAAAAAAAAAAAAAACAATAGGAGAAAATCTCATCAAACGCTGCATGTACGTAAATGTTAAATAACACATTTTTTATTGAAATTAAGCTTTCACCATTGTTTGCTTTTCAAGATGATAAATCAACAGACGTGAGTTCGTGTTCGCAGTTGCTGGTCTGTGTCTATATTCATGCGGATGATAGCAAAGAAGAGTTGCTCTTTTGTGAAGATAGCATGGAGAAAATAAATATCTTTTTTGAAACTGGATGATTAAATTGGGTTAGAACGGCTGTGGGGGTTTGTACTGATGGTGCGCCATCTATGTTTAGCTCAAAATCGGGCTTTCAGAAAACAGAAAAGATTTAGCTCCCTAACCACTGCCCTAACCAATCGACATCAAGAGGCCATTGCTAGTATAAGATGTAAATTATATAAAATCTGGAGCCTTCTAAGAACTGAGCAAAAACATTAATATAGATCACGAGGTTCTGCTCTTCTACACTACAGTACGCTGGCTGTCAAACGAAATGTTGTAAATTGTGTTTTTGAATTGAAATCTGAAATCAAATTGTTCTTGGGAGTGCAAAGGAAACAAGACTTTTTGGTATACTTAAAAACGACATAGAGTGGTTTGAGAGAGTATCAAACCTAGCAGATATGTTCGAACATCAAGATAAGCATAACCTGAAGCTTCAGGGAAAATGAACGAATATTGTAACTTTCCATGATAATCTCGGGGCATTTTTATCAAAGCTGCAAAATCGGTAAAGAAAATAAATCTTGGAAATATTGTAAATTTGAGAAACTCTGCGGTGTGGTAGATGAATCTGATTGTGAGATAGTTAAAATTTTGAAAGAAGCAATTTCTGTGCATCTTGAATCTCTTGAAAAGGAACTGCATCGCTATTTCTCTGAGCTAAAAAAAAAGAAGAATCTGCATTTACGCATTACCCATTCTCTTCTTCCCTTGATGTTGCCAGCATTCCCGATGAATTACAAGATGAATTCTTTGATTTGCAGAATGATTCCGTGTAAGATGAAAAACTGCAGACACAATTTTGGTGTAGTATTCACCATTCATAACCAAACGTAAAATTGATTGACTTTTCGAGAATATATTTTCAACACTATTTTTCGATTAAAAACAAAATTAAGATAATTATAATGACATAGGTTGGCGTTAACAAATTTTTAAAAAAATTAAAAACTTAACCACGAAGGTTTAGTGAATAGTATGCAATTTTACTCATGCTATTAAATCAGTTATCAAGAGTAGTTCATATTGAAAGTCTACTAGAAAATCTTATTTTAGTGCTTATTGATTTCCATACTAATTTCGGCTTTTTAATTCTATGGGGTTCGCGGGTCACTTAATTTTTATAAAAGGGGGTCGCCACTCAAAAAAGGTTGGGAACCACTGGCTTAGGGAAAAAGTTTGTTTACATCTAGGTTTAAAGCAGTTCCGGAATCAACTTGCCATATGCCATATGCCCCAGTACAAAATAATGCTTAAATGTGTTGGAGGAAATCCTGTTGACATTACAATAAGGAACAAATATCAAGAAGAAAGCAGGTCCATTTGTAGCTTAGCTAAGCTAACACTATCCTTGATAAATATTGATAATTTTAACCATTACATTTCATCCACAAAGTTTTAACTATTAGGTTTTATCCATTGTTTTACCCATCAAGTTCTATACATTAAGTTACATCTGTTAAATTTCATCCATTGAGTTTCATCCATTGATTTTCATCCATTAAGTAGGTTTAATAAACATACTAATTATTTTTAATTAGTTTACTAAAACCTTAAAGTCTTTAATAGATTAATGTTAATTTTCCTAGATGGAGTGAACTTGACTGTACAAAATTCAGTCGCCAATTTGTCCAGTATAAGATGGTCCTTCAATCCCCCAAACCTGCGTGTAGAATCGGTCACCTATCAACACGCAGGGAACTACACGTGTGTTGGGTCAAATGATGCGGGCACCGCCTCATCCACTGGCACTCTTGTTGTCTATGGTTGGTGCTCTCTGATTCTTTTTCTTTACTGTTTTTACTGTGTGCTAGAGTTTTAAGTTGAATCTTGTTTTAAACTTTTTGAGATGCGATCAACAAAAAAACTTTGTTAATGTTAGTTTTAAATTCATGTTCACTAAGGGTTTAAAGCAACACTTTACTGTGTTGTTCCCAGTGGCGTTGCTAGGTCGGGTGTTACCAGGTACAGCACCTCTTGGTATCAACCCCCCCCCCCCCTTCCACACCAAATAAAAAAATATAGGCTATATATATATATATATATATATATATATATATATATATATATATATATATATATATATATATAATTATGCCCTCCCCCCCTTCCCTTGACGGGATAGTCAATTTAACACATAAAAGACTTTTTAACTTTAATTAATCATTAATTGAACTGGCAAAAAGCATTTTTCTTCTATATATTTTGCAATTTTTTTTTTTTTGGTGTCACCCCCTATAGGTGTTACCCTGTGCGGTCTGCACCTCCCGCCTCACAAAATAACTCTGATTCTTCCATTTCATTTATTTGTATACCGTTTTTTTTTACAGTCCGTCCCACTGTATCTCTACCACCCAGCAACACAACTGCTCTCATTGGTTCATCTGCAACCTTGACCTGTGTAATCAAAGGTCAACCTTCACCATCCATTATTTGGTATTTTAATGTAAGTAGATGACACTTTAAACTTTATAGAAAATTTATACTGAAAGTAAATTAAAGATTGTTTTTTTTTGTTAATTGATGTGACTAATTAGGTGATCTAATTATCGACCACTCCCCCACAGGCCAGCCTGAGCCTGCCCAGCAATACAAACCTACTGGACCAGAACCAGACTCTGACTGTGAGGTCATTGACCTGGCAGAATGTGGGGCTCTACACATGTGAGGGTCGCAGTGGGGTGGGGACAGCACGGGCTTCAGCCTTCATCAAACTTTTAGGTAACTATGTGAGGGTCACACGAGGTGGGGGGGGGGGGGGGGTGGGGGGGGGACAGCGTGGGCTTTAGGCGTCATCAAACTTTAAGTAACTATGTGAGGGTCCCAGTGAGGTGGGGGGGGGGGGGGGGGGGAACAGTGTGGGCCTCAGCCTACAACAAACTTTTAGGTAACTTCCTCACTGCTTGTTTGATTTTAGGGTTAACTTTGTTTTTTAAATCTTTTGTTTTATGCACTGAGTTTTATGCACTGAGTTTATAGACTTGGGGGGGGGGGGGGTCTTAAACCAAACCTTAGCATTTATTTCTCTAGCTCTGCATAATAGTACCTTTGTCTAAAAGTTTATTTTTACTGATAAAATTTAAATGTATGACAATAATACAATTATAATCATAGTACTTAAAATTTAACCTAGTTATGAGGTGAAATCCATAGTGTATTTTAGTTGTTTACTTTATTTATCCACGTTCATAGCTTGTGCGTCATGTGATTTTAAATCATGTGATTGTAACTTCAGCTAATATTTTTTTCTATGACTAAATATGTTTTTCAGTGTGAACAGTGATGTTCTTAAATCAGTGTTTTAATAATTATTACGTCACATAATGTTTACAGTGCCACCACGTATAGATCAAGTCATCTCCCCATTGTCTCCTGTCATGCTGCGTACCAAATTTAGCCTGACTTGCTCGGCGTCAGGGATTCCCTCCCCTACTATACAGTGGCGCCGCATGAACAACACTGTGACATCATCATTGGATGGGAGGGTGCGGGTGTCTGATGCAGGTGTTCTCTCTGTGGACTTTGTCTTCCAGAATGATTCCGGTCCGTACGAGTGTGTGGCTAACTCTACCTCAGGGCTAGATGTCAGATCTGTTGTTGTCTCTGTGTTTGGTGAGTACATCTTGTTGTCTCTGTGTTTGGTGAGTACATCTTGTTGTCTGTGTGTTTGGTGAGTACATCTTGTTGTCTGTGTGTTTGGTGAGTACGTCTTGTTGTCTCTGTGTTTGGTGAGTACATCTTGTTGTCTCTGTGTTTGGTGAGTACATCTTGTTGTCTCTGTGTTTGGTGAGTACATCTTGTTGTCTGTGTGTTTGGTGAGTACGTCTTGTTGTCTGTGTGTTTGGTGAGTACATCTTGTTGTCTCTGTGTTTGGTGAGTACATCTTGTTGTCTGTGTGTTTGGTGAGTACATCTTGTTGTCTCTGTGTTTGGTGAGTACATCTTGTTGTCTCTGTGTTTGGTGAGTACATCTTGTTGTCTCCGTGTTTGGTGAGTACATCTTGTTGTCTCTGTGTTTGGTGAGTACATCTTGTTGTCTGTGTGTTTGGTGAGTACATCTTGTTGTCTGTGTGTTTGGTGAGTACATCTTGTTGTCTGTGTGTTTGGTGAGTACATCTTGTTGTCTCTGTGTTTGGTGAGTACATCTTGTTGTCTCTGTGTTTGGTGAGTACATCTTGTTGTCTGTGTGTTTGGTGAGTACATCTTGTTGTCTCTGTGTTTGGTGAGTACATCTTGTTGTCTCTGTGTTTGGTGAGTACATCTTGTTGTCTGTGTGTTTGGTGAGTACATCTTGTTGTCTGTGTGTTTGGTGAGTACATCTTGTTGTCTGTGTGTTTGGTGAGTACATCTTGTTGTCTCTGTGTTTGGTGAGTACATCTTGTTGTCTCTGTGTTTGGTGAGTACATCTTGTTGTCTCCGTGTTTGGTGAGTACATCTTGTTGTCTCTGTGTTTGGTGAGTACATCTTGTTGTCTGTGTGTTTGGTGAGTACATCTTGTTGTCTGTGTGTTTGGTGAGTACATCTTGTTGTCTGTGTGTTTGGTGAGTACATCTTGTTGTCTCTGTGTTTGGTGAGTACATCTTGTTGTCTCTGTGTTTGGTGAGTACATCTTGTTGTCTGTGTGTTTGGTGAGTACATCTTGTTGTCTCTGTGTTTGGTGAGTACATCTTGTTGTCTCTGTGTTTGGTGAGTACATCTTGTTGTCTGTGTGTTTGGTGAGTACATCTTGTTGTCTCTGTGTTTGGTGAGTACATCTTGTTGTCTGTGTGTTTGGTGAGTACATCTTGTTGTCTCTGTGTTTGGTGAGTACATCTTGTTGTCTCTGTGTTTGGTGAGTACATCTTGTTGTCTCCGTGTTTGGTGAGTACATCTTGTTGTCTCTGTGTTTGGTGAGTACATCTTGTTGTCTGTGTGTTTGGTGAGTACATCTTGTTGTCTGTGTGTTTGGTGAGTACATCTTGTTGTCTGTGTGTTTGGTGAGTACATCTTGTTGTCTCTGTGTTTGGTGAGTACATCTTGTTGTCTCTGTGTTTGGTGAGTACATCTTGTTGTCTGTGTGTTTGGTGAGTACATCTTGTTGTCTCTGTGTTTGGTGAGTACATCTTGTTGTCTCTGTGTTTGGTGAGTACATCTTGTTGTCTGTGTGTTTGGTGAGTACATCTTGTTGTCTCTGTGTTTGGTGAGTACATCTTGTTGTCTCTGTGTTTGGTGAGTACATCTTGTTGTCTCTGTGTTTGGTGAGTACATCTTGTTGTCTCTGTGTTTGGTGAGTACATCTTGTTGTCTGTGTGTTTGGTGAGTACATCTTGTTGTCTCTGTGTTTGGTGAGTACATCTTGTTGTCTGTGTGTTTGGTGAGTACATCTTGTTGTCTCTGTGTTTGGTGAGTACATCTTGTTGTCTCTGTGTTTGGTGAGTACATCTTGTTGTCTCTGTGTTTGGTGAGTACATCTTGTTGTCTCTGTGTTTGGTGAGTACATCTTGTTGTCTGTGTGTTTGGTGAGTACATCTTGTTGTCTGTGTGTTTGGTGAGTACATCTTGTTGTCTCTGTGTTTGGTGAGTACATCTTGTTGTCTCTGTGTTTGGTGAGTACATCTTGTTGTCTCCGTGTTTGGTGAGTACATCTTGTTGTCTCTGTGTTTGGTGAGTACATCTTGTTGTCTGTGTGTTTGGTGAGTACATCTTGTTGTCTGTGTGTTTGGTGAGTACATCTTGTTGTCTGTGTGTTTGGTGAGTACATCTTGTTGTCTCTGTGTTTGGTGAGTACATCTTGTTGTCTCTGTGTTTGGTGAGTACATCTTGTTGTCTGTGTGTTTGGTGAGTACATCTTGTTGTCTCTGTGTTTGGTGAGTACATCTTGTTGTCTCTGTGTTTGGTGAGTACATCTTGTTGTCTGTGTGTTTGGTGAGTACATCTTGTTGTCTCTGTGTTTGGTGAGTACATCTTGTTGTCTCTGTGTTTGGTGAGTACATCTTGTTGTCTCTGTGTTTGGTGAGTACATCTTGTTGTCTCTGTGTTTGGTGAGTACATCTTGTTGTCTGTGTGTTTGGTGAGTACATCTTGTTGTCTCTGTGTTTGGTGAGTACATCTTGTTGTCTGTGTGTTTGGTGAGTACATCTTGTTGTCTCTGTGTTTGGTGAGTACATCTTGTTGTCTCTGTGTTTGGTGAGTACATCTTGTTGTCTCTGTGTTTGGTGAGTACATCTTGTTGTCTCTGTGTTTGGTGAGTACATCTTGTTGTCTGTGTGTTTGGTGAGTACATCTTGTTGTCTCTGTGTTTGGTGAGTACATCTTGTTGTCTCTGTGTTTGGTGAGTACATCTTGTTGTCTCTGTGTTTGGTGAGTACATCTTGTTGTCTGTGTGTTTGGTGAGTACATCTTGTTGTCTCTGTGTTTGGTGAGTACATCTTGTTGTCTCCGTGTTTGGTGAGTACATCTTGTTGTCTCCGTGTTTGGTGAGTACATCTTGTTGTCTCTGTGTTTGGTGAGTACATCTTGTTGTCTCTGTGTTTGGTGAGTACATCCTAGCCAGACCTACATGTCAGCTAGCTGGGCCCATACATTCACATAACTAGTAGGGGTCAGTGTGGTTGAGTTGGTAAAGCTCATGGTTACTAAACTGAAAAGTCTCAAGTTCGAACCCTCAGGCAGATGAGGCTCGTTAACTGTGGACAGCCACTCTTCTAGGAGATAAAACTCTAAATTAGACAACTGCTGCCTTGTAGTTTGTTCTTGGTTGGACAAGGCTATGGAAGCAAATCCAAAAAGAAAAGCAGGCTGAAATGAGAGTATACTTAACTGTGTTAGAGGGAATCCTTTCCAACATTAAAATTAAGAATGAAGAAGAGGAAGATATAATTAGTAATTCAAAGAACTGTACTTGTAACCTAACCGCAAGGAATAGTGTAATATTTTAGACAACCGAGCATTACCCACATATGGGTAGACTTTATTGTCAGTTTATTGTGTAGAATTGTTCGCCAGTTTAGTTGGTAGATTTCATTTTTTTATATAAAGTCTTAACCTGATGACTGTATCAAATGTTTTTTATCTATATGTTTACTATTTGACTTATTGTTTAATTAACTATCTGACTTATCATTAGGCTTATCATTAGACTTATCCTGATATCTTGCAGGCCTGCCTGTGGCACCATATCTACTTAGTGCTGTTCCACTGTCACCAGAGTCGGTGTATTTGATTTGGCAGTGGTCAGGTCATGATGACCCTACTCAGAAACTCAATTTTTATCAGGTCTCCTACAGAGAGAAGTAAGATTTGTAGATTTGTACATCAAAATATTTTTGCTTCATTCTTCATCAACATTTTAATATTCTACATTAAACTTTCATATTTTATATCACATTTTTACTTTCTCGTATATACGAAGTATAGAGAAAGTATTGTAATCGTGAAAAAAAAAAAATCGAGATTTTTACAAATCTCGACGTTTTACACCTCACTGATACGGAAAAACATAATTTTGCAATCTTGTCTGTCTGTGTGTCTGTCTGTCCGTGTGTAAACACGATAACTTGAGTACCGTTACAGCTAGGTTGATGAAATTTCATATATAAGTATTTTATCAAAATCGTAGATCCGTATCAACTTTTGAGCAATTTCCGATAACCGGAAGTGGTACTTTTCCTACTTTGAATTTTTCAAAAGCCTATAACTTGAGTACTATTTCAGATAGATAAATGAAATTTCACATGTAAGTAAAAGATCTAATTCTCTACCTTCTGTTAAATTTTGAGTAATTTCCGTTGACTGGAAGTAGTACTTTACGCTACTTCCGATTTCTCAAAAAACTAATGTAAATTTTAAAAGTACTAATAATATTGCGCACTATTATGCGCTTTTTTATAAGGCGTTCACTTGGTGTGCAATTAATTGTCTACGAGATTTTATTCTATTTTTAAAACTTTAAGTATTTAAAATGGATTAAAAATCATGTCTATAGCCCGAGTTCCCATCCCCTGTTATTTTATATAAGAATATTCGAGAAAGTTTAGGGGAGATCACTCCCGGTTTATTATATTATACATCCAATTTTGATTTTCTTTATCAATTTTTTTAATACTTTGCATTACATATTCATATTCCACATCAAATTTTATATATTGCATACAATTTTCCAGTTCTACTAAATTGTTTTTATATTATGTATAGGCATTTTAAAATCTAAAGATTTTTAAAACTCTGTAGAATTCCTTATAGTTTTTAAAAGAGCTTTTAAAGTAATTATTTTGGTTATTGGTACTGTGAGTGGTAAAAAGTTGTCATGTAATTAGTTATCAATATGAATGATGTAATATGTCATAGTAAAGTTTTGTCATGTACTGATCTTTCTAGAACTGCTGAGAGTCTTATTGTGTACCCTGTGACCTATCTGCAAAATGTGACCAGGACAGAGGTCACAGGTCTCAAGCCTGGGACCTTGTATATTTTTTATGTGTCAGCTGTCAATGACATTGGCACTAGTGACACCAGCAATGCCTTGTCAGCCCTTACATTGCAATCAGGTCTGTGCTTAGGTGCTTGGTTGTAGAAAAAATGCTCTAGTCTATTCTATAAAGGCAACAGACTCATTTTTATATTAGAAAATCCTTTGAAATCATTTAGTTTATATGAAAGTTTATATGCATACTTTACATTTGTTGTTATCTAGATTTAGAAATTTTATTGTATTATTCTGCTTTATTCAAATTTGCAATGACTATTTTATTTGATGTTTTTCTTACATTGTGTTTTTAGCACCTTCCACCCCTGTGAACTTGAAGTTGATAAATGTTACATCTGTTAGTGCATCTTTAACCTGGGAGCAGCCCATTACTCCAAATGGGGTTGTCAGGATGTACCAGTTAAGATACATCAACTTGGATGCTTATAGTTCAGGTATGTCATAAAATATGTTTTCTTTTCAAATATAGGCCTATAATTTTTGTTCATACCTTTTTCAATAACCTTGAGTTTTATAACTTGTAAATATAATATATTTAAAAAGAATTTTGCAGTTTGAAATTTAAAGCTAGTATTTGTGTTAATTTTTGAAAAGCATGCCTATATGCAAATTCAAAATTAGAAGTCACATCTTTATTGTTTAAAATTTCAGCCTTTGTTGAGGTAAATATATCCAGTCCAACATTTCCAACCCAAGAAATTTTCTTGGCACCACTGAGGCCTTACACCACCTACACAGCACAAGTTAGGGCTGCTAACATTGACAGGGGGCAAGAACTCTGGGGGAACTTCTCAGCAGTGATTACATTCCTTACATCTTCATCCAGTGAGTCTGGTTTGTTTACAGAACAATTGGTACACTGTCAACTGTTATAAGTCTGGTTTGTTTACACAAGGAATTAGATCAAATCTAATTCTTTGGGGAAAATGCAGCAATAGAGTTGTCCATAAATGATGATACTCCCTTTACACTATTTTTCACTGTGTTTGTGCTATGGGATAAAATTCCATTTTTTTTTTTTTAATTATGCAATTCTTTTGGAAAAAAAATATTCGTTATTTAGGTGACTGGTTACATCTGTGAAATACCTGCTGATGTAGTTTAATGTGTTCATCCCAATAGGTATTTTAGAATAAATCAAAATTAAATAAATTTTCTTTACTGAGCTGAGATTGTTTTATCCAGAGCCATCACTAGCTCCACAGTTCCTGCAAGCTGTTGCTGTAGATCCTTACTCTGTCCAGGTCACATGGCAGGTTAGTTAACTCTGTCTGGTATTGGGTGACTAATAGTTTATAGTCGCGTCCCTTTGCTAAGGCCATCCATAAGACATTGGTTACAAAATAATTGATAGTTGCTTCCCTTTGCTAAGGCCATTGGTTGTACTTTGGAATAAGAAAGAATTGATAGTTGCTTCCCATTACTTAGACCATCCATAGGAAATTGTGTAACAAACAATCGATAGTTGCTTCCATTTGCTTAGTAGAGGAAAAGTGAATTGATACTTGATAGCTGTACATGATTCTGTTCAAAATATCAACTATGTTGGCTACATCCTTCAATAAGTTTTTAATCTGGAATAGACCTACTACACTGAGACCAATCTTTGCACAACTACACAATAACTGACACCTCTGATGTTCTTATTTTAGAGTGTTCCACTGCTGGCCCAGAATGGTCCTATACTCAACTACTGGATCAGGTACCAAAACAACGAAACTGCTGTCAATGCGAGCGTTAGTGTGAGCAATGCAACAACGACATACACCATACGTGGGCTGAAACCCTGGAGGCTCTACACTGTCCTCATGTACGCTGACAACCCTGCTGGCGCCAGTCCACTCTCAGAGGTTGTTCAAGTGTGGACACTGCCCATTGGTCAGTTGATTGCTCAGCTGTGTATCTTAATAAAATGTAAAGCATTCATTCGGAGCAAGGGAGCTTATAGCTCAGATTATCTGATTCTATAATGGCATATGAAGAAATTGTGTGGTCAACACAATGTCAAACCTATTTCCCTGAATGAAATTAGATGGTATTGAATGTACATGTTTTATAATTGTTACTTGAGTGCTTTATCACTAAACCACATCTGCCTATACAAAAGTGAGTCTGTTTTAAAATTATCATTTGATACTGTATTGTGTTTGATCTATTAATAAACATTTGACCTGAATTCTCCAGCCCCTGTGGCACCACCTGGACGTCTGCAAGTTAGAGCCATCTCATCCACCAGTCTTCAGCTCTCTTGGAGTGTAAGTAGCTATCTATTGACACATTTTTTCTTTCAGTAGCTAGTCTCTGTCTGTTTACACATTTTTTTTTAGTCAGTAGCTTGTTAGTGTCTGTCTGTTTTACGCATTTGTTCTGTCAGTAGCTTGTAAGTGGCTGTCTATTTACACATTTCTTTTGTAAGTAGCTTGTAAGTGTTTGTCTGTTTACACATTTCTTTTGTAAGTAGCTTGTAAATGTCTGTCTGTTCACATATTTTTTTTGTAAGTAGCTTGTAAGTGTTTGTCTGTTTTACACATTGCTGTAAATAGACATACATTTATAAATGACTGTTTTTGTCTTTGGAATGTAAACATTGTTTGAAAACATTAAACATAGCTTAAAATTATAATTTTTCTAACTTTTTATAAAAGTAATTATTTTTTCTGCACATCCTTCTTTTAAATCACTGTTTAGATCTTTCTGTTTTTATCTTGTTGTAACTGTGACATTAGATACTGCTGGAAGAAATAACATAAGATCAAACTTTTCCCTATTGTAGCCTATACCAGGGGAGCTAACAACATGCAATGTGACCTCCTACATAGTACAGTACAGAGTAGAAGGTAGCACAGTCTGGTCAGAGGTTCTCTCCCCTTCATCTGATCTCAACTTTACTATACAGTGAGAAATTCTCTTCATTTCATTTTTTTAATGTTTTCCCTCTATTGAATTGATGTATAAAAAATTGATCTTTAAAGTAGAAGCCACACCTTCTCCTATAAAATTGATGTCTAAAGTATAAGCCATGTTTTCCCCAGGTCCCTCCAACCTTGGACCAGTTATGAATGTCAGGTGGCAGCCTTCACCTCCACAGTCACACCTGGGGTAGGGCTCTACACCCTACCTGTGCCAGCTAGGACCCTAGAGGGAAGTAAGCTAAACTTTCGTCTTTGGTTAAAATACTTCATTTATTCGACAATCACTTTATATGTAGCTTAAAAAGTCTAAATTAATGGGTCCTGTGAACAATGGTTTTCTTCATTGTATTGATATCATATTGAACAGCGTCATCTAGCAGTAGAGTACTAGACTGCTAACCTGAAAGTCTCGAGTTCAAATCCGGGTTTAAGTCAGTAGAATGTCCCTGAATACACTCAACTCTGATGGGTACCTAACTCATGTTATGGAAAACATAGTGCTGGCCACACTATCCTTTCATACGCGCAGCTTCTCTGAAGCAGATGAACTCTACTTCATCTCTCCCTCGTGTATTGGACAAACGGGAAATGATGATCTATGACATTAAATTATTGAGTTCACTAAATGTTAAAAATAGCTAGGCTATGTTCAGATCCTTTATTTTAAATAAGCCAACCCGCCACGTAGCAAAAGTCGCTATCTAGTGACAGGTGAAGACTTCCTGAAAGATACAGTTTTCCTAATGGGGTGGGTGGGTACACACTGTTGCGCATGCCTGGAGAGCGAGGGTGGGGGGGCAGGAGGAGGGTTAGAGAGTCGGCGTGCATGCGTGGTGTCCCGCATGGTTGGGCGACATAGAGAATTATAGATATTGAGCTACACAGACCTTGATATCACTATTGTTGCAGGGATCGGCGTGGTCGAGTCGGTAAAGCTCATGGTTGCTAAACCCAAAAGTCTCGAGTTCAAACCCTCTGGCAGATGAGGCTCGTTAGCTGGGGACAGCCACTCTTCTAATAGAGACAACTCCAAAATCAAACAACTGCTGCCTTGTAGTTTGTTCTTGATTGGACAAAGGCTACGGAAGCAAATCCAAAAAGAAAAGCAGGCTGAAATCAGAGTCAATGGCCTCAATGGCGCATAACCAGTTGACACGTAATCCTTAATTGTGATGGAAGCATGGTCGAGTCGGCAAAAGTCATGGTTGATAAATTCGAAAAAAGTCTCGAGTTCAAACCCTCTGGCAGATAAGGCTCGATCCCTCCCAACACTAAAAAATTAAGAACGAAGAAGAAGAAGTATTGTTGCAGGTCTTTCAACTTTGACCCCAATTGTTTGTTTACTTACAGAGTCTACTGCAGTACATGACTTCTCCTATTGGCCAGATCAAACCAGAATATCTCTGTGGTTTAAACCACCTGTAGACACTAAAGGTGTTTTAAAAGGTTATTTAGTTGTCTACAACAAGGTGGACAAAACATCTCATAACAATGGTGAGGATGGGGTTTGATTCACAATTTTTTTCTCAATTCGTTCATTGTTGATTGGTCTACAAATACCTACTAACAATTTTTTTGAACATCTTGATCCAGGCTTTATCAGATTGGATATGAATATTTCAACAAGTGTTACACTTTATGACCTTGACCCAGATGTCATGTACAACATAAGCGTGGCTGCAGTCAATGGGGCGGGGCCAGGGGAGGAGATCATAGCTCGTGTCAAAACCTGTGAGTAGTTCCTGTCAAGATTTCTTATTGCTCATGTCAAGATTTATCATGTCTAGTCAAAACTTTGTATAGGTGGTGTCAAAGTTTGTCATAATTTGTACTAATCCAGTGTGATATAGTTCAAGTAGTCAAGACTTTAAAAAAGCTCTATGTTTAAATTGCTGTCAACATTTGTGTTTACTGCTAGACTAGGGACCAGATTAACTTTTGTACTGCTAGACTAGACACAAATTAAGTTTTGTAATGCTAGACTAGTGAGCATTTTAAATTTGTTTTGTATCTTATTCCCTAATGTTTTTGCTACAAATGCCTGTTTTACTAAGTGAATAATACTTAATGAATGTTTGTGTGTAGTTGAAATGAATCAATGTGATTATTTTGTTAACCCTTCCTCCCCTGGCAGTGCCATTAACCCTTGTTGAAACAACACCAGTTGTAACCATTCCTGCTAACACAACGCTAGAAGTTACTAACATCACCGGCTACTTTCTGCGGCAGGAAGTCAACCACGTCAAGCAGAACCTTGCTGCCATTGTGGCAGGCACCATTGTAGGAGCCATCGCACTTGTCATCGTCACTGTTTTCATTTGCACACAGTGTATGAAATATAGAAGAAAACAGCGTTTGAATTATGGTGAGAAAAACTAAAAAAATTTTTTTTAATATAACAGTATTTTACTATATAAGTAAACATTGTTTTCATTAACAGAAATTATAAAATACTAAATCTCTTTTTTATTTTAGGAACTAACCATTTTATATTATCTTTTATTGTGTGATTTTTAATTAGATTAGTTGGTAAACAACTGATAACTTTTAAATAGCTAAACTATTTTATAAATAACTTAGAGATAGCTGATAATCAGAAATAGAAAATAAAAACAGGCTAACATTAATGAAAATCTATTGATAGTTTTAAAAAAAAAACTTTCAAATGTTTTGAATTTATTATTTTGAAACTTAACTGTGATTTTTTAAAATGGTTATTTCCTGTCACTCTTTAATTTTTGAAAGCACATGTCATATGCATATTTATAGAAGTTATAGAATTCTGAACCCTTTTATAATTGTAACTAATTTTTTAGCTCTTTTTTGCCATATTGGCAAAAGAATTGGGCACATATTTTAAGCGTAGTCGCAGTACAGTGATTATAAAATAGTTTTAATCTGGACGTGTTTCATTTGTTGCCAATTTAAACAAAGGTAACATGCAACTCATATAAGAGACAATTTTTTTTGTTATATCTCCTTTGGCCTGTCTTAATATTGTCCAGATAAAACAATAAGAAAAAGATGTAATAAAAATAACATTCATATATCACAATGTAAATAATTCCATACAAGATTAAGTTGGACAATACACCACGACTAGTCTCACAAAATATTAAATTGAATCAAATGTTTCATCAGATATTCTAAAACAATTAGAATTTAATTTATTCTAATCTTTTTAAGCATGTAATTATTTTAACCTTGTAGATCATGTGACTGATTAACTTTATTGTTATGTAGGTTAACCAGAATGTCTCTACTAACATTTGTATTTAGATATTGCATTGAACTGTGGCATGAGTTGCTCTCCCTTTGGTTATCTATTTTTAGCATGAACCACCTGTGGATATTTAGTATTACAGAAGTCTGTGGGGCATGTTTTGATACGGCCATCTGTTTGTTGCTATGACAACTGTTTGTTGGTATAAATTATGTTCTTGTAAGCATGGATTTTTAAAAAAAATGATTTCAGAGAATAAGAAGAATCTTCAAAAATATTGTAAAATCTGTCACTTTAAAGTAGTTTAAAAGCCTCAGAGCATTGTAAAAAAAAGAGTTTCTTCATAAACCCTGGTATTTATAAATAGTTTATCTATAACTTAACCATTTTTCAGTTAAATTTCAAAAGATTTTTACCTGAAGCTTCTAAGTATTTGGATTGCGTCAACAGATCTAAGTTTTTATTTGACTGTAAGTGGTCAAATGAAATCAGAATCAGCTACTTTATTTTTCTTTGTTTATTTTGTGGTAGGCCTATATCTTTTTTTTCTGGTCTAAAACTTGGATCACAAAGGGGAATTACAAATTTTCCAGTGTTTGATTTTCTTCACTGAAGCTTTATCTCAATCACAGCTTAACTTAGCCAGTAACTCTCAAGTATTCAGTACTACATTCAGTAGTATTTTAAATACAGGTTAGTACTCAGAATACTTTGTAGTACCAGAACGAGTACTGTCAATACCAGAATTACTATGTAGTACCAGAAGTACTGTGTAGTACCAGAAGTACTGTGTAGTACCAGAAGTACTGTGTAAGTAGCCTACACCCTCTTTGCTGGCTGTTTGAAGTGGTAAGCCTTCCGACTAATTTCATGTTGAAAAACTTGTTTTACAGAGTACCATGCTTACTTTAATCAAGGCTATACAACCCAAGTGGTAGGTCCATTCCAAAACAATTTATATTTTATTTGGTTTGTAGTTTGTTTCATTTCATGCCTTATTGTTGGATTTGGGTTTACTGCACAGCACAAAGTAGTGATAAATATTGAGTTATCTTTAGTATTATGACACATCTTTATGTTTGATTTATGTCAAAATTGTGCTGTGCTTTTTATTGTTTATTTAATTATTTTTTTAATATAGTTAAACTAGATTTATAAAAGTTATATTTTTTTTTTTGAGAAAAACAAAAGAAATCAAATTTACCTATAATATAAAATTTATTTTGTCCTTTATTCTGTTAAAAATGTTTTTTTTAGTTGCCAACTAGTTTAGGGCTTAAAGCCTACATTTTGTTTCATTTTTATTTATGAGCAAAACATTTTGTTTATATTTCTCATTTGTTTATTATAATTTAGTTTTATTAAAAGATTTATACAGCTTTCTTATATTCTGTTAACTTGTTTATTACAAATAATCTATAGACTTGTGATAGAGAGTTTTAAAGCCTAAGATAATTGTAATGAATAATTGAGATTTTCTGGGTTAACAAAATATGAGTTATAATTACCAATGAATATCATAACATCATTTCATTTATAAGATGTTGATTGTCATGCAATTTTTTAATGTACTTTATTGCTTTTTCTGTGTTAAGAATTTTAAAATGAATTACTATGATATTGTGGATGATAATTAGATCTATATGTACCAAATTTTTAAAATAATTTTTCTAAAAAGAATTTCCCACAGTTGTATTTCTTCATATAGTTTCATTATTTTACTTCAGTAAATACTGGATTGGATATCATGTGTCTTGGTGTATGCTTGTATAAGTATATTTATTTAACGACACTTATTTTATATTATACACTTTTTATTGTTAGTTAGCATAAAAGTTGTTTTTGTTTTTATATTTATTTTCATAAAAATAAACCAGCTGTTTTATTTCCAGATGTAGATGCAAGCTCAGAAACAGCAGAGCCATCCAGTTCATATAGGTTGGTTTATTTTTAAACATACTCTCTAGATCAGAAACAGCAGAGCCATCTAGTTCATATAGGTTGGTTTATTTTTAAACATACTCTCTAGATCAGAAACAGCAGAGCCATCCAGTTCATATAGGTTGGTTTATTTTTAAACATACTCTCTAGATCAGAAACAGCAGAGCCATCCAGTTCCTATAGGTTGGTTTATTTTTAAACATACTCTCTAGATCAGAAACAGCAGAGCCATCCAGTTCATATAGGTTGGTTTATTTTTAAACATACTCTCTAGATCAGAAACAGCAGAGCCATCCAGTTCATATAGGTTGGTTTATTTTTAAACATACTCTCTAGATCAGAAACAGCAGAGCCATCCAGTTCATATAGGTTGGTTTATTTTTAAACATACTCTCTAGATCAGAAACAGCAGAGCCATCCAGTTCATATAGGTTGGTTTATTTTTAAACATACTCTCTAGATCAGAAACAGCAGAGCCATCCAGTTCATATAGGTTGGTTTATTTTTAAACATACTCTCTAGATCAAAACAGAAGAGCTATCCAGTTCATATAGGTTGGTTTATTTTTAAACATACTCTCTAGATCAGAAACAGCAGAGCCATCCAGTTCATATAGGTTGGTTTATTTTTAAACATACTCTCTAGATCAGAAACAGA
Source organism: Physella acuta (assembly GCF_028476545.2). NCBI lineage: Eukaryota > Metazoa > Mollusca > Gastropoda > Physidae > Physella > Physella acuta. The sequence continues at coordinate 321,337 of NW_026732982.1, read as the reverse complement.
AGAGCTATCCAGTTCATATAGGTTGGTTTATTTTTAAACATACTCTCTAGATCAGAAACAGCAGAGCCATCCAGTTCAAATAGGTTGGTTTATTTTTAAACATACTCTCTAGATCAGAAACAGCAGAGCCATCCAGTTCATATAGGTTGGTTTATTTTTAAACATACTCTCTAGATCAGAAACAGCAGAGCCATCCAGTTCATATAGGTTGGTTTATTTTTAAACATACTCTCTAGATCAGAAACAGCAGAGCTATCCAGTTCATATAGGTTGGTTTATTTTTAAACATACTCTCTAGATCAGAAACAGCAGAGCCATCCAGTTCAAATAGGTTGGTTTATTTTTAAACATACTCTCTAGATCAGAAACAGCAGAGCCATCCAGTTCATATAGGTTGGTTTATTTTTAAACATACTCTCTAGATCAGAAACAGCAGAGCCATCCAGTTCATATAGGTTGGTTTATTTTTAAACATACTCTCTAGATCAGAAACAGAAGAGCTATCCAGTTCATATAGGTTGGTTTATTTTTAAACATACTCTCTAGATCAGAAACAGCAGGGCCATCCAGTTCATATAGGTTGGTTTATTTTTAAACGTACTCTCTAGATCAGAAACAGCAGAGCCATCCAGTTCATATAGGTTGGTTTATTTTTTAACATACTCTCTAGATCTAGCTGGTAAGTAGTGTTATACAGTTTCCCATTAATGAAACAGGAATGAATAAATTAGGTGTTGGGTTAGAATTATTGTGCAAAATGGAAAAGACTGGTTTCAGAAATGTCACAGCATATTTTTTTCTTCACTTTTTTCATTACGACCAAAATGATGAAAAATGTTAATTTTCTTGAGTTTTATGAATAAAACTAACAGCAAGAAATCACTAGTCCAGCCAGCAGTCTTGTCACTTCAAAAATAAAACACACAACTAATGTCGCACCCTCAAATATAACTTATCTTTTAACTAAGATTTGGATTGAATGCTAAAATTGTTTGCCATAAAGTGAGTTTGTTTGTTTGTTTGTTTGTTTGTTCCTGCAGGCCTTTGGAATCTGATACGTCCACACCTTTCACACCTTCTGTTGTCATCACGCATTATTCTAGTATTAAATCACAGCCAATCACAGAGCCCGTTCCATCCATCACCACCATCCAGACAACCAATCACAGCAGTTCTTCTGATGTCAGTGTTCAAGACAGTCATGACCAGCACAATAATAACCTGGAGGGGAGCAAACATGAACAGGTGAGACATATGGACAGGTGAGACATGGACAGGTGACATACATGGACAGGTGACATACATGGACAGGTGACATACATGGACAGGTGAGACATATGGACAGGTGACATACATGGACAGGTGAGACATATGGACAGGTGACATACATGGACAGGTGAGACATATAGAAAGGTGACATACATGGACAGGTGAGACATATGGCAGGTGACATACATGGACAGGTGACATACATGAACAGGTGAGACATATGGACAGGTGACATACATGGACAGGTGACATACATGGACAGGTGACATACATGGACAGGTGAGACATATGGACAGGTGACATACATGGACAGGTGAGACATATGGACAGGTGACATACATGGACAGGTGAGACATATAGAAAGGTGACATACATGGACAGGTGAGACATATGGCAGGTGACATACATGGACAGGTGACATACATGGACAGGTGACATACATGAACAGGTGAGACATATGGACAGGTGACATACATGGACAGGTGAGACATATGGACAGGTGAGACGTATGGACAGGTGACATACATGGACAGGTGAGACATATGGACAGGTGAGACATATGGACAGGTGACATACATGGACAGGTGACATACATGAACAGGTGAGACATATGGACAGGTGACATACATGGACAGGTGAGACATATGGACAGGTGAGACGTATGGACAGGTGACATACATGGACAGGTGAGACATATGGACAGGTGAGACATATGGACAGGTGACATACATGGACAGGTGACATACATGGACAGGTGAGACATATGGACAGGTGACATACATGGACAGGTGAGACATATAGACAGGTGACATACATGGACAGGTGAGACATATGGACAGGTGACATATGGACAGGTGAGACATATGGACAGGTGACATACATGGACAGGTGAGACATATAGACAGGTGACATACATGGACAGGTGAGACATATAGACAGGTGAGACATATGGACAGGTGACATACATGGACAGGTGAGACATTTAGACAGGTGAGACATATAGAAAGGTGACATACATGGACAGGTGAGACATATGGACAGGTGACATACATGGACAGGTGAGACATATAGACAGGTGAGACATATAGACAGGTGACATACATGGATAGGTAAGACATATAGACAGGTGACATACATTGACAGGTGAGACACATGGACAGGTGACATACATGAACAGGTGAGACATATGGACAGGTGACATACATGGACAGGTGAGACATATGGACAGGTGACATACATGGACAGGTGAGACATATGGACAGGTGACATACATGGACAGGTGAGACATATGGACAGGTGACATACATGGACAGGTGAGACATATGGACAGGTGACATACATGGACAGGTGAGACATATGGACAGGTGACATACATGGACAGGTGAGACATAACAGGTGACATACATGGACAGGTGAGACACATGGACAGTTGAGACGTATGAACAGGTGACGTACATGGACAGGTGAGACATATGAACAGGGGATACATATGAACAGGTGACATACATGGACAGGTGAGACATATGGACAGGTGACATACATGGACCGGTGAGACATATGGACATACATCACTGGGGAACAAAATATTTATCTGAACAAATTTCATTTGAATTTTACATAAATATGTTAAGTCTAGTTGTGAGTTAGTTATAGTAGTATTTAGAGACGTTTCTTACTTCTAATAGCTAACACCACATTAGAAATCATAATATCTTACAGAAATTTTGTCTTGCAGTTGTAATTGGTCAATCTATATTTTTAGTTATTAAGTCTAACATTTGTAGCTTTTAAATCTAACATTTTTAGTTATTAAATCTAATATTTTTATCTGTCAAGTCTAACATTGGTAGCTGTTTAAATAAAGTCTAACTTTTAACATTTGTAGTTATGAAACAAAGTCTAACATCTAACATTTGTAGCTATGAAACAAAGTCTAACATCTTACATTTGTAGTTATGAAACAAAGTCTAACATCTAACATATGTAGCTTATGAAATAAAGTCTAACATCTAACATTTGTAGCTATGAAACAAAGTCTAACATCTTACATTTGTAGTTATGAAACAAAGTCTAACATCTAACACATGTAGCTTATGAAATAAAGTCTAACATCTAACATTTGTAGCTATGAAACAAAGTCTAACATCTAACATATGTAGCTTATGAAACAAAGTCTAACACCTTACATTTGTAGTTATGAAACAAAGTCTAACATCTAACACACGTAGCTTATGAAATAAAGTCTAACATCTAACATTTGTAGCTATGAAACAAAGTCTAACATCTAACATATGTAGCTTATGAAACAAAGTCTAACATCTAACATTTTGTACAGAAGTTACGTCCCCATGGACTACTTTCTATTCCTAAAATTTCTGTTTCTCACGCCTACACTAAGCTGGAGGATGAGATGCTTGAACCACCTAAAGATGGTGAGCAGTTGTTTTTTTTTTAAATCTTTGTTTACAATTTACATACAGCTTGTATGTCTATATTTATGGGGCTAGGTGGTTGGATGGTAGAATGCTTGACTGCTAACCTGACAGTTTTGAGTTTGAATCTTGTTACGGATTTGAGTCCCTTAATCCTTATAGCTCTGATAGCTACCTTACTTACCTTAGGGAAAGTAAAGGCGGCTAACCATTCCTTCAAATGCCAAGTTCAAGAAACATAAGAATTGCTTTACCTGCCCTATAGATTGTTAGGTCTGAAATGGGAAATTTACTTTATTTACCTACATATAATGTTTATTAGACAATTGACTATGTATTTAGTATCACCAAAGTTTGACTTTATTAATGAAGCTTCCATAACCTATATTTGGCCCATCAGAGCAACACAATGGGGTGTCATGTTGCCTGATGTTGTCTATTGTTTGATGCAGAGTTCTGTAGATTGGAAGAAAGATTTTATTCTTATTTTAAATTACTTATCTCCACAAAGGCATTAAAGGATTTGCTCTTTTATTTTGATTAAATTATTTCATTAACTTTTTAAATGCTAAAATAACTTTATCTTGCTGTTATCACTACTTTGAACTGCTGTTATCCTACCTTGTCTGTCTAATATCACAACTTTGTACTGCTGTTCTTGTCTGGATAATATCACTACTTTGTACTGCTGTTCTTGTCTGAATAATATCACTATTTGGTACTATTTTCTCCCTCGTCTGTCTAATACCTCTAGTTTGAAATGCTATTACCCTACATTGTCCTGCTAACATCTCTACCTGTTTACTTGTCTTGCCACCCCTTCCCTACAGACACCCACCATGTCTGTCTAACATCACTACTTTGTACTGCTGTTCTTTGTCTAACATCACTACTTTGTACTGCTGTTCTTTGTCTAACATCACTACTTTGTGCTGTTGTTGTTGACCTCTCTAACTTCACTACTTTGTGCTGTTGTTGTTTACCTGTCTAACTTCATTACTTTGTGATGTTGTTTACCTGTCTAACTTCACTACTTTGTGCTGTTGTTGTTTACCTGTCTAACTTCATTACTTTGTGCTGTTGTTGTTTACCTGTCTAACATCACTACTTTGTGCTGTTGTTGTTGACCTGTCTAACTTCACTACTTTGTGCTGTTGTTGTTGACCTCTCTAACATCACTACCTTGTGCTGCTATTGTTTACCTGTCTAACATCACTACACTGTGCTGCTGTTGTTGACCACTCTAACCACCCCTGAACCTCTCCCTACAGACACCCACCATGGCATTGACAACCCCGCCTTCCTGCCTGTCATCATGAGGGAGAAGAAAAACCCAGTTCTGCTGCAAGTTCCTCATCTGTCAGCTGTCAGTACTGACAACATCTCCATTAATGTAAGTTTACTGACAACATGTCATTAATTTAAGTTTGCTGACAACATTAATGTACATCTGCTGACATCCCCAGTAATGTAAGTCTGTAAGACACACACAGACACTCATCAAGACCTTCCTCACTCACATGAATGATGAACTTTCAGATCTCAATTGGCACTTCTTTGGATGTAAAGTTTATGCAATTAAAAATGTACATCATAGACATTGTATTTTACTGACTTTTTAATGATAAATATTTCCTAATGTAATAAAATGTTTTACATCCTAAAGTCTGACAGTGTAATCAAATGTTAATATCCTAAAAGTCTGATACTTGAGGATTAATATTTCTGAATGTAATCAAAGTTTTATATCTTACTAGTCAGATACATTGAAGCGCCGCACTCGCATGCGCACAGAAAATGCTGTGGCCATAGCTGTACTCAAAAACAACGAATCATCTTCTTCACTGGGAGACATTGATACTCAAATGGACATTGAAGCTGAGGTTATTTTTCATGAAAGAACTGAACTGTGATAGGACTTGGAGGGTTGTTTTGTGATCCAATTGCACATAAGTTATTGTTTTTAATTCACTGTGATATGATAAGGTGTTTTGTCACATCCTTGATAAACTCACAAAGGCACCATGGATGAAAAAGGCCTTTTGATGGATGTTTTAGATCTTTTTAAACTAACTCCAGATTCTGAACAAATTAGTTTGTTTATTGTGTCTCCATGTTGTTGTTTTTTTAAAGATTATGAAAATATTTTGTCAACGGCTCTAATATTTTAATTTATTTAATATATATATTTTTTTTTTGGTCATTTTCTAATTATTTGTAACTTATGATACCTCTAAGTGAGAAATTCTTCCAGAAAGCTGATGTGATTAATTTATTATTTGCCAAATGATTTATGTGCAATATAAGTTATTATTCAGCCACAAGAACTATTTAAATCACTAGTGATATTTTAAATATGACAAAAATAAATTTGCAATACAACAAGGGCTGTGGCTTTTCAAAATAAATAAATTGATTAATTGACTGGAATTAACTAACAATTAAGGAGAGATAATTTCCCACATCCTCGAGTCAAAGAGTAAAGAATTTATTCTCTCCCCTACGTTACTCTAATTTGAAACCAAATAATTCATTTTTATAAAATTGTATTATTTCACACCAAAACAAGAATATATTTAAAACTCATTTAATTTCTGTTGTTTTTTTTGTGTACTTAACTCCCTTAAGTTCTTAGTTTTAGGATGCTCTGCCTTGATATGGCTACATGTTGTTTTAAAAACATGAGGAAAAAACCTTTTTATATTTTTAAACTGCCCACATTTTTTAATGTATATATATTTATAGTTGGCCTGTTTCATTATTACATGCTATTTCTATGGGAACTGCTATGTGTTCTTTAAGAGATCAAATTTATGTGTTGGTAAATTTTTAATTTATGTTCTTTTAAATGTAATTTTTTTTAAAAATATTTTAATTTATTTTATTTTTTAATTGAAATTAGTGCCATATGATTTATTGAGTGTATTCATACACAGTTTTTCTGTACACAGTGCAAGCTTTTTATGCTGATTCATATTTCCATGTTGTTGTTAGCATTGCAATACTCTTTTATAGTTGTATCAGTGGTGTCATTAGGTTGGGTGTCACCCAGTGTGGTGTCACCCTCAAATGGTGTCACGCTGTGTTGAACCGCGCCCCATGCCTTGTGAGGCTGTGTGATTGTATGAAACCAGTGTTAAACAGATGGCAATAAAACCTTTAGTAATGGCATGATAGAGTTGGACAGACTTTAGTAATGGCAGGATAGAGTTGGACAGACTTTAGTAATGGCAGGATAGAGTTGGACAGACTTTAGTAATGGCAGAATAGCTAGACAGACTTTAGTAATGGCAGGATAGCTAGACAGACTTTAGTAATGGCATGATAGAGTTAGACAGACTTTAGTAATGGCATGTTAGAGCTAGACAGACTTTAGTAATGGCATGATAGAGCTAGACAGACTTTAGTAATGGCATGTTAGAGCTAGACAGACTTTAGCACCATGGTCTAGTCATGGTGTGATACTGCCTGATTGATTTTTGTTTGATTTCCAATTTTTATCATTATCTAGTGCAGGGGTTCCCAACCTTTTTTTACTCTAGAGCACATTCTAAAATATCGGTAGGGTGGCGGGCACCACCTATTTTAAATCGACAAACTCCTTCCATAACTTGTCATTTCCCATAATTTATTTTCTTATTTTCTTATAGTCATAATGTATTAATAAATAATTTTAAAAAATGTTCCAAATTAATAAAATTATTTGGCATTTTTTTCAAATTGCATACACACAGAGAAAACGTAAAGAAAGTAAACAAAACACTTAAATACAAAGAAAACATTTAATTAAAAAATATAATAAAGTCAATGTGATCTTTGGCATTGCATTTCATTGGCCAGAGCTTCATAATTGAGAGCGTATGACGATAATCCTGTTAGCAGACAATCATAAAGTTGCTCATCGGTGAGTTGAGATCTATATCTTGATTTTATTAAGTTCATGTTTGAAAACAATGATTCGCATAAATATGTCGAACCGAAAAATGATTCAAATGGCACTAGCCGTTCCAGGCTAGCGTAAATAGTACAGTCTGGCTCGCCGCTAGACAAGTATCGAACATATTTAATAAACCTAGGCAGTCAAAAAAAAATTAAAACTAAAAAATGAAGAAAAATAAATCATATTTTGAAATAATGTTGATGAAAAAAATTTTGTCGAATTGTGAGAGGCGGGCACATATGAATTGTTCAGCGGGCGCCATGGCGCCCGTGGGCACAGGGTTGGGAACCCCTGATCTAGTGGATACAATAAACATTGAAGTATTATTATTTTACATAATCTGGTCATAGTATGCTGAAACTGTATTTAACATTGGATAGTTAGATAAACAAAAATAGAATGAATTGGTTAATATAATTCAGCTTGGTTTTCACATTTCAATGATATTTAAACAGGAAATAATTGGTTTGTATATAAAGAGGACCAGGATCTAATATGTAAAAAAAAGTGCTGAAGTTTTAAAATAGTCTGTATTGTTGTAATCAGTTACATTTTTTTCATCAATTTCATAATAATTTTGCTACTTCAATTACTTAAGTATTACAAAAAGAATTGTAAATACATTTAGCTATACCTGTATCTGCCATTTCTGTGAAACCAAGGTCAACAAAGCACCTGAACTAAAATTGTTATTGTTTGAACTATTCATTCCATTTGAAGTCACATATCTGTTGATAACTATTTTTTACTCTACACTTTGTATAACAACATCTACCATGATATTAATCAGAAATATGTTTTCACATGAATGGATAAGTTAACACATTTTTAAAAAATTATGCAGTTTCCTTCATGCGGAAATAAAACTTGTATGCAAATTATGGTTACAGCTTTTGAATATTTGTATAATTTTTATTGAAAATGCAAGTAGCTGTCAAATGATTGGTCCTATTGTACTCATCAATACGAGAAATAGCTGATTAAAATAAAAACCGAAATTCAATATCAAGCTGTTAATTATGTTTGGTGCTAGAATAGAAGCTCTAGTACTATACAGTTGGAGAACTCAGCGGCGTCTCAAGGTGCGGCACTTAATGGTGTCACCCCCCCCCCCCCACACACACACGAAAATATATGCATATATTTATTTGTATGTATATGTATGCCTTATACACGTTTTGGTATTTGTATAAACCTGTATTTCAATATCTTTTTTTTTGTATTTAAATTTTTTGAAGCTTTGCACTTTTGCCCTGAACTTCTACCACCATTTTTAATATATAGGAAAATGAGTTCTATAGCCACCCAAAAGATTTTTCCAACGTTTGAATCTGCTAGAAGCTCCTTACCATTTATGGGTGTGACTTACTTAGAAATACGAAAAACAACATTTTGTACTAAAACAAATCTTACTCTGTATTTATTACTTTTTCTTAGGCTAGAGCACAAATTGTTTTACAAAAAGAAATATCCCAACAAAGGATTGTCTCAACCATATAAAGTTGCAATCTGATATTCTTTTTAATACTCACAAATTAACAAAGGAAATACGTGGTAGAAATCCATTTTCACAATGCTCTTTAGCCAAGTTAATTACTGAGAGAGATATATACGGCAGATTCTAAAATTGATATTTGCTATTCATTAGAATGTAAAACAATAAATATAACGCCCAACACATTAAATTTTGCCCCAGGTTCTTTTACTGTTTAAACATACATACTGTCGGACAAAATTTATTTTTGGAACAAAACAATAGCTCATTAAACGTATCACAAATCATGTTTTAAAATAAACGAATAAAGAGTAATAATTTTGGCGTAATTGCTTAGGCCAAAATTTCACAAATTTACAATTATTACTCTACTGGTGTGACCACCCATAAGGAATTTAATTTTTTTTTCGCATACATTTTCTCGGGAGTATTCTCATCTACTACCCAAAGTTTCATGGCACTCTGATGAACGTGGGGACGCCTCCTTTGCAAAATAAAAAAAAAGATTTGTATGCAGAAACCTCCCCTGGAGTGTTCTAATCAACTTTTTAAAGTTTCATGGCGATCGGATGAACGGTGTCAAACCAGAATCGACTTTTATTTTTATATTTACCGTATATAGAGAAGAATCGAATCGCGCCTTTCCGGGGCGCCAACCCTTAGAATTTGAAATATTTTTATTCTCAGAAACCTTCACAGGAATACTCTCAACAACTCCTCATAGTTTCATGGCGATAGGATGAAAGGTGTAGTAGTTCCGCTACTGGTGTTGATGAAACCCTAGGACAGGGGTGGGCAATTGTTTTGACTCGAGGGCCACTTTGTGGTAGCGGATTTTAGCGGAGGGCCGCACGGTTTAAAATGATTGTATTCTTTAGTTAACATTACATTTCGTTTCAGAAAAAAAAAAATTCTTAATGGTTTTATAAAAAAAAACGTTCCTGTATAACCAAAGAAATATGTGTGTGTCCATCCTTCATTAAACACACGGAATTCATCACCAATTTTACTCTTTTTCGGAAGGTTCATGGCTTCACTTGGAATTTTTTTTATTTTACTGTTGCATAGACAAAACTGAAATAAAACTGACAAACCAGAGAAGTGCGTATTCCCAATGCATGCGCATTGACATAGCCTCTCCCTTATGAAAATAATAAGAGACGAACTTTCGGTCGCGGACATGATGGAAATCTCAGTTCAAGGCGGGGGTTTTCTGAATGTCTGGCGGGCCCCAAAAAACTCTGTGGCGGGCCGCATGTGGCCCGCTGGCCGCACTTTGACCACCCCTGCCCTAGTAACATTTTTCGTGACTCGCGATCTGGTATGTAGGACTCAGCCACGCGCGACGGGGACGCTAGTAAAAAATGAAGAATTGCACTGCTAGGTGTTTAACTGCTGTCAATGGTGTTACAGCTTGTTGCAACAAGGAAGAAGATTGTGTAAGACATTTTATTTGTATTGGTTAAGTTGCTAAATTTAGACGTGTGTTTGCCGGTTGAATAAAACAAACGGACGAGTTTGTTGTTTCATAGTTCTTCAAATAGGCTTATATCTGTTTTAAAATATCTCAGTGATAAGGTATTTCATACTTAGTATATTTTTTTAGTATATACTATATCTCTATGGCTAGCGGTGCTAATGTTTCGATGTGTTATCCCATTATCATAAAATACAAGTGTTTGTGTCACCTAAATTCTACGATTGATGTATGTCTCTTACGTTCTACCTGTAACTTCCTTGTTGATTTTTTGTCACCTGTTCTATTTTTCTTTATGTTAAGTCTAGTGTCAGTGTGTTTTTGTGTTAAGTCTAGTGTCAGTGTGTTTTTGTGTTGAGTCTAGTGTCAGTGTGTTTTTGTGTTGAGTCTAGTGTCAGTGTGTTTTTGTGTTAAGTCTAGTGTCAGTGTGTTTTTGTGTTGAGTCTAGTGTCAGTGTGTCTTTGTGTTGAGTCTAGTGTCAGTGTGTCTTTATGATGAGTCTAGTGTCGTACGAAAGCTGAGTCAGGCAGACATAAACTTAGTATAGTATGAAACATGCTGTATGTAGACACCAAGTCTATGGGTGTCGTCCATAAATTATATCACTATCATAAAAGGGGGGAGGGGCCGTAATTTTGTAGCGATGAGGGGGAGGGGGTCAGATAGTGTGAGATCACACTTTTGAATTTTAAAAAGTAAAACCGTTTCGCGTTTTATAAAACTTCCATCGTGGGCCCCGCCCAAGCTTAATCCGCCCCTGCTTCCAGGTAGAACTCCAGAATGTGAGCCAGCAATCAATACGGCATGTTCACGGCTGACTCACGTCCGCGACAAACACACGAACACCTGAGGGAGGGGAGGGCTGGCCCGGGGGGTGGGGGAGGGAAGCGTTCAGTTGTGGGAGTTTGTGAGACAGCGATGACAGCGATCACTGCGGACAGTTGGATTGTTGTTTAGTACTGCTGTATGCTTGACATACAGGTCGTTATTTTTAATTGTGTTAATTTTTCATTCTACTTGCTATACTAAATTTTGTTGTAGATTGTTAATTTGCAGTGCTTTAAATAAAGTGAAGCACACGCATATACACATATACTAAAATATTACACATATATGAGACATATCAGGAACAAATATAAATATGTGGTTTATTTCTATGTGTTTATTACATTTTATTTTAGTTTGTTTACATTTCACTTGTTGTCCGAACCCACAAGCCTGATACGGTTCTGACCAAACGTCCATACCCCTCAACCACTTTCTAATATAAATAATCTTGATAACTTTCTTTCAATGATCAATCTGTGTAGTGAAGTGGTTGTCGTATGATGGAATCGTGTATGATTGTTATAACTATATCACCACAGTAACGGACCCTGTCGTGCATTATTTTTTCCCACGTTTTCTTTAACTTGCTTTCGCGTCTGTTTGTTTTTCCAATCAAATCTTGCGATCGAAATTTCGGGCACTTCCTAGTTAGCTAGCGCGCTGAAATTTTCAGGGAAGCTTTGTTTCTGATGACAATACAATATTCAATTATTATTATTACTAAATTGATCCATGGAAAAATGTTATTGATCATTTTTGACCCCTATATATTTGTACAAAAAATGGACATAACCTAGTAATTGTAATTTGATAAAACAAGGTTCGCTACTTTCCCTCTTTTGCCTTACTGAAGGAGCAAGCACGCGATTGGCTGAGTAGTGGTCACGCGGTGTTTGTGTACAAACCTATGCAAATCTGACTGATCAGGAAGTAGAATGTTGATGGTCGAATGGTTTGCACGCGAGGGCAAAATGGTGAAAGAAACAGCAACACAGAAGAAACGTCGATTGGAAAAGGCACGTGTTTTTTACGAGTTGTCTTCGTTTACCCAAAAAAAAGTGAATGCGAGAAGATAAAATCGATAGCAAGATTTGAATGCAAACAAACAGACAAAGACTAAAAAGTAGAAAATAATTATCATTAAATAAGTTTTTAAAAACCCACGTTTTCTGATTGAACTAAAAAGTAGAAAATAAATGCTATACATCACAATAATGCAAGCGATCACTCTACTATAAGCGATGAAAAACGTGGGGCGCCGTGATTTTCTTACAGTTTCTAATACTGTTGACTCTCTACAAGCTCCCTAATAAAACTCAATAGTATTATCTAATCAATAGTAATATAAATTTTACATCTTATATTAACAATGACCGATAAAAAAACTTTTACTTCGGCGCCTCACGTTTTTCATCGCTTATAGTAGAGTGATCGCTTGCATTATTGTGATATATAGCATTTTTTTTCTACTTTTTAGTTCAATCAGAAAACGTGGGTTTATAAAAACTTTTTTAATGATAATTTTTCCCTTTACGTCACTACTCTAACGGACATTATTGGCCGTCCAATCACGTAACGACATTAATGATACAATGTTGGTGCCATGACCTTAGTCATGGGTTAAGGGTCTTTCGAGTTATGGGTTATGCGTCACTAGATATATGGGTCATGCGCCACTTGAGTTATGGGTCATGCGCCACTCGAGTTATGGGTCATGCGCCACTCGAGTCAGGAGTTAGTCCTCACTCGACCTTAGGCCACTGACTGCTACATTAAAGAATTGCGGTTATTTCTGAGTTGTTCTGACCTATTTTCTGGACAGGTATAGCATTTGTTGAATGTCTGAATCAAAGAAACCACAATAGATCATTAATCTCTCGACATGTGGCTTAACTCAAAACGTTGTTGAACAAAATGTCATGAACTTATGAAAATAACTGTAATTTAAATAAAAAGTTAACAAATTAGTTACAGAACAGACATTTAGCTGTACTTGAGGAGACACGTGACATTTAGTTCTACATCCAGACATACCTGCTTGCCTGATATTGTGACATTGGTTTCTGTAAGGATTGTGTGGTCAGCACTGTACCAGTCACATCTGATATTGTGACGTTGGTTTCTGTAAGGATTGTGTGGTCAGCACTGTACCAGTCACATCTGATATTGTGACGTTGGTTTCTGTAAGGATTGTGTGGTCAGCACTGTACCAGTCACATCTGATATTGTGACGTTGGTTTCTGTAAGGATTGTGTGGTCAGCACTGTACCAGTCACATCTGATATTGTGACGTTGGTTTCTGTAAGGATTGTGTGGTCAGCACTGTACCAGTCACATCTGATATTGTGACGTTGGTTTCTGTAAGGATTGTGTGGTCAGCACTGTACCAGTCACATCTGATATTGTGACGTTGGTTTCTGTAAGGATTGTGTGGTCAGCACTGTACCAGTCACATCTGATATTGTGACGTTGGTTTCTGTAAGGATTGTGTGGTCAGCACTGTACCAGTCACATCTGATATTGTGACGTTGGTTTCTGTAAGGATTGTGTGGTCAGCACTGTACCAGTCACATCTGATATTGTGACGTTGGTTTCTGTAAGGATTGTGTGGTCAGCACTGTACCAGTCACATCTGATATTGTGACGTTGGTTTCTGTAAGGATTGTGTGGTCAGCACTGTACCAGTCACATCTGATATTGTGACGTTGGTTTCTGTAAGGATTGTGTGGTCAGCACTGTACCAGTCACATCTGATATTGTGACGTTGGTTTCTGTAAGGATTGTGTGGTCAGCACTGTACCAGTCACATCTGATATTGTGACGTTGGTTTCTGTAAGGATTGTGTGGTCAGCACTGTACCAGTCACATCTGATATTGTGACATTGGTTTCTGTAAGGATTGTGTGGTCAGCACTGTACCAGTCACATCTGATATTGTGACGTTGGTTTCTGTAAGGATTGTGTGGTCAGCACTGTACCAGTCACATCTGATATTGTGACGTTGGTTTCTGTAAGGATTGTGTGGTCAGCACTGTACCAGTCACATCTGATATTGTGACGTTGGTTTCTGTAAGGATTGTGTGGTCAGCACTGTACCAGTCACATCTGATATTGTGACGTTGGCCTTTACTCTCCCTGACCAAAGCTAGGTACTTAGTGGTGCGAAGTAGAATTGAACTTAATTTTTTGTGTTACTAGTCTAAATGAGTGCTCCATACCTCAGCCCCATGCTCCCTATACAAAAGTGAGTCTGTTTTAAAATTATCATTTGACTCAGTATTGTGTTTGATCTATTAATAAACATTTGACCTGAATCCTCCAGCCCCTGTGGCACCACCTGGACGTCTTCAAGTTAGAGCCATCTTTTCCACCAGTCTTCAGCTCTCGTGGAGTGTAAGTAGTAATCTATTTACACATTTTTTCTTTTAGTAGCTGGTCTGTCTGTTTACATATTTTTTTAGGCAGTAGCTTGTTGGTGTCTGTCTGTTTACACATTTGTTTTGTCAGTAGTTTTAAGTGTCTATTTACACATTTCTAAAGTCAGTAGTCTGTGTAAGTGTCTGTCTATAATTTAGACATTTGCTTAGTCAGTAGCTTGTAACTGTCTGTCTATTTAAACATTTCTTATGTGAATAGCTTGTGTCTTTCTATTTACATATTTTTTATCAGAACAATATAAGTGGCTGTATAATTCCAATTGCCTCTTTTTTTTCAGTACCTTAAAATGTTTTTGTCCATAGAATGTTATAACGTTTGAAAATATTATACAGCTTAAAAATATAAATTTTCTAATTTTTTTTTAAGTTATTTATTTTTTAGCACATATTTCTTTAAATAAATCACTGCCCTTGATTACTGTGTTATAATATCAGCCAAGTTAGATGAAGCTGTTAAATATTTCTGTTTTTATCTTGTTGTAATTGTGACATTAAATACTGCTGAAAGAAATAACATGTGATCAAACTTTCCCGCATTGTAGCCTATACCAGGGGAGCTAACAACATGCAATGTGACCTCCTACATAGTACAGTACAGAGTAGAGGGTAGCACAGTTTGGTCAGAGGTTCTCTCCCCTTCATCTGATCTCAACTTTACTATACAGTGAGAAATTTTGTTCATTTCATTACTTCATGTTTCCCCTCTTTTAAATCGATGTTTAATCTAAAACCCATAAATTGATGTATAAAGTATTAACCATGTTTTCCGCTGTTTAATTGATGCATACAGTTAAAGCCAAAATTTATGTATGAAGTATAAGCCTTGTTTTCACTTTGTTAAGGGGTCATCCATAAATGACGTCACACTCGTAGGGGGGAGGGGGGTCCGTAATTTTGTGACGATGTGTGATGAGGGGGAGGGGGGGGTCAGATGTTGGGACGTCACATTTTTGCATTATAAAAAAGCAATGTTAAAAAACGAATTTTAGACGTTATTTCGCGTTTTAGATAACTGTTTTAATAAATTGTAATAGTTTAGACAAGATTTTGGAAAAATATCGATGTTTAAAAAAAATTCAACTGCAATTTCGAGGGGGGTTGTAGGTTGAGGTGTGACGTCATTTTAGGGGGTGGGGTCTGGCTTTTTGTGACGACGTGTGACGGAGGGGAGGGGGGGAGGTAAAAATCGTCCAAAAAAGCGTGACGTCATTTATGGATGACCCCTAAAATGATAGATACAATAAAAGCCATCAAGTTATTTATAAAATATAAGCTATATTTTCTCATATTCAAATGATGCATAAATAAGCCATTCCTTGGTAAATACATAAACACCTTGTATTCCCAGGTCCCTCCAACCTTAGACCAGCTATGAATGTCAGGTCGCAGCCTTCACCTCCACAGTCACACCTGGGGTAGGGCTCTACACCCTACCTGTGCCAGCTAGGACCCTAGTAAGCTAAGGGAAGTAGGGAAGTAAGCTAAACTTTTCTCAGATAAAATTTCATTTCATAAATGATAAATTTACATTAAGTTTTGTACTGCTAGACTAGAGACCAAATTAATTTTTGTACTGCTAGACTAGAGACCATATTAAGCTTCGAACTGCTAGACTAGAGACCAAATTAAGTTTTGTACTGCTAGACTAGAGACCAAATTAAGTTTTGTACTGCTAGACTAGAGACCAAATTAAGTTTTGTACTGCTAGACTAGAGACAAGATTAAGTTTTGTACTGCTAGACTAGAGACCAAATGAAGTTTTGTACTGCTAGACTAGAGACCAAATGAAGTTTTGTACTGCTAGACTAGAGACCAAATGAAGTTTTGTACTGCTAGACTAGAGACCAAATGAAGTTTTGTACTGCTAGACTAGAGACCAAATGAAGTTTTGTACTGCTAGACTAGAGACCAAATGAAGTTTTGTACTGCTAGACTAGAGACCAAATGAAGTTTTGAACTGCTAGACTAGAGACTAGATTAAGTTAGTTTTGTATCTTATGCCCTAATGTTTTTATTATAAATGTATGTCATAATAAATTCATAAACGTTCAAGTATGTAGTTAAACATTAATTAATGTCATTATTAACATTAAAAATTCCTCTCCTGCCAGTGGCTATAACTCTTGTTGCAACAACTCCTGCTTACCCACCTACATTTGTAACAACTGAAACAACAACAATTGAAACAACAGTTGAAACAACACCTGCTTACCCACCTACATTTGTAACAACTGAAACAACAACAGTTGAAACAACAGTTGAAACAACACCTGCTTACCCAACTACATTTGTAACAACTGAAACAACAACAGTTGAAACAACAACACTTCCAACAACAACACCTGTAATAACATTTGAAACAATACCTGATAACACAACAACATTTGTAACAACTACTAACATGACAACAACAATTGAAACAACAACAGATGAAACAACAACAGTTGTAACAACAGGTGTAACAACTCCTGCTTACACAACTTACATCACTGGTTACTATCCGAGGCACAAAGTCACTCGTGTCTGTTGGAATTTTGCTGCCGTTCCTTTAGATACCATTGCTCTTCTTATTGTCATTGTTTTGATCTGCATGCAGTGTATGAAATATAGAAGAAAACTGCGTTTGAATTATGGAGCAAAAAACATTTTAAAAGTTTTGATTTTTTTAATTATAACAGTGGTTTACAATACAAGTAAACATTTTTGTTTTTATCATCAAAAATTTACTTTTAAAAAACTGATTCTGCCTTTTATTTTAGAAACTAACCTTTCTTTTACCTTTTATCATGTCATGTTGATTAGATTATTTGATAAACTGCTGATAATTTTTAAAGTGATAAACTATTTTTTTAATAACATATTAAACAGGTTAACTGATACTGAAAGAAAAAACAGAAAAACTTTTATTATATAACAGGAATAAAATATATTCATAATTTTAAAACTTAATATGTTTTGAAATTAAACTTTTAAAACTTAACAATCATAAAACTTTATTGACCTTTAGTTAATTATAATTTCCTTTCAATGCTTCATTTTTTGAGGGCATATATAATGACATAATGAAAGTATTTTGAACCTATATTTTATTTGTTACTTTTTTAGGCCATATTGTCAAAAGGAATGGGCACTTATTTTAAGTATAGCCATAAGAAAATAGTTTTAATTTGCTTGTGCAATCTTTTTATCTGGTGTTTTCATGAAGGATTATCCCATCGTCTAGGGCTAGCTATGGTGATACAAATATGTTTTAATCTAGACATATCCCATTTCTTGCCAATTAAAAAAAAGATAAGCATATAGTAAAAGAAAAACATATTTTTAGTACATAGACCTTTCGTATTATTGGTCAGGTAAAACAAAAGAACATGATTACATAAACATAACGGTTATAATTAAACAATGAACTAACACCATAAAAAATGTGATAAAAAGAAAGTGTACAATTAAAACAATTCTAAAAACATTCTATTTATTCAAATCTGTTGGATTATAATCTTTTAGATCATGTAATTATTTTAGCCTTTTAGAATCATTATCATTTTATTTTATTGTATGAGTTGGCCAACGAGATCGCCTTAACCAAATTTTGATATTCATACATGGCATTGAACTGTGGAATGAATTTATCTCTATTTTTAGCATGAACCACCTGTGGTTATTTAGTATTACAGAAAGTGTGTGGGGCATGTTTTGATATGGCTCTCTGTTTGTGGCTATGACAACTGTTTTTTTTTAAGTAAATTAAGTTTTGATAAGCATGAATTTAAAAAAAAAAAATGATTTCAGAAAATTTTGGGAACCTATAAATAATGTAAAATCTAGCACTCGTAAAGTCTTTGAACATTATAAACAAGACAGTCTACCGCCCCCCCCCCCCCCCAAACAAAATTGAATTTAAATAGAAAATATATACTTTGAACAGTGTCATCGTCGTCGTCGTCCCCTCGTCCCCCCCCCCCCCCCCGAAGAGATGCCTGGATGAAACTCTAATTATGTGCGCAGTGTTTCTTCCAGACTTTTTTCTCCGGGGGGGGGGGGGGCACTTGAAATTTTCGGGGGGGGGGGGGGGTAGACTTTCTTTGGGGGGGCGGACACTGTTAAAAGTATATATTTTCTATATAAATTATATAAATTTCATTTCATTCGGGGGGGGGGGGGGGGGGGCGTTAAAAATTTTTCGGGGGGGGGGGGGCTTTTTTTTGCCGCCCCCCCCCCCCCCCCCCCCCCCCCCCCCCCGAAGAGATGCCTGGAAGAAACTCTGTATGTGCGTATTATTTAACATTTAATACATACTGGTCTCTTTTATTTTTTATTTTTGTAGTAGATAAAATAGAGTAGGCCTATGTTGTATGTGTACAGTGGTCTGTTACAGGTTCTTATATTTTTTCAATGATCTGTTTCAACTACGTGATGTTTCGCATTGCAATTAATTGCTAATACGGTGTAAAAAGCTATACACTCTTGCATGATACTATTCTTATGTTTTAATTTTGTATATTTTAATTATATCATGTGGGGTTCGTTGCTTACCTGGAGAGTTAAAGTAAAGCGGTTTTTGTTTAATGGTTTGATTGTTATTATATTTGTGTAACGAACCGTGTTGATGAAGAATGGCAGATAATGTGTAGGTCAACTTTTAGAACCATGTTCTGTTGCTGTTTTTTTTTAGCGTAGCGTTATGTAATGCTATTTAATTTTTCTTAAAATATTTCATAAAGAAACAAACAATGCCGCGCTAACATTTAAATTTACATTAAAACTTTAAACGGCTGGATTCAAGTTTAAGCCTAGACGATAGCGACGAGTTAGTTAATAAAGATTTATGTGCAATATGGTTTTTTTTAAATTCAGCTACACGAACTATTTGAATCACTAGTGATATTTTAAATATGACCAAAATAAACTTGCAATACAACAGACGCTGTGGCTTTTCAAAACAATTTGAAAATTGCTTCATTTACTTGAGTTAACTTAAACTAAAGGGAGATAATTTTTACACATACTCGAATCAAAGAATAAAGATATTATCTCCCCTGCGCCACTATGATTTGATATCAAATAATTCATTTTTATAAATATTTTATGATTTTATCATCGATGAGCGGCTCAACGACTAATGTTGTTATTTTTTTTTTAAATAATTTTTTTTTGAGTACTTAACTCCCTACATTTCTTAGTTTTTGGTGTTCTCTGCACTGATGAGGCTACTTGTTGTTTTAAAGACATAAAAAAAAGACCTGTTTATGTTTTATAAACTGCCTAAATAATTTTTTATGTCCATATATTTTTAACTGACCTGTTTCATTATTATACGCTATGTGTTCTTGAACAGATCGAATTTATGTGTTGGCAAATTGTTAGTTCATGTTCTTTTTGATGTAATTTAAAAAAAAAAAAAACAATTTTAATTTATTTTCTTTTTTAATTGAAAATAGTGCCATATGATTTATTGAGTGTATTCATACCCAGTTTTTTCCCGTATACAGTGCAAGCTGATTCATATGCTGATTCATATTTCCATGTTGTTGTTAGCATTGCAATCAATACTCTTATATAGTTGTAACAGTGGTGTCATTCCTTCTGGGATAGGGGGGTGGTGTGCAACCCCCCCCCCCCCCCCATCCCCTACCTGAAAGAAAATAGATTAGAAAATATACAATTTTTACCACTGTCCGCCCCACTTCCCCGGGAAAGTATTTGGGTCGCCACACCAAACGCTTCAAGACCCCCCACCCCCTTTGGAGAAAAAGTCTGAAAGGAACACTGAGTGTCAAGACACCATGCTGTCTTGTAAAACATGGTCAGTGTTTCTACCACAAGGGCAGATCTTCCTGGAACCAGGGTCGTAAGTGAAAGCTGTCAAAGTGTTGGTCTTTTGGTCTTTTGGTCCTATGAATGTCTAATATTTTCTTCTGTGGGTCATTCATTTAATTACAGTCAAAACTCAGGCTCATGTCACAGTGGTTCTCAAAGTTTAGGGTAGTTTGTAGGAAATATTAGGAGTCATTTTAAGGCATACAAGATCAAAAAATATAAAACACTTGCCTTGACTGTTGAAAGTTTTTTTTATTTTTATTTTTGAAAAATATTGAAACCTGATCAAAATGTTTGAACTTGTACAGTAAGAGATCAATGTGATTTACTAACCAATCATAAAAAAATACAATACATTTCTTGTAATTAAATATTTGTATTGTTGCTTTTATAGTCCAGATGTTTGTTGTTAATAATTTTTCTTTTTATGACACTATGAAATGTGTCTGTAGTAATAAGGCAGCGAAACCTTAATGATTATGGTTGGATATAAATATCTATGAAACATGTAAACTCTACTTCAACTGCCTCATGTCTTGAAAAGGGAACTTAAATAAATATAAAAACATAAATTTTGGAAGTCCTTATTATTACACTGCTGGTTTATTTATAGGTGGTAGTGAACAAGCCTACCCTGCGTTCAGTCCCCTGTTTAAAGAGCATTCGTGTGAGACGTCCCCTGTTGAATTTATATAGCATCCAAGAGTCTCGTCCCCTGTCTAACACATCCATAAGTCCATTGTATAAAGGACTAACACGAGTTTGGTTCCGCCTTTGTATATGGATCTTAAGTTGCTGGATTTGTTGTGCCCTCTTTCTATTCGGAACAAAGTTGCAATAGTAATACATGGGCGTTGTGTTAGCCGATTGTATCGGCTTATCTTGAAATCTACAGAAAAACTAGGTCAACCTGAACTTGATCCCCATTCACTAAATCAATCCAATGAAGCACTTCACGATCAAAACTTGATGGTATTTCAAAAAGAATTCTGGGATGTATAATGAATGCAGTTATGTTAATGAATAACGGTCAAGTTTACAAGTTTTGCATAATTTCATTAAAGCTCAAATAAATGAATGCAGGTAGCGTTTACTGCTGCTAGTGATTGGTAAAGTTCGGGTCTGACAGCTGATTATCTGTTGAATGATCAAAAAAATGATTCTTGTTATATTTTTGTCCCAACCCCGGTGACACATATGTTGTGCTTATCTCTGTGAGCCGCAGTCTGTGATGTATGGAAGCCTCGCTCTGACAGCCAGGGATTTGAAATTCTTTACTGCTGGGGCTGGCTCCTACCATCACTGATGTGTTTGGTGATATCAAAACAGCTGGCGACTTTCTATTGAAAAATGGGGCTTTAAAAATATTTAATTTTTTTTTTATTTCACGCTGATGAGTTACGATGTGGTTGATTTAGACTCATTTAAGTCAAGAATTAAGTACCCTTAAGATAAAAACTGATAATGTGACGTATTAGTAGCTTCAAAAAAATATTTTAAATTAATGACATTTTTTTAAAGCTGGGTATTTAATTTATGAATATTCATCGATTTTATTTAAACAAATTGTTTTTGAATAAGTTAAATAAAACTCAGAGTATGAGGGGTTAGTTGAGTGAAGCAGTAGAATTTTCCATCAAACACAAGTGTGAGATTATATGAATTTTTCTATTGGTTTTTTTTTTCCACCATACTTTGCGGTCTGGTCGCCCAGTTTTTTCATCATCGTGTAGCCAAATGTTCCTTGTTTTTGTAAATTTAAAACCTTGTTTGGCTTTTCTTTTAAATAATTGACAACAATCATTTCACACTGTAAACAGAGTTTCTTCCAGGCATCTCTTCGGGGGGGGGGGGGGGGATTCTACCGACCCCCCCCCCCCCCCCGAACGAAATGAAATGTATATAATTTATATAGAAAATATATACTTTTAACAGTGTCCGCCCCCCCCCCTCCCCCGTAGAAAGTCTACGCCCCCCCCCCCCCCGAAAATTTCAAGTGCCCCTCCCCCCCCCCCCCCCGAGAAAAAAGTCTGGAAGAAACACTGACTGTAAAGACTGTAAAATTGTTGCTGAAATTTAGTTTCTACCTTTCTACATGGTACGTAAAATCTGATTCGAATGATGACGGCCATGAAACCAGTGCAGTCGTTACTTTGTTAAAGCTTAGAAAAGTCAATAGCCACAGGCAGCCTATCCGACAATTTTAGAGCAGAAAAAGAAACTTTAGAGCATGCAGCAAATCTTCTGTCAGAACACCCTGAATCTCCAAATAGTCAGATAGTATTTCTCACAGATGCTAAATCTGTCCTGCAGTCCCTAAAAAATCCAGAATCCTATACCCAATCACTCAGGACAGCCATTGAAAAGTTAAACAATACCTGCAGCAGAATTCTGCTGCAGTAGATCACGGGCCACTGCCAGATACAAGGAAATGAGATCGCGGACCAGCTGGCAAAAATTGGGCGAAAGAAAAAACATCCAGAAATCTCACTACACCCAAAAGAAATCAAAAGAATCATAAAAAAAAAAAAACACAAATGTGGTCTGACACACACCCTCACTACAAAAAAGATGATGGATATTACAATTTGACACGAAACCAACAATGCGTAATCTTTAGTCTCAGAACAGGCCACATGCATAAAAAACTAAAAATTGGGTGTGGCGAAATATGCCCTTGTGTCAAGGCCCCGGAGAATACGGAGCGCGTCCTTCAGGACTGCCCTTTGTACAACCAGGCGCGATCCTAACACTGGCCCCTACACACCCCACTCAAGGAAAAACTATATGGGGCACCCGCTGATCTGGAGACCACAGTCCAGTTCATACACGAAGTTGGACTTGTTTAAATCCTCCATCATATACTTAATTAAGAACGAAGAGGAAGTTACTTTGTTTAAAAAAAAGTTTTCAGTTCTATGAAAGTGTTAAAGCTGTATTTTAAAACTAGGACCAGGATGGTGCTACTGTTACATCTACACTTCAGGGGCGGAACTACCATGACGCCAGACCAGGGGCGGAACTAGCATGACGCTAAACCAGGGGCGGAACTACTATGACGCCAGACCAGGGGCGGAACTAGCATGACGCTAAACCAGGGGCGGAACTACCATGACGCCAGACCAGGGGCGGAACTACCATGACGCCAGACCAGGGGCGGAACTACCATGTCGCCAGACCAGGGGCGGAACTACCATGACGCCAGACCAGGGGCGGAACTAGCATGACGCCAGACCAGGGGCGGAACTACCATGACGCCAGACCAGGGGCGGAACTAGCATGACGCCAGACCAGGGGCGGAACTAGCATGACGCTAAACCAGGGGCGGAACTACCATGACGCCAGACCAGGGGCGGAACTACCATGGCGCCAGACCAGGGGCGGAACTAGCATACCCCCAGACCAGGGGCGGAACTAGCATGACGCTAAACCAGGGGCGGAACTAGCATGACGCCAGACCAGGGGCGGAACTACCATGACGCCAGACCAGGGGCGGAACTACCATGACGCCAGACCCCGCTATGTGATTGGACCCAGGCCGTTTAGCTAACCAAAAACAAAATAATTCATTTTTGCCCCTTGATAGACTGTTTTTTTTTTTTAAATATCCACCTCACTACTGATTATTTTACAGTAACTAACAAAAACTATTGAATATAAAAAATAATAATTTTAAACTCAATTTAATAGGTTTTTACTAAGAAAACTAAAATGTAATATCTTCTCTTAATATTATTAAATCAAAGTATACTAAAGAATGACAAAGATGTAAGAAGAAATGTGTTCAAAAATATTAATATAAATGTTGGAAAATAAGAATAAAGCAAGAACAGGAAACCATAACACACATTTCAAACCTCCGTGTTTAATTACTTTATACGGAAGTCCTGACATTGAAGTCCTGACATTGAAGTCCTGACATTGAAGTCCTGACATTGAAGTCCTGACATTGAAGTCCTGACATTGAAGTCCTGACATTGAAGTCCTGACATTGAAGTCCTGACATTGAAGTCCTGACATTGAAGTCCTGACATTGCGTGTTTTTTTTTCACAATTTAGACGGGTAGAAGAGAGCGGGAGCCGAACGTACCGAAAGACACTTGCCCGAATGCCGTTTGCCCAAAGGCCGATTGCCCGAAGGCCGATTTCACGAAGGCCGATTTCACGAAGGCCGATTTCCCGAGTGGATACTTGCCCGAGTGGGACAAATGACAATTAATTTAAAATTTAGTAGGACAGTCAACTAATACATTATATATACATATATATATATATATATATATATATATATATATATATATATATATATATATATATATATATATATATATATATATATACATATACGATGTCGCCTTTTTTTTCCTAGTTCCGCCACTGCTGTACATCAGTGACATCTGCACTGATACTAAATCACTGAGTTGACATTTATGTCAGGTGTTATGAGACGTGTATGTTATCATGTAAGATTTATTTTTTTGCAACATGTTCTTCATGTCTGTTGGTCATACAAAATGTTTGTCATACAAAATGTTTGTCATACAAAATGTTGGTCATACAAAATGGTGATCATACAATATGTATAGTTGACTGATATTAAGTTGACTTATTGATGTAAAGTTGATTCACTGATGTAACTGACTGAGGTAAAGTTGACTGACTGAAGTAAAGTTAACTGACTGATGTGTACAACACTACTATTCCCCTGTAAAGCAATGTGTACAACTCTACTATTCCCCCATGTAAAACAATGTGTACAACTCTACTATTCCCCCATGTAAAACAATGGGTACAACTCTACTATTCCCCATGTAAAACAATGTGTACAACTCTACTATTCCCCTTTGAAAACAATGTGTACAACTCTACTATTCCCCCATGTAAAACAATGTGTACAACTGTACTATTCCCCCATGTAAAACAATGTGTACAACTCTACTATTCCCCCATGTAAAACAATGTGTACAACTGTACTATTCCCCCTGTAAAACAATGTGTACAACTCTACTATTCCCCTGTAAAACAATGTGTACAACTCTACTATTCCCCCCTGTAAAACAATGTGTACAACTCTACTATTCCCCCTGTAAAACAATATGTACAACTCTACTATTCCCCCTGTAAAACAATGTGTACAACTCTACTATTCCCCCTGTAAAACAATGTGTACAACTCTACTATTCCCCTGTAAAACAATGTGTACAACTCTACTATTCCCATTGTAAAACAATGTGTACAACTGTACTATTCCCCCATGTAAAACAATGTGTACAACTCTACTATTATCCCATGTAAAACAATGTGTACAACTCTACTATTATCCCATGTAAAACAATGTGTACAACTCTACTATTCCCCCATGTAAAACAATGTGTACAACTCTACTATTCCCCCATGTAAAACAATGTGTACAACTCTACTATTATCCCATGTAAAACAATGTGTACAACTCTACTATTCCCTCTTGTAAAACAATGTGTGCAACTCTAGCTCGAAAAGAACTATCGATGTTATTGAGTTGAGCTATTATTATTTTTAAAATATTTTTCCAAAGTAGCCATTAGAGATGTGTAACAAAACGTTATCAGAATACAATCTATTTTATTTTAACAAGCATAATCCATTATTCTTTTTTTACAAAAATTAATGTTAACACAAAGTATTTTACCAATTGAATAGCTGAAAACTTTGAATGTCTCAATTTAAAAATACATAATCACAGTAAACTGTGTAAAAAAAAAAAAATTTAGCCAAAAAACAATCCAAAACACAAAAATAAAAAATGAAAATTTAAAAATTTTGTACTGCTGTCCGGGAACTACATAGAACTGAGCCAAATCGTGTGCTGTTAGTTTATTCTGCACTCAACGAGTTATCTCCCTGCCACTGAGCACTACGGTGTCTGTATACGTATGTGTCTATACCCACTATTTGTGTGGCATAACAAAGGTGCGTGTTTCACAGTGCGCTGTCAACATAAGTGAACAACTACACACGCGCAGACACCAAACACTATAAAAATACCATCCTATAGAGAAACCATCCGTTAGGATTATGTCCCTTGCCATGCTACCCGACGTCTCTAGCTTAGCTGACATTTGAGAGGGAGATCACTCTCTGAGGGAGTCTCTCAAACTGGTCAACGTTCGCATGGTATCTTCCAGGGTGGCCAGATTTTTTTTCTCCCGGATGCCGGTATTCCTGCCGGCTGCTCCGTCCCCACACTGATCACGTGACCTCCTCTTGTCCTGCCCGCCCCCCGCCATGGCCTGCTCCGCCACCCCCTCCAGGTCGTGGTTAGATTTCCTGGCCGGGGTGTAGAAGTTCGGGGCGCCCTCCTGGCGGTGCACGTCTGTGTATCTCCTCTGGCCGGGGGACATCTCGGTGGCCCGGGGCTCGTCCCGTCCCCTCGAGTTGCTGTACACCTGGTCCCTCCGCGGGCCGTACGGGTCCTTGTCCTGGTCCCTCCGCGGGCCGTACGGGTCCTTGTCCTGGTCCCTCCGCGGGCCGTACGGGTCCTTGTCCCAGCGGCCCGTGGTCCGGTCCAAGCCAGACCGGCCGTCTCCGTTCATCTCGTTCCAGTCGCACGTGTTGTCCGCGGCATACCTGAGGTCATCGTCCTCTCGGTCGTAGCTCTCTGACCCCTCGGGGTACCGAGGCTGGCCGATGAAACCTTGACCCTGACCTTGACCCGTGTAGAGTTCCCCGTCCTTTAACCTTGCTCCGTTGCTAGGATACCTGACGGGGCTGTTGTATCCCCGGCAGAGAGGAACGTCCTTGAGCGAGAACTTGCCCTCCTCCGTGTACCTGGTGTTGCCGTCATACACCCCAAGCCCGCCCAGAGCAATGTCAAGGTCACGGAGCTTGAGGGTGCACGGCTGCTCCGGGTAGCGCTGGTACATGACGTCATGGTCAGCGACATCGGTGTACCGCGGGTAGTTGCCCCCCTCGCCCTGTACCACGTGGTGTGTCATCTCGCCGCCATCTTGCCTCGTCTCATCGTAGTCGTAAGGAACAGACATACGAACATCGTATCCGTTATCCACGTATGGCTTTTTTCTTACGTCATATCCGCTATCAACATAAGACATTTTTCTTAGATCGTACCCGTCGTTTTCCATTTGCACGGTGCGTAAGTTGTAATTACCATTTTCGAGTGGGATTTTCCGCAAGTCGTAGCCGCCATCTTCGTGTGTCATTCGACGCGGGTCGTAGCAGGGGTCAGGGTAGGGCAGCTTCTGCTCGCCGTCTGGCAGTTCCTTGATGGCCAGAGGGTGCGGCTTTATGCTGACCTCGGGTTTCTTGAGACCTGGGACCCGTGTCGGCACGGTCTCGTCCGGCTTGACCCCGTCCTGCTTGACCACGCTCTCCTCCGCCGTCCCCGCCTCAAGAACTTTCACAACCCGAGGGTCAACCATCCGCCGGTAGCTGTTCAATGCCAGGGTCAAGGTCGAGGCCACCACAGCGGCTATAACAACACCGTACCTGGGGGTTAGACGGGGAGGGGGGCGTGTTTATTACACCGGCAGTATGTATCACACAGGATATATTTGTAGGAAAAATACAGTTGTTATACAAGAAACATTTGAAAAATGGTGCATATGGTCATTACACAATACTATGAGAGGATAAAAAAATTGGTGACACCATAAATATATGGGACTGGATACCTTACTGGAAATTAAGTATACTTAATTAAATATCAACTTATATTAATATACGAGGGACTGCGTGGTCAAGAGGTAGAGCGCTAGACTGCGAAAGTTTCGGGTTCGAATCCGGGTTTTATTCAATAGAACGTCCCTGAGTCCACACAGCAATGATCGGTACCTAACTCACATTAGGGAAAGTAAAAGCGGCTGGTCGTAGTACTGACCACACTATCTTTTCATATACAGAAACAGGTGAACTCTACTTCACTTGCCCCTAGGACAGTCAGGTTCGAAAAGGGAACTTTATTTCTATACGCGAGGAGTGGTATCAACACATATAAATGTAGGGGAGGAAACAGTATCAACATGTTATGTCTATCTACTGGGAGAGCTGTTTCAACATATACAAATGTACGAGAGAAGCGGTATCAACATACAGGAATATGCGGGCGGAGAATTTTCAACATACGGTAGGAGTTGATTCAACATACATTCAATATGAAACGGACCAGATAAGTAACAGAACGGTGGGTCATTAAACAAGAAACGTAAGTCGTTATTCAATACAATCATAACATAAGAAATAGAGGAGGGTCTGGGGTCATACGAGACATTTCAAAAGTATCAACCAATCGCTGCAACATATTTAGCATGTGAAACTAGCTAAATCGACATGTACGAGTTAGTAGCGCAAAAATCCATCACGTAAAGGTAGCTTAGTTATAACCTTATCGAGAAATCAGAACAAGTATTTATTTATTCATTGCAAGGGTTATGATGTAAAAAATTGTATGTTGTTGTTGGTTGGATGCAACAATAGACCATCGACGTAAGGCCCGTGGGCGGGGCTACCAGCTGAGTACTATTGTTGGTGGGAGACTGGGGTCGTGATGTAATGATTGAGCGAGGATTGTTGGATTGTAACGGACACAATCAAACACGGTCGGGCTGATCTCTAAATTCAAATGAATAAGAAATTATGTGACGTAGTTGTAGACAATGGGTGATATAGTGATTTGATCTTCAGGTCTGGGGGTGGGGGTGGAGGAGGTCAAGTGGAATGGTACACACGTAGGGGTGGGGGAGGGGGTCTGAGCGTGGGTCATGTGTACTGCTGTGGGACACGTGTTATGTTGGGGGTCGGGGCGTGGGTCATGTGAACTGTTAGGGGTCGGGGCGTGGGTCATGTGTTATGGTTGGGGTCGGGGCGTGGGACACGTGTTATGGTGGGGTCGGGGCGTGGGTCATGTGAATTGTTAGGGGTCGGGGCGTGGGTCATGTGTTATGGTTGGGGTCGGGGCGTGGGACACGTGTTATGGTGGGGTCGGGGCGTGGGTCGTGTGTTATGGTTGGGGTCGGGGCGTGGGTCATGTGAACTGTTAGGGGTCGGGGCGTGGGTCATGTGTTATGGTGGGGGTCGGGGCGTGGGTCATGTGAACTGTTAGGGGTCGGGGCGTGGGTCATGTGAACTGTTAGGGGTCGGGGCGTGGGTCATGTGTTATGTTGGGGGTCGGGGCGTGGGTCATGTGAACTGTTAGGGGTCGGGGCGTGGGTCATGTGTTATGGTGGGGGTCTGGGCGTGGGCCATGTGAATCGTTAGGGGTCGGAATCATGTGTACTGCTATGGGTCGTGGCGTTGGTCATGTGTTATGTTGGGGGTCGGGGCGTGGGTCTTGTGTTATGTTAGGGGTCGGGGCGTGGGTCATGTGTTATGTTGGGGGTCGGGGCGTGGTTTTTGTGTTGTGTTACAAACACAACACAGGGCGTGGTGTGGGTAATGTGCAGTGTTGGCTGTCATTGTTAGTGTTGGAGATACAGGCGTGGCCTGGGATAATTGAAGGGTGGGATTTGGTTGGATTTAATCACGTAGTGTACTGATGGTTTTATTTGTCAGGTTGGTGATGTGTGAGTACTTCAAATGGGCCCTACCGAAGATGTACAGATAGGTTTTATGTTGCATTCTGATGTAGGTTTTTGGGGATAATTTATTCAGGCGGCGAGTGGCAGGGGGGGGGGGGGGGGGGGGGTAGTTTATTTTATTTTTATGCTCGTTTAAAATGGTAATTCTACGCGCGATTATTAAGGTGATTTATATTCGGATCTGGATGATTTATCTGGGGGTTTGATGATTTATTCAGGGATTTCTGAGCTTTATTCGGGAGAGTTTTAATTTGTTTTAGAAAATTCTCTGCTAATTTTTTTCTGACATTTGATTGAATTAAAGTGACGGTTGAGTGAGATTAGCTTAATGCGTGCGGCACGATAAAAAGTTGAAGGTACGGAGAGATTAGCTTAATACGTGCAGCGCACTAAAAAAAGTTGAAGGTACGATGGAAGTGGTTAAAACTCCGACAAATCCGAGCGTTGACTGAGCATTAGTTGACTGCGACATGATCAAGTCACATGACAGATACTCGTGTTAAAGTTCAAATGTGAACAGTTATCAACATGAGCCGTGGTTAATGTTAGTAGACCGCTAGTTTTTATTGTGAATGATTGCAAGATTTACCTTGGAGTTATACGGATTTACTATGATATATCTTTCAAATGTGAATATAATTGAATTTATGTATGCATTTC
The DNA here is from genome assembly GCF_028476545.2 of Physella acuta. Lineage (NCBI taxonomy): Eukaryota > Metazoa > Mollusca > Gastropoda > Physidae > Physella > Physella acuta. The sequence continues at coordinate 290,411 of NW_026732982.1, read as the reverse complement.
GAGTTGTATTTCGATTTTTTAAAGATAAAAACTGTAAAATAAATGTGGCTGTCAATGTGTTTACATCTGACAATGTAAACAAATTTCATGGAAATTGTCAAGGCCAGTGAAACAGTAGTTTTAGAGCAACAGGACAGCACTAGACAGCACGAGTCAACAACAGGACAACGGGACAGCATTCTACAGCACTTGCCAACTACAGGACAACACTAGACAGCACGAGACAGCGAGTGTCAACAACAGGACAACAGGAAAAGTACAAAAGTACAAGGCGAATGTCTCACCACAACAAAACCTTTTACGTGTGTCGTATACATCATTTGTGTGGTACAACATTTTTTGGTACATTTGTGGTACAACATTGAAAGTGTGGTTCAACATTTTATGGTACATTTGTGGTACAACATTAAAAGTGGGGTACATCATTTGTGTGGTACAACATTTTTGGTACATTTGTGGTACAACATTAAAAGTGTGGTACAACTTTTTGTGGTACAACATTTATTGAATACAACAATTGTATGGTACAACATTTTTGTGCTCCAACATTGGTTGGATGCACTAAAAAAAGATGCACGTGATAACTTTGATTGACGGCAACCTGTTTCACAGCCTTATTAGTATTCATCTCAGTCACGTGGTATGTCGTAGTTGTCAGGTAATCAAATGATGACCATTTTTAGATCAGTAGCCAGTGCGAGATTAGTTGTGTAAATACGTTACTTAGATCAGTAGCCAGTGTGAGATTAGTTATGTAGCTACTGTACTTAGATCAGTAGCCAGTGCGAGATTAGTTATGTAGTTACTGTACTTAGATCAGTAGCCAGTGCGAGATTAGTTGTGTAGCTACGTTACCCTAAGCTACAGCCAGTCTCTGGGACGGCGTGGTCGGATGGTAGAGCACACGACTGCCAACCCAAAAGTCGCGAGTTTGAAACCAGGCTCAATCCCGTCCTTGAGTACACCCAGCTCTAATGGGTACCTGACTCATGTTAAGGAAAGTAAAGGCGGCGGGGCATAGTACTGACGACACTATCCCTTCATATGCCGAGGTCACAAATGTAGGTGTAACTTCACTTGTCCCAGGGACCGTCGGATTCGGTAGAGAACTTTGTTTAAGGCCAGCCTCCGACAGTCTTATGTTATGTTATGGACAGCTTAAGACACCCTTACCTGTTGTTATAGACAGCCTTACCTGATGTTATAGACATCCTTACCTGATGTTATAGACAGCCTTACCTGATGTTATAGACAGCAGCAGACAGCCTTACCTGATGTTATAGACAGCAGCAGACAGCCTTACCTGATGTTATACACAGCCTTACCTGATGTTATAGACAGCCTTACCTGATGCTATAGACAGCCTTACCTGATGTTATAGCCAGCCTTACCTGATGTTATAGACAGCCTTACCTGATGTTATAGGCAGCCTTACCTAATGTTATAGACAGCCTTACCTGATGTTATAGACAGCCTTACCTGATGTTATAGACAGCCTTACCTGATGTTATAGACAGCCTTACCTGATGTTATAGACAGCCTTACCTGATGTTATAGACATCCTTACCTGATGTTATAGACAGCCTTACCTGATGTTATAGGCAGCCTTACCTGATGTTATAGACAGCTTAACCTGATGTTATAGACACCCTTACCTGATGTTATAGACAGCCTTACCTGATGTTATAGACAGCCTTACCTGATGTTATAGACAGCCTTACCTGATGTTATAGACAGCCTTACCTGGTGTTATAGACAGCCTTACCTGATGTTATAAACAGCCTAACCTGATGTTATAGACAGCAGCAGACAGCCTTACCTGATGTTATAGACAGCCTTACCTGATGTTATAGACAGCCTTACCTGATGTTATAGACAGCCCTACCTGATGTTATAGACAGCCTTACCTGATGTTATAGACAGCCTTACCTGATGTTATAGACAGCCTTACCTGATGTTATAGACTGCCTTACCTGATGTTATAGACAGCCTCACCTGATGTTATAGACAGCCTTACCTGATGTTATAGACAGCCTTACCTGATGTTATAGACAGCCTTACCTGATGTTATAGACAGCCTTACCTGATGTTATAGACAGCCTTACCTGATGTTATAGACAGCCTCACCTGATGTTATAGACAGCCTTACCTGATGTTATAGACAGCCTTACCTGATGTTATAGACAGCCTTACCTGATGTTATAGCCAGCAGCAGACAGCCTTACCTGATGTTATAGACAGCCTTACCTGATGTTATAGACAGCCTTACCTGATGTTATAGGCAGCCTTACCTGATGTTATACACAGCCTTACCTGATGTTATAGACAGCCTTACCTGATGTTATAGGCAGCCTTACCTAATGTTATAGACAGCCTTACCTGATGTTATAGACAGCCTTACCTGATGTTATAGACAGCCTTACCTGATGTTATAGACAGCCTTACCTGATGTTATAGACAGCCTTACCTGATGTTATAGACAGCATTACCTGATGTTATAGACAGCCTTACCTGATGTTATAGGCAGCCTTACCTGATGTTATAGACAGCTTAACCTGATGTTATAGACACCCTTACCTGATGTTATAGACAGCCTTACCTGATGTTATAGACAGCCTTACCTGATTATATAGACAGCCTTACCTGATGTTATACACAGCTTTACCTGATGTTATAGACAGCCTTACCTGATGTTATAGACAGCCTTACCTGATGTTATAGACAGCCTTACCTGGTGTTATAGACAGCCTTACCTGATGTTATAAACAGCCTAACCTGATGTTATAGACAGCAGCAGACAGCCTTACCTGATGTTATGGACAGCCTTACCTGATGTTATAGACAGCCTTACCTGATGTTATAGACAGCCCTACCTGATGTTATAGACAGCCTTACCTGATGTTATAGACAGCCTTATCTGATGTTATAGACAGCCTTACCTGATGTTATAGACAGCCTTACCTGATGTTATAGACAGCCTCACCTGATGTTATAGACAGCCTTACCTGATGTTATAGACAGCCTTACCTGATGTTATAGACAGCCTTACCTGATGTTATAGACAGCCTTACCTGATGTTATAGACAGCCTTACCTGATGTTATAGACAGCCTCACCTGATGTTATAGACAGCCTTACCTGATGTTATAGACAGCCTTACCTGATGTTATAGACAGCCTTACCTGATGTTATAGACAGCCTTACCTGATGTTATAGCCAGCAGCAGACAGCCTTACCTGATGTTATAGACAGCCTTACCTGATGTTATAGATAGCCTTACCTGATGTTATAGACAGCCTTACCTGGTGTTATAGCCAGCCTTACCTGATGTTATAGACAGCCTTACCTGATATTATAGCCAGCAGCAGACAGCCTTACCTGATGTTATAGACATCCTTACCAGATGTTATAGCCAGCAGCAAACAGCCTTACCTGATGTTATAGACAGCCTTACCTGATGTTATAGCCAGCAGCAGACAGCCTTACCTGATGTTATAGCCAGCAGCAGACAGCCTTACCTGATGTTATAGCCAGCCTTACCTGATGTTATAGACAGCCTTACCTGATGTTATAGCCAGCAGCAGACAGCCTTACCTGATGTTATAGACAGCCTTACCTGATGTTATAGACAGCCTTACCTGATGTTATAGACAGCCTTACCTGATGTTATAGCCAGCAGCAGACAGCCTTACCTGATGTTATAGCCAGCAGCAGACAGCCTTACCTGATGTTATAGCCAGCAGCAGACAGCCTTACCTGATGTTATAGCCAGCAGCAGACAGCCTTACCTGATGTTATAGACAGCCTTACCTGATGTTATAGACAGCCTTACCTGATGTTATAGACAGCCTTACCTGATGTTATAGCCAGCAGCAGACAGCCTTACCTGATGTTATAGACAGCCTTACCTGATGTTATAGACAGCCTTACCTGATGTTATAGACAGCCTTACCTGATGTTATAGCCAGCAGCAGACAGCCTTACCTGATGTTATAGACAGCCTTACCTGATGTTATAGACAGCCTTACCTGATGTTATAGACAGCCTTACCTGATGTTATAGACAGCCTTACCTGATGTTATAGCCAGCCTCACCTGATGTTATAGACAGCCTTACCTGATGTTATAGACAGCCTTACCTGATGTTATAGACAGCCTTACCTGATGTTATAGACAGCCTTACCTGATGTTATAGACAGCCTTACCTGATGTTATAGACAGCCTTACCTGATGTTATAGACAGCCTTACCTGATGTTATATCCAGCAGCAGACAGCCAGCTCATAGACGGCTCCAGGAGGGGTTTCATGCGCAGCCCACGGTGCAGGATGTGCCGGTGCCCCCTGACGACGCCCCAGGCCAAGACGCCGACATCAGCGGCAAACAGACGGAACACAACACCAGCAACCAAGGCCAGAACCTGGGGTCAGAGGTCAGGAGTCACAGAGGTGGTGCATAACTGGATGAAATCTTAAGCTAAACCCGAACTTTGTGGTCTTAGTTTAGAGAGGTTTGTTGCATTGACTAAAGCAAAAGATAATTGAAATTGTTTCTCCAGACTTTAAGGCCATGAAGAGAAAAGATGTTTCGCTATTTTTGGTTTGGGGAGAGGTCGTTCGTTCACCACCGCACACCGTCGCAACTTTTCACAAAGTGTACACCATAGTTTGGTGAGGTTTCCATAGCTTCAGGGTAGCGTTTGTGCTACCTACAATTTGATTAGGCTGATCTATAGAACGAGGAAAAGGTTGAAAATAGGGAGGGGTTGTATCGAAAATGTAAGAAAAAAGTCAAAGTTGTAAACAAGAAAACCACGCATGCGTAGTGTGGGGAGGGGTGGGAAATTGCCTTCTGTCATGGCAATGGTTTCGAAGTACTGTGTATAAGCTGATACTTGACCACATGAATAGTTAACACAACAGGAAAAAAGTTGAATGTCATACGTAAAAATTCTTGCACATGCGCATACATATTTGCGCCGCTCAGCCTAGGGCCTTGGGTAGGCTAGCCGGCATGCAGTTTGTTCCACGCAGTCATCTCCAAAATGATGTTGAAGATTTCTCGCATTGCATAGGACCAGCACAGAGCAATGTTGCTCTTGGCTAAAGGACATTACTCCCCGTACATCCCCCCTTAATCCTAACCATAAGACAAAGACGAAAAAACCTAAAAATGTACCTCACCCTAAAATAAACCCAAAACCAAACCAGACTCTAGACATTGATTTAAGCTAAACCCTGATCCTAACACTAGCCCTAGCCCTAGCCCTATCTCTAGCCCCAGCCCTAGCCCTAGCCCTAGACCTAGACCTAGCCCAAACTCAAACCCTAGCAAAACCTTAAGGTATGACCGGGGGTATTGTCCTACTGGGCGGGGGTTAGTTGACAGGGAGGTAATGACGGGGGTGGATGTCCGGAGGGGGGTAATTGACGGGGGGGGGGGGGGGGTAAAGCCCTGTTCCCGTTGCTCTTAGGGCAAAACTCAAATGTTCATTAGACGATGTTTGACCGGAAGTTCCCTAATTAGTGTTGAGCTCACCCTCCCGTCCATGTCTGACCGGAAATTCCCTAATTAGTGTTGAGCTCACCTTCCCGTCCATATCTGACCGGAAGTTCCCTAATTAGTATTGAGCTCACCTTCCCGTCCATGTTGAGCACCAGCCAGGGTAAGCACATGGTGACCCACGTGCAGTAGATGACGCAGTAGACGAGCACATCTGACGTAGGTGTGTACTGTGTACCGTTGTAGAGTACGATGAATGAGAGAAAACCGGTGCAAACTAGGATGAACACGACTTTGTGCGTGATCTCCTGCCTGCGGACGATACCAAGTACATGGTTTATGGACGATACCAAATACATGGTTTATGGCCGATACCAAACACATGGTTTATGGACGATACCAAATACATGGTCTATGGACGATACCAAATATATGGTCTATGGACGATACCAAATACATGGTCTATGGACGATATCAAATACATGGTTTATGGACGATACCAAATACATGGTCTATGGACGATACCAAATACATGGTCTATGGACGATACCAAATACATGGACTATGGACGGTTCCTGCTAAACTGTTTATTGTCGGTTAACGGTTAACTGGCCATATCAACTACACAGTAAATGGGGAAACAAACCACACAGGTATTGGGCGATACCAAGTAATCGGGTAATGAATGGTACCAACACAGGGTTAGGGAGGAAGGCAAGGGGTGATCAGCATCGTGTCGGGCTGCTTTAAAAGAGAAGATCGCTCGCCCGGGACCCGAACTCGATACTTCCGTCTTAGCATGAATTCAGCTTGACCTTTAGCACGATACTTAGGCGTGAAGAATTGATCAAGTATTTTGTCAAGAAAGAAAATATTTCCCCTATAGCTGAGAAGAGAAATGTTTGACTCACTCCATAGCCGAGAAGAACATCTCCTTCAACTCGTTGAGACTGCGGTCTCCGAGTTTTTTCCCAGCTCGCTGTCGGCTGGTCGGGAAGTTGCTGCCTTGTTGCGTCCCTTTGTGTTCCATTTACTTCCTGTCTAGACAAGTGTCAGCTCAGCTTACATAATACATTATACAGGGTTTGTACAACATATTATACAGGGTTTGTACAACATATTATACAGAGTTTATAGAACATTATTATTGTACAGGGTTTATACAACATTATATACAGGGTTTATACAACATATTATACAGGGTTTATACAACATTATATACAGGGTTTATACAACATATTATACAGGGTTTATACAACATATTATACAGGGTGTGTACAACATATTATACAGGGTTTGTACAACATATTATACAGGGTGTGTACAACATATTATACAGGGTTTGTACAACATATTATACAGGGTTTGTACAACATATTATACAGGGTTTGTACAACATATTATACAGAGATTATAGAACATTATTATTGTACAGGGTTTATACAACATTATATACAGGGTTTATACAACATATTATACAGGGTGTGTACAACATATTATACAGGGTTTATACAACATATTATACAGGGTTTGTACAACATATTATACAGGGTTTGTACAACATATTATACATGGTTTGTACAACATATTATACAGGGTGTGTACAAAATATTATACAGGGTTTGTACAACATATTATACAGGGTTTATACAAAATATTATACAGGGTTTGTACAACATATTATACAGGGTTTATACAACATATTATACAGGGTTTATACAACATATTATACAGGGTTTATACAACATATTATACTGGGTTTATACAACATATTATACAGGGTTTATACAACATTATATACAGGGTTTATACAACATATTATACAGGGTTTATACAACATATTATACAGGGTTTATACAAAATATTAAACAGGGTTTGTACAACATATTATACAGGGTTTATACAACATATTATACAGGGTTTGTACAACATATTATACAGGGTTTATACAACATATTATACAGGGTTTATACATCATATTACACATCATGTAAATATAATACTACAACCGATGTTTGGATGATACCCATTAAAGGCTGGATACAGCTCATGTTATTTTATTTATCAGCAGTCTGCTAGACAGAGCACTGTAACAACAATGGATATGTAAAGTATCTAGACTATCAGCAGTCTGCTAGACAGAGCATTGTACCCACATTCAGTATCTAAAATATCTAGACTATCAGCAGTCTGCTAGACAGAGCATTGTACCAACATTCAGTATCTAAAATATCTAGACTATCAGCAGTCTGCTATACAGAGCACTGTACCAACATTTGTATCTAAAATATCTAGACTATCAGCAGTCTGCTATACAGAGCACTGTACCACAGAGGCGTAGCGACCCTTCCCGGCGCCCGGGGACATACTTTCAATTTGGCGCCCCTCTCGGGAGCAAATTTTCTATTTGCACCCCCCCTCTCGAACTTTTCATTTGCACCCCCCCCCCCTCGAACTTTCGATTTGCACCCCCCCCCCCCCTCGAACTTTTCATTTGCACCCCCCCCCTCAAACTTTCAATTTGCACCCCCCCTTAAGGTCGGCGCCCGGGGACATATGTCCCCCCGCCCCCCCCCCCCCTCGCTACGCCTCTGCTGTACCAAGAGACTGCGAGCTCTGCAAAAGTTTGTTTCTTACTTGTACCAGTATCTAAAGTATCTAGACTATCAGCAGAATGCTAGACAGAGCACTCTACCAAGAGACTGAGAGATATGTAAAACTTTATTTCTTACTTGTACCAGTATCTAAAGTATCTAGACTATCAGCAGACGATATCTAGACTATCAGCAGACTCTGTAAAACTCTAGTTTTTTAATCGTACTTGTACCAAGTGTCCGTATCTGATTAAGACTGCTAACAATGAGAAGAAAACGAAAGTAAACGACGAACAACAAGCATCAAGCTGTTATATAAATCACGACTAACTCAATCTCCCGTTTTACGAAGACGCGTTCATTAGCGGTGTGGTGTGTGAAAAGTTCTGGAAATTCTTGGATTTTGTGGTGCGCAAATTGTGACTTAAGTTATGCACCCATCGTGGGGTGGGTGGGTCGGCTCAGGGGCGTCCCACAGACTTGGATTCAGGATCTGAACGGGAGACTTTCTGGATAGCATGTGTGGGCCCTACCCCCCCCCCCCACACACACACCTTCTCACCCCTTCTCGTCTGACCACACTATCCCACCGTCATTTATTAAATCAGATAAGTGAAAAAGAAGGAAAGATCTTGGTTATTAATTAATTAAAATATTAATTTTACGATTAAAATGTTGGTATTAAATAAGCAACAATGCTATATTTAGTATTGGTTTAATTATTACACAGCTTATGTAAAGGGTAAGATTTTTGTCAAGTATTTATCGAAAACCTAAGCGAAACTGGGCACTAAACAAAGTCTATATATAGAGCAAAATGGTTGGATGCCGGTTAAGGCACTTGCCGGTACCGCAGGCGTTTCAAATTTGACCGGCGCTCGTCTCAGGCAAACAGAACTCGGGGACAAATGCCCGCTGGCCAAACAGTCCAAGACGAGGGGTCAAAACTGACCGAGACCTGTTACTAATTATGTTAACCATTTCAAATGGAGCGATTTCCTTTGCTATTTATGTTGCTTTTTCAGATAAAACTGCAATAATATATCATTTCCAATAACATCACATATTAAAATAGGTCGTTAAAAAACGATTTAAAATAGTACATCCGAGTTCATGAATGTTTACATATGGTACAATCTCAGCGTAAATATTAGTTAATGTATTGCTTATTGATATAATGTATACATACACTGTATGCGTAACTAGTGTAAGACCATTACACGTCGCTCATGCATATATTTGTAATCGATAATTGGGCTATTATTGCACGCAACAAGGGCTGATTCCGAGATAACTCCTCCAGCTCTTGTATACAAGGCGACGTTACTCCTTTAAGTAAACGCCGTTACTTATTCATTTTGTTACAGTAAAACGGTCTTCAGCTGGCTGAGGATGCTTGCACGATTACAGACTGAACGGAAAAGATTTTCAAATGCTTTGGGCGAGTGGTTGCGTAAGGGGCAGATAACTCGAGAGTTCTGGTTGAGGAAATGTGGGTTACGGTCCTTTGTTGTATTTGTGAGATTTACACATGGATTTTTAGGGTAACTGCTACGGCAGTAACAACAATAGTAGCATTAGTAGGGGGAGTAATAACAATGGTAGCATTAGTAGGTGGAGTAATAACAATGGTAGCATTAGTAGGTGGAGTAATAACAATGGTAGCATTAGTAAGGGGAAGTAATAACAATGGTAGCATTAGTAGGGGGAGTAATAACAATGGTAGCATTAGTAGGGGTAGTAATAACAATAGTAGCATTAGTAGGGGTAGTAATATCAATGGTAGCAGTAGTAGGGGGAGTAATAACAATAGTAGCATTAGTAGGGGTAGAAATAACAATGGTAGCATTAGTAGGGGGAGTAATAATAATAGTAGCAGTAGTAGGGGGAGTAATAATAATGTATGCATGCCATGTTATAACTACAGAGCGTGGTCATATTGTAAGGCGTGGCGAATCTTCAAGGCGTTGCTATATTGTAAGGCGTGGCGAATCTTCATGGTTTGGCTATATTGTAAGGCGTGGCGAATCTTTAGGGCGTGGCTATATTGTAATGCGTGTTTAAATTTTGATATATCTGGTGGAGTGAACTCGTCTTTAGGCTATGGTTACCTCATCTAGGATTCTAACTCACACCAAGTTATTGTACGGGAGCCAGAGGCGTAGCGACCCTACCCGGGGACAAACTTTCGATTTGCACCCCCCCCCCCTCAAACTTTTCATTTGCACCCCCCTTCAAACTTTCGATTTGCACCCCCCCCTCGAACCTTTCATTTACACCCCCCTCAAACTTTCAATATGGCGCCCCCTAGGGCCGGCGCCCGGGGACATATGTCCCGTCCCCCCCCCCCCGCCCCCGCCCCCCTTGCTACGCCTCTGACAGGAGCTGCGTCAGGTTGCGACATGGTGAACTAACTCGGACACCCCTCTCCGTTGCAGGCTAGCAAGATTACAGTTATGACAAGGGCAAAGTTTAATGAATAGGTTCTGGTTGAAGAATTCAGAGATACGAGGGGGCATGACTGAAAGAAGCACCGGAACTTGAACTGCACAATGAACGCAAAGATTTATGTTTCTAGTTCTGCTGCCCCCGTCATTAGCTGCAGTCTGGGAGTAATCTTACCCATGGAGTTATTGGTCCCAGAGTTTGGTGCGTCGAGGGTTTAGGAAATTGAATAAAGGGGACGAGATCTCGCGTGGGTTGGTCTCTAACGACGCCACTTCTCGTCAAATCCCGCGTGACTTGGTCTCTTTGACGCCATATCTCGCCAAATCCCGTACGGGGCCATTTTGATTACCGCGTGCGGGTAACAGGTTCGGTTTGTGTCCCTTTAGAGAGATTATGTCCCTTTAAGCAGACGATCAACGGCCTAAAGTATCCATGACATGCGCAGTTAATTCTTATGAAAATATTGATGTCTTCACTTGAAGTAATTTGAATAATTTAGCAGAAGTATATCAGGAATAATTATAAAATGTTTTAAACAGGAGAGACGTGTATGTAGAAAAGCATCTTAGGTTCGTTTGACAGAAAAATCTGGTCAGATCCGTCTAGACAGAAATAGTATATATATATATATATATATATATATATATATATATATATATATATATATATATATATATATATATATATATATATATATATATATATATATATATAAAATTTGGTGTGAGATATTTTGTCTGAGATATTTTGTCTGAGATCAATTGTCCGTGGTATCATTTGTCCTGATATATTTTGTCCTGGTATCTTTTGTCCGTGAGATCATTTGTCCTTGAGATCATTTGTCCTGAGATCATTTGTCCGTGAGATATTTTGTCTTAGATATTTTGTCTGAGATCATTTGTCCTGAGATCATTTGTCCTGTCACCATATATATATATATATATATATATATATATATATATATATATATATATATATATATATATATATATATATATATAAATATATATATATATCACCTGGTGAAATTTTGGCACTAGACAGTGGATTGAAATGTTAGCCTTAATTAATTGGGTCAGCAATAGAGCATCCTTCCACAATTATAAAGTGCGGCGCTTTGGTGAAAAGATAGTATATATATATATATATATATATATATATATATATATATATATATATATATATATATATATATATATATATATATATGCCTAAATAAGTCTATAATTTAAGTATACAGCACATACGCGTACATGTATGTACATAATAGTAACGATGTTTATCTATAGTCTGTTGATAATACAGTTGGATGTAGCATCGTTTTCTCTAAAGTTAGCACGTTTACTTCAAGGTGTCACCCCCATCCTCTTGTAATAATTGGCGATTTGTACTGAAAAGACTATTTAACTTTAATTAATCATTAATGGAACTGGCAAACAAGTATTTATTTCTTCTGTACAGTTTGCTATTTTTTGCTTTGGTGTCAGCCCTCTAAATGGTGTCACCCGGTGCGGTCCGCACCCCCCGACCCGCCATCGCTACGCCACTGCCTTACCCTGCCCAGTCAAGCAATATATTTATCAGTCTATTTTCAAAAAAAATTTCACCAGATTCGCTACTTGTGTTTTCCTACTGATGACATTGTAACTGCTCCTGATGCATTTAATGTGTTGGTTTTCTAGGACCCATTATAAATCATCTTTTCTTTATCAAAACTCAAAATATTGTGGATGACTAAATGACGAAATAAAATTTTCTGACTGAATATCTTACAACGTTTTTTATTTTTGTTACAATAACAAGAAAAAATATTTCTAAAGGAAATGTTGCAAACGATTTTTTTTACTGTGGGTTTTCTTAGACTAAGCTTTACTTTATTTCTTCTAAAATGAGTTTCTATTACACAATAGCAAGTAGTTAATTATGTAAGGAAACTGTTGTGTAACTGTAATGAAATATTGATATAGTTTGGAACTGGTTACAATATAGAAGAAAACTAGTAACCAGGAATCTCTACACGCCATTAAATAGAAGAAGAAAAACAATTAGGAATTGTAAAAAAACAGGAACGCAAGAATAGGAAACAAATCTAGTATCTTGTGATGGATGCTATAAAACGTATCTGGCTAGAAATACATTTTTTATCTATGGCCACATCCATTTGCTATTCATACGAAAATTTCAAGCACACTCAACTGAAAGGAGAAATAGACTCACGCTTCGTGCACCATTTTTGTTCACGGAGCCCCCACCGCCCGCATTGTCGGGTACATAGCATTGGCTGATCGCCGTGCAGATAGACATGAAGTGCTGTAGTGTGAGTTCACCGTGTGGATGGGCCGGTGAACTGAAGAGCCACGAGATGGCAATCTCCAGCGTTTCGTAACAAGTGTCCTCAGCCTAGGTTTGATGCTTCATTGCGTATTCTCTAGGGTCAGTTGGCCTGACGCGAGGGGTCGGGCCACAATGGGGATGGGCCGTGGGTTTGGGTGGTGGTATCAAGATGGAAGATTCTAGTCAGAAACTGTGGGGCTGGGGTTCGAAGATTGGAGCCTCATTGGGAATTCTCTTTCGTTTTGTAATGCATTCAGATGTCAACCACCACAGATATGTGTGATTGTTGTGTATGATTGTTTATTTAACTGAACACAGATATGTGTGATTGTTGTGTATGATTATTTATTTAACTGAACACAGATATGTGTGATTGTTTATTTAACTGAACACAGATATGTGTGATTGTTTATTTAACTGAACACAGATATGTGTGATTGTTTATTTAACTGAACACAATATATGTGATTGTTTATTTAACTGAACACAATATATGTGATTGTTTATTTAACTGAACACACATGTGTGTGATTGTGTGTGATTGTTTGTTTAATTGAACACAGCTATGTGTGCTTGATGTGTGTGATTGTTTATTAAACTGAGCACACATACGTGTGATCGTTGTGTGTGATTGTCACGGATAACGTCTACCACAGAATGCTGGTGCTTAAGGTACCCCCCCCCCTTCTTCAATAACTGATTAATAAATGCGGTAGTTGTGTTGATTACAAGAGAATATTATGGAGCCTCAAAGAAAAACCCCGAACCCCCCCTTCCCCTCCTCAGACTGGCTATAGGATGAAGTTCTATCTAGACACAAGCAGCACTGGTGTGAGCTAAACATGGTACATTTGACCATTTGACTAGAGGGAGAGGGGAGGGTTAGGGAGCAAGAGGGAAGGGTAGTGGAAAAAGATAAGGAGGGTTCAGGGAGGAAAAGGGAAAATGAGAGAAGGTATAGATGTAGCGTAGAAGGAGGGTAGAGAGGAGAAAGTAAGTAGGAATTGAGGTGAATAAAAGTGGAGGGTTAGTGGAGGAATGGAGGGAGGGGGAGGGGGGGTAGTGGAGGGGGAAGGGAGGGGAGGGTAGTGGAGGGTGAAGAGAGGGGGGTAGTGGAGAGAGAAAAAGAGAGGGGGGGGTTATTGGAGAGGGAGGAGAGGGGTAGGGGTAGTGGAGAGAGACGGAAGAGGGGAAAGGAGGGGATCATATATCTGCATAAATTACTGTTTATTATTACAAAATATCCAGTCAATTTAAACTCAAAGGAGGACATTCGTATCGCAAATGACGTGTTTTCGAATATGTTAGCTTAGCTAACATCGTTTAGAACAGGGGTCGGCAACCTGCGCCTCGCGAGCCGCATGCGGCTCTTTTGATATCAAGATGCGGCTCTCCAGCTCCTTGAATAAATACTAATAATCTTAATAAAAAAATAAAATATTTGAAATAAAAAAAAATGTTAGTGGCTCTTTAAAACCAGGGAAATTTTGAAAATTGTAACTTTTGGCTCTTCCGCTTCAAAAGGTTGCCGACCCCTGGTTTAGAATGTGTACATTGTGTACACAAGTACTATTTTTTTTTTTTTTTTCTTATGTACACACAAGTACTATTTTTGCTTATATCTATATTCGAAGTGTGCCTTACATCAAATGAGGCGACGACGCTTTAAATATATAGCAGAGAATATGTGTAAAAAGTGTGGTTACAAATACAGTAAATAATAAATAGCAGAAAATCCGATATTAAGCAGCTAATGTGGGCGATAACATGATGGATAGTACGCTAAAAGATATTGCAAAAGACACGTAGATGATTGGTGATCATTGATGAGTAATTGCTAATGTACACGGCCCCTTTTGTTGGTTGACCTAGTGGCTGGTGCTCTCCCCTATTTACTGAGACAGCCGGCAATTAAATGTTTCAAACACGAACGGTAACTCCGTGTGATTTTTATCTCATCCACAAGAGTGAGCTGCCTTGCTTCCAATCAGGCGTGAAATCTTTGACATTATCAAGCAGGTCATTAATTAATTTTATATTCTATTCAACCTCGTTTTAATTTGAATATATTCCTCGCTGTAATCGTATGCGAAATGTGTTGCCGTCTTTTTAGCGGCCGATGAAGCTTGATGCAAATTGAACCGAGGCTTTCATCAATGACATGTTTACTATAGGTTTCATCAATTTATTCAGAAAAGCAAGAGAAATATGAAAATGACTTAGTATATTCTCTATGTCATGTTAAATAAGACTTTGTTCTTTCCGTGCTGGCTATGTGCAACTAAAAAAACGAGATAGTGGTCGTGAATGAATTATAGATAGCATTATGGGCAATACCCGTAGCTGGCTTTTGATGTGGGATTGGCAATATTTGATGTTGTCTTTTGAGGTGGTATTTGTGTATGCGGTAAGGTGGGTCGCCCCAGCGGGGTTGAGAATACATATGTGGTGAGATCACGGTGTAATCGCGGCTAGTAGATCACGGTGTAATGGCGAACCTTACATTACACTTACACCGTACAAGCTAAATTATTTTGAGTTGGTTGTTTAGCCTAGAAAATTTAAAAATAATATATTTCAATTATTGCAGGGATCTTTGTTGAGGGAGGCTTACCTGACTGGGAATCTGGAATACTATTCTAGTTATAGTTTATAGAGCACCGTTACGCTTTTGAGTCGACTCAGCACCAATGAGTACCTGGCGTAAGTTGGAGAATGTAAAGGTCTCTATGATTTATACTTCTGAAGTAGGAGACGTAAAACAGCTTTATTGTATTTATCTTCAACACAATACCGTCGGGTTTTAAAATAGTAGTTTATTCTTTTATTTACTACAGGTTAAATGTGATCCACAAGAAATATTGATTTGGTCCATATCACCCAGGTACATAGTTACTACACTCTGCGGCGTTAGGTGATGAAGGCAGGTAGTTTGGACAGGTTTTATCTGACAGGTCACTGCGACAGGTAACTGTGACAGGTAACTGTGACAGGTAACTGCGACAGGTAACTGCGACAGGTGACTGTGACAGGTGACTGCGACAGGTAACTGCGACAGGTAACTGTGACAGGTAACTGTGACAGGTAACTGTGACAGGTAACTGTGACAGGTAACTGCGACAGGTAACTGTGACAGGTAACTGTGACAGGTAACTGTGACAGGCGACTGTGACAGGTGACTGCGACAGGTAACTTTGTAAGGTAACTGCGACAGGTAACTTTGAAAGGTAACTGTGACAGGTGACTGAGACAGGTAACTGACAGGTAACTGCGACAGGTAACTGCGACAGGTAACTGCGACAGGTGATTGTGACAGGTGACTGTGACAGGCGACTGTGACAGGTGACTGCGACAGGTAACTTTGAAAGGTAACTGTGACAGGTGACTGAGACAGGTAACTGACAGGTAACTGTGACAGGTGACTGCGACAGGTAACTTTGAAAGGTAACTTTGAAAGGTAACTGTGACAGGTAACTGTGACAGGTAACTGTGACAGGTGCCTGTGACAGGTGACTGCGACAGGTAATTGTGACAGGTAATTGTGACAGGTAATTGTGACAGGACATTTTGATATGTGACTGCCCAGACACATTTTAAGGCAATATCCTACACTGTAAGAGTAGGGTGGACAGTGGTCATTAGAGTATGAGTAGGGTGGACAGTGGACGTCAATGTGTTAGTAGTGTGGACAGTGTGGCCAGTGTAGACAGTGTGGTTTATGTGGACAGTGTGGGCAGTGTGGGCAGTGTGGGCAGTGTGGACAGTGTGGACAGTGTGGTTTATGTGGACAGTGTGGTTTATGTGGACAGTGTGGTTTATGTGGACAGTGTGGTTTATGTGGACAGTGTGGTTTATGTGGACAGTGTGGTTTATGTGGACAGTGGTCACCCAAACTCGTCCACTCAGCTCAATTAGTTTCCAGCATGAAGCGTGTGATCCAGCCCCCTACGTCACGCAATAAAAGCAATCAGTGCCGGGCTGAAGGCGACGCTTGCAATCTGTGTGAATGGACTCCATCTGGCCTTCATTCATTATTCACTGCAAGAAACGGCTTTGATTAACACAAGGGCCCGTAATCACTGCACTTGCCGTTTAATGGCTGCTGGGTTATTGCCCTTGTGATGCTCATTTGCCCAGGAAGTTAAAAATCGGTTGGTTTGTTTTATTTTAAGAAGCCAACAAAGACAAACACTTTGATATTTAATGATAACGGGCTTGGATTGTTCGTATCGGCCTTTGGATTATGGTATCGGCCTTGGAATGGATTAATCAATCTATTTGTGTGTGTCATGAATACGTTTGTATTTAAAACTTTTAGTTCCTAACTGGATTATGTGACCTAAGTCTCAGGTAACGTGACGTCATATAGTCTACGTTTAGCGTGCAGAAAATTTAAATAAAAGAAAAATATGATGATAGGTTTAAAAGAAAAGAATACGGAAAGAAAGGCGGACATGTTCCATTTAGTCGCTAGAATATTTTTCTCACTAGGATCCGTTTGGCTTGAGAAAGAAAAATGTATTTTGGAATTGATTTAATTTTTTTTTCTACTTGATGACGAGCATTTTTGTTATTAGAAAATATTTTCTTGATGATAAAACTTAATTTGTAGTGTAGTATTGTTGTGTGGATGTTGTAGTGGGATGTTGTAGTGGGATTTTGTAGTGTGATGTTGTAATTGGATGTTGTAGTGGATGTTGTAGTGGGATGTTGTAGAGGGATGTTGTAGTGTGATGTTGTAGTTGGATGTTGTAGCTGGGTGTTGTAGCTGGGTGTTGTAGTGGGATGTTGTAATGGGATGTTGTAGTTGGATGTTGTAGTGGGATGTTGTAATGGGATGTTGTAGTGGGATGTTGTAGTGCAATATTGTTGTGTGGATGTTGTAGTTGGATGTTGTAGTGGGATGTTGTAGTTGGATGTTGTAGTGGGATGTTGTAGTTGGATGTTGTAGTTGGATGTTGTAGTGTGATGTTGTAGTGGGATGTTGTAGTGGTATGTTGTAGTGCAATATTGTTGTGTGGATGTTGTAGTGAGATTTTGTAGTCTGATGTTGTAGTGGGATGTTGTGGTGGGATGTTGTAGTGCAATATTGTTGTGTGGATGTTGTAGTGGGATGTTGTAGTGGGATGTTGTGGTGTGATGTTGTAGTGGGATGTTGTAGTGTAATGTTGTAGTTGATGTTTTAGTTGATGTTGTAGTTGGATGTTGTAGAGGGATGTTGTAGTGTGATGTTGTAGTGGGATGTTGTAGTGGGATGTTGTAGTGGGATGTTGTAGTGTAATGTTGTAGTTGATGTTGTAGTTGATGTTGTAGTTGGATGTTGTAGAGGGATGTTGTAGTGTGATGTTGTAGTGGGATGTTGTAGTGGGATTTGTAGTGGGATGTTGTAGTGGGATGTTGTAGTGGGATGTTGTAGTGGGATGTTGTAGTGGGATGTTGTAGTGGGATGTTGTAGTGGGATGTTGTAGTTGGATGTTGTAGTGGGATGTTGTAGTTGGATGTTGTTGTGGGATGTTGTAGTTGGATGTTGTTGTGGGATGTTGTGGTGGGATGTTGTAGTTGGATGTTGTAGTGGGATGTTGTAGTTGGATGTTGTAGTTGGATGTTGTAGTGGGATGTTGTAGTTGGATGTTGTAGTTGGATGTTGTAGTTGGATGTTGTAGTGGGATGTTGTAGTGGGATGTTGTAGTGTGATGTTGGAGTGGGATGTTGTAGTTCGGATATTGTAGTTGTATATTCCAGTCTGAATTTGTAGTGTAATGTTGTAGAGTAATGTCGTAGTATGATATTTGAGATATAGGTGTGTTAGTTATTGAATATCAATTTTATTTAATGTGTATGCACTTACAGCGCCCCACAAAAAACGAGGACCTAGCCTTTCTAACCTCCAAACCCCGATCATCTTGTGCCCTGATGGGAGATAAAATCAGGTTGGTCTCGTCGATTCTCCTCCAATCTCGCTCACCCGAGAAAACCGATTGTCACAGCTGACGTCTTGTAGGTCCTACCTGCCAACATATTCTCTTTGATCTGATGAGACCTAATGTCTCAGGCAAACTGACGTCTTACAGAAATCAGCTGATCTATACCAAGATGGCGGAGAGTAAAACAATACAACTCCGGTGAGTGGCGGTCTAAGTAGAACTTACATGAATAATTGTATTCAGACTAATGCACGGGTGGACGTTAAATGGGGTCAGAGTTTATCAAGAGTTGGGTTATAAAAGTACAGTCGATTTGTTTTCTTAGTGCCCTAGCCATCTATTATTTAGTCTTTAGGTAAACTATGAGTAGATCTTTAGGTAAATTATTGGTAGAAGATTCAAGTGGTGGATGTTGAGAGATGTTAGGAGAACCAGCATAAGTGTGCTCATGGTTCTGTCTTTCGGTCACGACTAATGATCTATCAACTCACCATAAAACAAAGTCAGTAGGTCACGTCTAAATTTATCCCACATAAAGCCCCATATGAGTTGGTCTTCCCCACCGAATCTAAAAGCCCAGCTCCGCAGGTCTTAAAATAGGCGATCTTGCCCTGCCCCCTCATCACCACCACCTTATTTACTCCAACACAAGTCAGTACCAAATGCCAACATTTTTAGCGTTGTACTTCACCCTTACGCCGACTTCAAAGAACCAAATACAAGACGACACTTGCTTGATTTTGGAGTTATCTTTCCTAGAATAGTTGCTGTCTACACCAAACAAGAGATTAACCGGCCCTACTACAACGACCTTCTTAATATCTTTAATAGTATCTTATTCTTCCAATATTGATATAATTGCATGCTGAAATATTTTAATATATAGCAAGCGTTGAGGTGATAGTAGCTTATGTTATGGTGGTTTATGTGTCAGGTGTTACATTTTCGGGAGCCTGTTGCTGCGAGTCTCTAAACAACCAATTAAGTCAAATTTGATGTTGCATATTATTTTCACCGGAAAGTTTGAAAGAAATGTGTCCGTTATAAGTGGTCAAAATTTCGCTCGCCCGTTTCGACCCATGATGTTATGATAACAGTGTGCACGACTGACAGAAAAAGTAAGATAAATAAAATCTTGTAAAAAGTACAGAAGATTAGAGAAAGGTAAATGAAGGTCAAGGCAAGTTAAGAAAAATAATGATAACTAAGTGAATGTAAGTATTGATAGATAAAGATAAGTTTAGAAAGATAATAAATCGATATATTATATTCTTTGTGCTTGTAAAGTATGAAAGAATGAAAACAGAAGGGTTCACTGTTTAAAACAAAGTGGTTTGTTTTATAAAATTAAAGGGTTCGTTCTATAAAAACAGAAGGGTTTGGTCTATAAAAACAAAAGGGCTCGATCTATAAGTACGTAAGGGTTCGATCTATAAATACATAAGGGTTCGATCTATAAATACAAAAGGGGTTGGTCTATAAAAACAAAAGGGGTTGGTCCATAAAAAAGGGGTTGGTCCAGAAACAAGGGGTTGGTCCATAAAAAAGTTGGTCCATAAAAAAGGGGTTGGTCCATAAAAAAGGGGTTGGTCCATAAAAAAGGGGTTTGTCTATAAAAAAGGGGTTGGTCTATAAAAACAGAAGGGTTCGATCTATAAAATACAGAATGGTTCGGTCTATAAAAACAAAAGGGGTTGGTCCATAAAAAAGGGGTTGGTCCATAAAATAGGGGTTGGTCTATAAAAACAGAATGGTTCGGTCTATAAAAACAAAAGGGGTTGGTCCATAAAAAAGGGGTTGGTCTATAAAAACAGAATGGTTCGGTCTATAAAAACAAAAGGGGTTGGTCCATAAAAAAGGGGTTGGTCTATAAAAACAGAATGGTTCGGTCTATAAAAACAAAAGGGGTTGGTCCATAAAAAAGGGGTTGGTCCATAAAAAAGGGGTTGGTCCATAAAAAAGGGGTTGGTCTATAAAAACAGAATGGTTCGGTCTATAAAAACAAAAGGGGTTGGTCCATAAAAAAGGGGTTGGTCCATAAAAAAGGGGTTGGTCCATAAAAAAGGGGTTGGTCCATAAAAAAGGGGTTGGTCCATAAAAAAGGGGTTGGTCCATAAAAAAGGGGTTGGTCTATAAAAACAGAAGAGTTCGATCTATAAAAAACAGAATGGTGGGTGTCTGTTAGAAAAACAATCGATAATCCTGTACCGGCTGAAATCGTTTGATATCAATTACGTCGCTACTCCAACGCCAGATGTCGTTTTGACATTTGAATAAATTTGTCTGAAATTGTCGTCATTTGGTTGAGCGGCAAGTAACAGATTAATGTTAGCTTAATGAGAGGGTCACTGTAGCAGGGGTGGGGGGGGGGGGGGGGTAGCGGGATGTAACGTTTTAAAAAAAAAAGTTTCATGCGCTAATTGGTGTACGAGTGAAGTGGTTAGTCTCACGTTAACTACATTAAAACAGATTTTTAGTTCTGTTACATTAGGGGATTGTAGTAGAACGGGGGGTCAGGTTCTTGGGTCTAGGGGTCAGTCGATGGGGTCTTTTTCACTTGGTCACGATCTTTAGTCACAATATGGGGTGGGGTTTCCTTGTCTGATTTAGGGGTCGCGATTTGGGGTGGGGGTTCCTTCTCTGAGTTAGGGGTCCCTATATGCCATGGGATGGGGGATGTGTGCTTATGGGTGCATATTTGGGTTTCGATATTGGTTATATTTCCAATTAAGTTGTTATACTGTAACATTTTCTCTTATTTCTCTTCTTCGTTCTTAATTTTAAAATTAAAGGGGATTTCTTCCAACTTAATTAAGTATTGCGTGTCACATGTTGACACCGTTTATAGCCAGCTTTTCTTCCCAAAATTACTTCCATAACTTTTGTCCTCCCAAGAATCAACTACAAGGCAGCAGTTGTTTGACGTTGAAGTTGTCTCTCTTAGATGGGTTTCTCGATAGCCAACATGCCTTTAGCCTCTAAATATTTAATATGCTTTGCTAAAGATTTATCCTTTAGTGCAGCTCTATCTGATCAAATCCATGCCCTGGTCAAACTAGGTTGGTCAACATAACCTGGTCAACATAACCTGGTCAACATAACCTGGTCAACATGTCCTGGTCAACATAACCTGGTCAACATAACCTGGTAAACATCACCTGGTCAACATAACCTGGTCAACATAACCTGGTCAACATAACCTGGTCAACATAACCTGGTCAACATAACCTGGTCAACATATCAACATAACCTGGTCAACATAACCTGGTAAACATAACCTGGTCAACTCAACTGGTCAACATCACCTGGTCAACTCAACTGGTCAACATAACCTGGTCAACATAACCTGGTCAACATAACCTGGTCAATATAACCTGGTCAACATAACCTGGTCAACATCACCTGGTCAACATAACCTGGTCAACATAACCTGGTCAACATAACCTGGTAAACATAACCTGGTCAACTCAACTGGTCAACATAACCTGGTCAACTCAACTGGTCAACATAACCTGGTCAACATAACCTGTTCAACATAACCTGGTCAATATAACCTGGTCAACATAACCTGGTCAACATCACATGGTCAACATAACCTGGTCAACATAACCTGGTCAACTGGTCAACATCACCTGGTCAAGATGACCTGGTCAACATGTCAACATCACCTGGTCATCATAACCTGGTCAACATAACCTGGCAACATGTCAACATCACCTCGTCAACATAACCTGGTCAACATAAACTGGTCAACATAAACTGGTCAACATAGCCTGGTCAACATATCAACATAACCTGGTCAACCTAACCTGGTCAACATAAACTGGTCAACATAAACTGGTCAACATGTCAACATAACCTGGTCAACATAACCTGGTCAACATAACCTGGTCAACATAACCTGGTCAACATAAACTGGTCAACATGTCAACATAACCTGGTCAACATAACCTGGTCAACATAACCTGGTCAACATAACCTGGTCAACATAACCTGGTCAACATGTCAACATAACCTGGTCAACATGTCAACATAACCTGGTCAACATGTCAACATAACCTGGTCAACATAACCTGGTCAACATAAACTGGTCAACTGGTCAAAATAACCTGGTCAACATAACCTTGTCAGCATAACCTTGTCAACATAAACTGGTCAACATCACCTGGTCAACATAACCTGGTCAACATCACCTGGTCAACATCACCTGGTCAACATAACCTGGTCAACATCACCTGGTCAACATAACCTGGTCAACATAGCCTGGTCAACATGTCAACACAACCTGGTCAACATAACCTGGTCAACATGTCAACATAACCTGGTCAACATGTCAACATCACCTGGTCAACATCACCTGGTCAACATAACCTGGTCAACATAACCTGGTCAACATGTCAACATAACCTGGTCAACTTGTCAACATAAACTGGTCAACATAGCCTGGTAACGCTGGTCTTGACTTGACCCAGTGTACCCACAGTTCTAAGCGCCACAACAGCAACAGATTTTGTGACGACCGAACATATCACACTCCTACACAATTATATCATCCCGCTGGAACCATTGAGAAATGAACTCAGTCAAGTTTCTTTTATTTGTGTTTAATTAAATTATTTCAGTACCTCCATGTGACGCTCAAGTGTGTCATCGAACGAGTAGAAAATTAAATTAAATCCGCTAATCTAATTACTTTGTTAATTAAAATAGAAAGTACATCGATCCCTTGCGCTATAATTAGGCTACAGTTGTCAATGATCATGGTTAGGTCCTCACTCCCCCACCCCCTCCCCACCAGGAGCGCCCATGCCTCACTTAAAAAGCGCCACCCAGCTACCGTCACGCTCTAGTTAGCCCGAATGACGCCCTGACCTACCCCGCGGGGCGAGGCGTGTTGGTGTGGCGTCAGCTGCCCCGGAGATCTGGTCTAGTGTTTGTCTTTATGATTCCCATACTTGAGGACAAGCTGTTGGGCTAGAGGACAATACTAGGACAAATGGTGGGACAGAGGACAATACATGGACAAATGGTGGGACAGAGGACAATACTAGGACAATTGTTGGGACAGATATAGGACAAATGTTGGGACAGAGATAGGACAAATGTTGGGACAGAGGACAATACTAGGACAAATGTTGGGACAGATATAGGACAAATGTTGGGACAGAGATAGGACAAATGTTGGGACAGAGATAGGACAAATGTTGGGACAGAGGACAATACTAGGACAATTGTTGGGACAGAGGACAATACTAGGACAATTGTTGGGACAGATATAGGACAAATGTTGGGACAGAGGACAATACTAGGACAATTGTTGGGACAGATATAGGACAAATGTTGGGACAGAGATAGGACAAATGTTGGGACAGATATAGGACAAATGTTGGGACAGAGATAGGACAAATGTTGGGACAGAGATAGGACAAATGTTGGGACAGAGATAGGACAAATGTTGGGACAGAGATAGGACAAATGTTGGGACAGAGATAGGACAAATGTTGGGACAGAGATAGGACAAATGTTGGGACAGAGATAGGACAAATGTTGGGACAGATATAGGACAAATGTTGGGACAGAGATAGGACAAATGTTGGGACAGAGATAGGACAAATGTTGGGACAGAGATAGGACAAATGTTGGGACAGAGATAGGACAAATGTTGGGACAGAGATAGGACAAATGTTGGGACAGAGATAGGACAAATGTTGGGACAGAGATAGGACAAATGTTGGGACAGAGATAGGACAAATGTTGGGACAGAGGACAATACTAGGACAAATGTTGGGACAGATATAGGACAAATGTTGGGACAGAGATAGGACAAATGTTGGGACAGAGATAGGACAAATGTTGGGACAGAGGACAATACTAGGACAATTGTTGGGACAGAGATAGGACAAATGTTGGGACAGAGATAGGACAAATGTTGGGACAGAGATAGGACAATACTAGGACAAATGTTGGGACAGAGATAGGACAAATGTTGGGACAGAGATAGGACAAATGTTGGGACAGAGATAGGACAAATGTTGGGCCAGAGGACAATACTAGGACAAATGTTGGGACAGAGGACAATACTAGGACAAATGTTGGGACAGAGATAGGACAAATGTTGGGACAGAGATAGGACAAATGTTGGGACAGAGATAGGACAAATGTTGGGACAGAGGACAATACTAGGACAAATGTTGGGACAGAGGACAATACTAGGACAAATGTTGGGACAAAGATAGGACAAATGTTGGGACAGAGGACAATACTAGGACAAATGTTGGGACAGAGGACAATACTAGGACAAATGTTGGGACAGAGGACAATACTAGGACAAATGTTGGGACAGAGATAGGACAAATGTTGGGACAGAGATAGGACAAATGTTGGGACAGAGATAGGACAAATGTTGGGACAGAGGACAATACTAGGACAAATGTTGGGACAGAGGACAATACTAGGACAAATGTTGGGACAAAGATAGGACAAATGTTGGGACAGAGGACAATACTAGGACAAATGTTGGGACAGAGGACAATACTAGGACAAATGTTGGGACAGAGGACAATACTAGGACAAATGTTGGGACAGAGGACAATACTAGGACAAATGTTGGGACAGAGATAGGACAAATGTTGGGACAGAGGACAATACTAGGACAAATGTTGGGACATAGATAGGACAAATGTTGGGACAGAGGACAATACTAGGACAAATGTTGGGACAGAGGACAATACTAGGACAAATGTTGGGACAGAGATAGGACAAATGTTGGGACAGAGGACAATACTAGGACAAATGTTGGGACAGAGGACAATACTAGGACAAATGTTGGGACAGAGGACAATACTAGGACAAATGTTGGGACAGAGGACAATACTAGGACAAATGTTGGGACAGAGATAGGACAAATGTTGGGACAGAGATAGGACAAATGTTGGGACAGAGGACAATACTAGGACAAATGTTGGGACAAAGATAGGACAAATGTTGGGACAGAGGACAATACTAGGACAAATGTTGGGACAGAGGACAATACTAGGACAAATGTTGGGACAGAGATAGGACAAATGTTGGGACAGAGGACAATACTAGGACAAATGTTGGGACATAGATAGGACAAATGTTGGGACAGAGGACAATACTAGGACAAATGTTGGGACAAAGATAGGACAAATGTTGGGACAGAGGACAATACTAGGACAAATGTTGGGACAGAGGACAATACTAGGACAAATGTTGGGACAGAGATAGGACAAATGTTGGGACAGAGGACAATACTAGGACAAATGTTGGGACAGAGATAGGACAAATGTTGGGACAGAGATAGGACAAATGTTGGGACAGAGGACAATACTAGGACAAATGTTGGGACAGAGATAGGACAATACTAGGACAAATGTTGGGACAGAGAAAGGACAATACTAAGACAAATGTTGGGACAGAGATAGGACAATACTAGGACAAATGTTGGGACAGAGATAGGACAATACTAGGACAAATGTTGGGACAGAGATAGGACAATACTAGGACAAATGTTGGGACAGAGACAGGAAAAATGTTGGGACAGAGATAGGACAATACAAGACCAAATGATATCACTGATGATTGAATGAACCCCGAATTATGGCCGTGTATGAGTTTTCGCTGTTGTACTTTTTAATTAAATTAAGTAAATAATGGCATGAGTGCGTTGCAGAAAAAGGTCTCGTTAAATATTGCTGGCAGATTTTTAAAAATGTGAGTTCATTTGTTGTGTTGACGTTTTTTTAGGGATGTGTTGGTTAGTTTGATAGTGTGTTGTTTTTATTGACTTATCTAAATTTGATGTTTTTATTTATCATCTATATGTTAAGTTTTTATTTATCATCTATATGTGTTGTTTTGATTTACTTATCTATATGTGTTGTTTTGATTTACTTATCTATATGTTAAGTTTTTATTTATTATCTATATGTGTTGTTTTGATTTACTTATCTATATGCGATGTTTTGATTAACTTATCTATATGTGTGATGTTTTGATGTTTGCATGTGTAAAGTAAAAGTAGGACCTGTCGATCCACAGGGCAGATGAAGTAGAGTTCATCTGTTTCTTGATCACGGTGTATGAAGGGATCTTGTTTACCAGCAAAGTGCCCAGCCGCCTTTAATTTTCCACACGTGAAAGGTACCCATTAGAGCTAAGTGGACTCAACGACCTCCTACGAGACTAGAGTACGAGATCCGAACTTGAGACTTTCGGGTCATCAGTCGGGCGCTGTAACATCCGACCACACCGTTCTGTCTGGATATGTGAGTGATGTGTTGATGTGTTTGTTGATGTGTTTGTTGATGTGTTTAAATATGTGATGTGTTGATGTGTTTGCTGATGTGTTTAAATATGTGATGTGTTTATGCGTTTGTTGATGTGTTTGTTGATTTGTTTAAATATGTGATGTGTTTATGTGTTTGTTGATGTGTTTGTTGATTTGTTTAAATATGTGATGTGTTGATGTGTTTGTTGATGTGTTAGTTGATTTGTTTAAATATGTGATGTGTTGATGTGTTTGTTGATGTGTTAGTTGATTTGTTTAAATATGTGATGTGTTGATGTGTTTGTTGATGTGTTAGTTGATTTGTTTAAATATGTGATGTGTTGATGCGTTTTTGATGTGTTTGTTGATTTGTTTAAATATGTGATGTGTTGATGTGTTTGTTGATGTGTTTTTGTTGATGTGTTTGTTGATTTGTTTAAATATGTGATGTGTTGATGTGTTTGTTGATGTGTTTGTTGATGTTTTTGTTGATTTGTTTAAATATGTGATGTGTTGATGTGTTTGTTGATGTGTTTGTTGATGTGTTTTTGTTGATGTGTTTGTTGATTTGTTTAAATATGTGATGTGTTGATGTGTTTGTTGATGTGTTTTTGTTGATGTGTTTGTTGATTTGTTTAAATATGTGATGTGTTGATGTGTTTGTTGATGTTTTTGTTGATTTGTTTAAATATGTGATGTGTTGATGTGTTTGTTGATGTGTTTGTTGATTTGTTTAAATATGTGATGTGTTGATGTGTTTGTTGATGTTTTTGTTGATTTGTTTAAATATGTGATGTGTTGATGTGTTTGTTGATGTGTTTGTTGATTTGTTTAAATATGTGATGTGTTGATGTGTTTGTTGATGTTTTTGTTGATTTGTTTAAATATGTGATGTGTTGATGTGTTTGTTGATGTGTTTGTTGATTTGTTTAAATATGTGATGTGTTGATGTGTTTGTTGATGTGTTTGTTGATTTGTTGAAATATGTGATGTGTTGATGTGATTGTTGATGTGTTTGTTGATTTGTTTAAATATGTGATGTATTGATGTGTTTGTTGATGTGTTTGTTGATGTGTTTGTTGATTTGTTTAAATATGTGATGTGTTGATGTGTTTGTTGATGTTTTTGTTGATTTGTTTAAATATGTGATGTGTTCATGTGTTTGGTTGCGTGATGTGTTAATTTGTTTGTATGTGTGATGTGTTGATGTGTTTGGTTGTATGATGTGTTAATTTGTTTGTATGTGTGATGTGTTGATGTGTTTGGTTGTATGATGTGTTAATTTGTTTGTATGTGTGATGTGTTGATGTCGCCCGGTACCACCAGGTTCGAAGTACAACAATGACGTCATTCACTACAGTGACGTCGCTGAGAAAATTATTAAGATTTGGTGCTGATTTGTCCAATAGTGGTACGTCTAAGCCAATTGTATCGTGTATCGCTGTGTACTTCGGACTACGATTAAACACAAAAAACAACAACATGTTATTCATTGTTTCAGACAGTTTGACACGGCGAGAACAGAGGCGATGAAAAACCAACGAGGCGTCAAGTCGACAGACTTTGTTGACGTCCAACGATCTGTGACTGACGTCTTTCCTGTGGGTGACGTCCCGTAACGTATCACGTGACGTCCGTGACGTATCAACTTCTGTCATCTTGTTGGCACCGTGTTGACATCAACGGCTGACCGAACTGTCCGGGTTAGAACGGAGCGGATAATAAAATCCGTTTGTTTGAACTTTAAGTCGGTTGTTCTAATTTTTTTTTTAAACTCTCGTCCAAGCTCCCATCCGCATATTTTCACAATCCTTCAACTTACACCATCTTTGAGTTATTATCAAAGTCGAATCTGGTGTGAAGAAAATGGCCGTTGAATTATTGAGATCACCGTCTGAAGGTCTAGATATTTGATTCTCCGTTAGTTCAAAAGTTCACGGACCCCCGCGGTGGCGTGTGGTTCGTGTGACGGAGCAAAGGTTTTTACTTTCACTTTAGCTTTGAACGTCCGTTATTTTTTTCTTTACCTGGATCATTAATCTTGTGTAGTGATGGTATCAGGTAATAGTACAGCCTTGTGATGTTATTCGGTGATATATTAGCCTTGGGATGGTAACAGGTGATATATTGGCCTTGTGATGGTATCCGATGGTAGATTGGCCTTGTGATGGTATCAGGTGATAGTACGGCCTTGTGATGTTATTCAGTGATATATTGGCTTTGTGATGGTATCAGGGGATATATTGGCCTTGTGATGGTATCAGGTGGTATATCGGCCTTGTGATGTTATTCGGTGATATATTGGCCTTGGGATGGTATCAGGGGATAGTACAGCCTTATGATGGTATATGGTGGTAGATCGGCCTTGTGATGGTATCAGGTGATAGTACAACCTTGTGATGGTATCAGGTGATAGATCGGCTTTGTGATGGTATCAGGTGATACATCGGCCTTGTGATGGTAACAGGTAATATAACAGGTAAGATATCTCCATATTAGAAAAACGTACAGCAATGTTACCTAACGATGTGTGATGTGCATAATAATGTTATATGATGATGTATGCTGTGCACCACAATTTTACCGAATGATGTGTTGTGTGTACAACTTTGCTATCTAATGTTATATGTTGTGTGTCCTTATTTATTATTTCAATAACCATTTTCTCCTAATTAAGTATTTGAATCTAGAAAACGTGACTATGTTCTACTTTTTTATTAACTTTAACTAAGATATATTGATTAAATCTATGATATATTGATTAACTTTAAAATATATTGATTAAATTTAACTAAGACATTGATTAATTGTAACTAAGACATATTAATTAAATTTAATTGATACACAACATTTATTCCATTCCATCGTATACACTTTTTTTTACTTTTAACTTCCTGTCAGTAGCGTAGCGAGGGGGGGGCGGGGGGGGGGGGGGGACATATGTCCCCGGGCGCTGAGCTTAGGGGGCGCCAAAATGGGTTGGAAAAATAAATTGAAAGGTTGAGGGGGGTGGAAATTGAAAGTTTGAGGGGGAGGGGGGGGATGCAAATCAAAATCTCGAGGGAGGGGTGCAAATCGAAAGTTTGAGGGGGGGTGCAAATCGAAAAGTTTGTCCCCGGGCGCCGGGAAGGGTCGCTACGCCTCTGCTTCCTGTACTTTAACTTCTCCATTGTACTCCAATGTTCTAAAAATAAAACAAAACACAGCATGAATGTTGTCAGTTTTTTATTCATTAAATCAGCAAGTTTGGCCACATTCGCTGCGAATATTGTACCATAATTTCCTGGACATTACACGCTAAACAAAACGTGTCCAGGGAAAATGAAATTGTTTTAAAAGTAAACTGTGAGAGGATTAGCCTAATCTTACATCTCAGGTAATTCATTTATCTAAACTTTTTAGCAGTTACTCAAATCTACCTTAATTTAACTCAAAACCTAGTTATTCTTCTGTACAGTACCAACCCGCCCTTTCATTAAATCAAATCTAATATCAAAATTTTAAAATAAGCGTGTAATTAACGAAAATTAAAACTCACATTAACCTTTACCCAAGTATTTTAAGGTGTCGTAACAAAGCTATTTATAGAGAGCGTCTTGTTTATCTGCCAGAGGGTACAGATATCAGTGAGATCAATACAACAGAGCTGATGAAGGCTAACTACCGAAACAGGCCAATAGTTACATCACAAGAAAAAAACATGGAGGTCTATCTACACGTCCACGTACACACATACACATTCATATACACGCACGCATACACACATACACTCACAGCAAAGAACAATCGCACATCAGACTAAAAAATATTTGATGATTGAAAAGTTGGATATGACTAAAAATCTACACATTTTTAATTCAACAGATTTTTTTTTATTATTTTCATCTTTTGAATCAATAAAAAAAGGATAAATACATTTTTTTAATTTACTGAATGCCTCTTGTTCTATTTTGTTTTACGAAAGGCCATCATGTCAGGTAACCGGAAGTTGGCCACTAAATCGAAAGTAACATTTTCAAAATGTAAATTGTAAATTCTGAAATGGAATATGTTATGGGCTGCTAAGAACAAACAGCAAACAAAAATGTTGATGGTTGTGTGGCAGTCGTTTTGTTACTAGCATGACAAATCTTAGAACTCACCCGACGGTATAAGTTACACTTGAGCAGAATTATGTACAGAAAATGTATTTAAAAACTGAGACTTTACCGTTGCGTGTAGTTTGGTTGTAAAATAGTTAGCGTTTAACATTATGGTCAACGCAAAGAATAGTAATTACAGAATGATGAATATGGCTTCTTTCAAACATTTATTGTCCCATTGATAATTGAGTGGCGAATACCCAGCTCCCATTGAATAGGTGAAGTATCGCTATGCGAGGTATCTAGGTAACTGAATCAAATCAAAACAAAGACATTCTATACATTGCACTTTAATAAATACTAGATATGTTGATGCTTAGAAAACAAAGTATACAAACGGAATTATTATTATCCCCAGTAGTCAGGGGTGGGTGGGGTCATACAGTAAAGGAAATGACCCTTAATATTTACATGTTGGGGTTGCTTGATGTAAATGACATTTAGATTTATTGTTATCTGGGGCCACTGGGAATTAAATGTCCCTCATTCCCTCCCCCCCCCCTCCCCCCACCTCTGTATAGTTCCGCCTTGAACTCAGCCACAACCACACAAGACAAAATAAGTTACACACAGTCAAATGACAGGCATATTACAATGTAGGTACCCTATACTGAGCGCGTGTATTTTTTTTTACCATGGCAATAAATAAACACATGATGAAAAGATTTAATTAATTAATTAATTACCGATAACCCATTTTGAATAACTGTACAAAACGTTCCTCTGTGAGAGAGGGAAGCAGTTAGATGTACAAGAGAAAGTTCGGATGATATGTTACACCGTCAGTGTCTTACATTGTTACAAGGTCAGTGTCTTGTTACAAGGTCATTATGTTACACATGGCGGTGGTGACCTTAGTCCAGGAGACGGGTCACCTGATTAGTCACTATTTACAACGTCACAAATAGTTCACACGTGACCTAAATCATTTGGGTAATCTCTATCTTCACTTTTATTATTAGGTCATCTCATTTTAGGTAAATGACACTAGTTCACTTACATAAGGTCACTCCCGTTAGGTCATTCACATTAGTTTACTTACATTATGTCACTCACATAAGGTCACACACATTAGGTCATTTTAAAAGCGTCCCTAGCGTGAGATCACTAAAGACACAATAGACAGCATGTCAATTAATCCGTGTCACTAGTCACTAGATGTTGACACCATGTCACTGTTGATGACACCACTGGACTTGATCTTGTCTTCAAATTCACCTTGACCCCGACAAATTCACCTTGACCCCGATACATTCACCTTCACCCCGACAAATTCACCTTGACCCCGACAAATTCACATTGACCCCGACAAATTCACCTTGACCCCGATACATTCACCTTCACCCCGACAAATTCACCTTGACCCCGACAAATTCACCTTGACCCCGACAAATTCACCTTGACCCCGATACATTCACCTTCACCCCGACAAATTCACATTGACCCCGACAAATTCACCTTGACCCCGACAAAGTCACATTGACCCCGACAAATTCACCTTGACCCCGATACATTCACCTTCACCCCGACAAATTCACCTTGACCCCGACAAACTCACATTGACCCCGACAAATTCACCTTGACCCCGACAAATTCACCTTGACCCCGATACATTCACCTTCACCCCGACAAATTCACCTTGACCCCGACAAATTCACCTTGACCCCGATACATTCACCTTCACCCCGACAAATTCACCTTGACCCCGACAAATTCACATTGACCCCGACAAATTCACCTTGACCCCGATACATTCACCTTGACCCCGACAAATTCACCTTGACCCCGACAAATTCACCTTGACCCCGACAAATTCACCTTGACCCCGATACATTCACCTTCACCCCGACAAATTCACATTGACCCCGACAAATTCACCTTGACCCCGACAAAGTCACATTGACCCCGACAAATTCACCTTGACCCCGATACATTCACCTTCACCCCGACAAATTCACCTTGACCCCGACAAACTCACATTGACCCCGACAAATTCACCTTGACCCCGACAAATTCACCTTGACCCCGATACATTCACCTTCACCCCGACAAATTCACATTGACCCCGACAAATTCACCTTGACCCCGATACATTCACCTTCACCCCGACAAATTCACATTGACCCCGACAAATTCACCTTGACCCCGACAAATTCACCTTGACCCCGACAAATTCACATTGACCCCGACAAATTCACCTTGACCCCGATACATTCACCTACACCCCGACAAATTCACCTTGACCCCGACAAATTCACCTTGACCCCGACAAATTCACCTTGACCCCGATACATTCACCTTCACCCCGACAAATTCACCTTCACCCCGACAAATTCACCTTGACCCCGACAAATTCACCTTGACCCCGACAAATTCACCTTGACCCCGATACATTCACCTTGACCCCAACATATTCACCTTGACCCCCGACAAATTCACCTTGACCCACCACAACAAGCCAGAACAAGTCAATGTACTGGAGGATTCCTTACACCCGCACACAACGATTGATTGGATGTTGAGATCGATGTATCGAACATGTCAGTAAAACAATGATCAGCCATAACAATGTTCTATACAGTAGACAATTACCTTCCCAACATAAATAAAAGTGTGAACTGTTTTTATCAAAGAATGATATTCTATAAAACTGTAATGTTATCAAGTTCAATACACAAATCAATCATTGATTAGTTTTAATTGATGGCACAAGTGAACGGACGCCGTCCGATGAAGAAAAGAAAGAGAAAAACTTGGTAATAAAATGTAAGTCAGCCGTGAGGTAAATGAACTAACAAGGAGATATCACGTAATCGGTTGTCGCAGTAATCATTGGCCAGCTCAATGTGTCGTGTGTCGCCTGATGTGTCGCCTGATGTGTCGCCTAATGTGTCGCCTGATGTGTCGCCTGATGTGTCGCCTGATGTGTCGCATGATGTGTCGCCTGATGTGTCGCATGATGTGTCGCCTCAGTAATGATTGGCCAGCTCAATGTGTCGCCTGATGTGTCGCCTGATGTGTCGCATGATGTGTCGCCTCAGTAATGGTTGGCCAGCTCAATGTGTCGCCTCATGTCGACCTTCCTCTGGAAAGACTTGCCACACTTGAGGCAGGAGAAGGGCTTGTAGCCCGTGTGTTTCCTGCTGTGTGTGATCAGGTTCGATGACTGGCTGAAGGCCTTCCCGCAGATGGTGCACTTGTGGGGCTTCTCGCCTGCAATAGACACATGGACACATGAACATGGACACACGGACACTGGTCAGTGGGGCGAGTAATGGACACACGGACACTGGTCAGTGGGGCGAGTAATGGACACACGGGACACACGGACACTGGTCAGTGGGGTGAGTAATGGACACACGGGACACACGGACACTGGTCAGTGGGGCGAGTTATGGACACACGGACACTGGTCAGTGGGGCGGAGCACCCCCCCCCCCCTGAGGAAAGTCCACCGCCCCCCCCCCCCCCCCAACGAAATGGAATTTATATAGAAAATATATACTTTTACTAGTGTGCGCCCCATGCGAAAACTTAGTCCGCTCCCCCCCCCCCCCCCCAAAAAAATATCAAGTACCCCGCCCCCGGAGAAAAAAGTCTGAAAGATACACTGTTGGTCGCATTTCAACAGTCTATGTTAGATAAGGTTTAACTTTTAAATTAAAATGGCCTAATCTTTCCATAATCGTGTTATTAAGTCACTAATTAGAATAAAATGCTAATGAAGTTTCATCCATCTGGGAATAACAAAGCTGCTGTTTTTTAAAAGGGCAAATCTTAAAAGCAGAGAGCCCTTTTTTTCTTATAATTTAGACGCGGTATTCGGGTTTTCTAACAAGTTAAAAATAGCTCATCCATGCGTCACTAACGAAGAACGAATTCAATCACGGAGTTCCGAATCTTCTCGGGATTTGGGCTGACCCTAGCGCGGTGCAGAGATCTTGGGCTGAATTATGGATGGCGGAAACCGGGGCGCAACTTGCTGGGCCGGCTCCCCTTGTCACGCTTGGTTAGGCCCCGTCCCGCCGTTCACACCCAGCCTACGGGATGACGTGATGAGAAACACGCAACGTCTGCGCATGCGCGCTGGCGTTAAATTTCGTTGGCCTCATGATTGTGTTTTTTATTCAACAACAGGCGTTTGTACGCGATGTAATTTCATTCAGTTGGGTAATGTTGGGGGCTTGGGCGTACATCTTGACAGCTTTTAACAACGTCTGTGTTTCGTGTACACGCAATATGAGGGCTTTGTTTGTTGTTAACATACGATGTGGGCTTTGCTTGTTTAAATAATATATATGGGCTTTACTTGTTACAAAACAAACTGGGTTATATTTTACTATGCCATGCGAAATGGGCTTTGCTTTTTATAAACACACGCTGATTCAAAGTTTCTTTTTTTTAAACAAAACAGGTTAAAAACTGAGTAGGTTGGAACATTCTACGTGATTCTATTCAATAACGGAAGATTAAATATTCTTATGTGTGTTACCATACAAATACAACATATGCACATATATCATAAATGTTTACATTACATTTAATTTAATCGTATGTAGATTAGCACTTGCTAAAAACATAAAAATTATAACAAATTTCATGCAAATACACATCTGTGACTTTTTGTCTGTGCCTATATTTCATACGATCCATGTTCAACTGTGTGTATGTACGTGTGTGTGTGTGTGTGGTCATCTGTTTGCTCACCTATGTGTGTGAGTGGTCGTCTGTCTGCTCATCTGTGTGTATGTACGTGTGTATGTGTGTATATGTACGTGAGTGTGTGCTCGTATGTCTGCTCACCTGTGTGTATGTACGTGTGTGTGTGTGTGGTAAATTGTCTGTTCACCTGTGTGTATGTACGTGTGTATGTGTGTATATGTACGTGAG
Source organism: Physella acuta (assembly GCF_028476545.2). Classification (NCBI taxonomy): domain Eukaryota; kingdom Metazoa; phylum Mollusca; class Gastropoda; family Physidae; genus Physella; species Physella acuta. The sequence continues at coordinate 254,290 of NW_026732982.1, read as the reverse complement.
TGTGTGCTCGTATGTCTGCTCACCTGTGTGTATGTACGTGTGTGTGTGGTCGCGTGTCTGCTTACCTGTGTGTATGTACGTGTGTGTGTGTGTATGTACGTCTGTGTGTGTGGTTGTGTGTCTGCTCACCTGTGTGTATGTACGTGTGTGTGTGTGTGGTCGTGTGTCTGCTCACCTGTGTGTATGTACGTGTGTTTCTTCATGTCCGACTTCTGGTGGAACCTCTTCCCACAGTAGGGGCAGGGGTAGGGTCGGGTGTCGCTGTGGATCAACATGTGGGTGGACAGGGTCGATGACCTCTTGAACGTCTTGCCACACTCTCGGCACTGGGGAGTCAAGGGTTAATTGGTTAGTTCTAGTGGTGGGCTTATAGGGGTCAGATGGTTAACTGGTTAATTCTAGTGGTGGGCTTATATGGGTCAGAGGGTTAATTGGTTAGTTCTAGTGGTGGGCTTATAGGGTTAGGAATAGTCAGAATATTTATATGTATGGTGAGTGAAAAATACTAATAATCTTTACTTTTTGAGGGGGGGGGGGGTAACAGAATCTTTACTTTGTGGTGTTGCGAAGTACTCACAAACTTTGTTGTGAATGAGGAATAATCATGAGGGGGATAATCAGAATATTTTCTATGTGTGGGTGTGAAGTAATCAGAATCTTTACTTTGTGGGGTGTGAAATGATCAGAATCTTTACTTTGTGGGGTGTGAAATGATCAGAATCTTTACTTTGTGGGGTGGGAAATGATCAGAATCTTTACTTTGTGGGGTGGGAAATGATCAGAATCTCTACTTTGTGGGGTGTGAAATGATCAGAATCTTTACTTTGTGGGGTGGGAAATGATCAGAATCTCTACTTTGTGGGGTGGGAAATGATCAGAATCTCTACTTTGTGCGGTTAATGCGATAAGGCTGTTACCTGGAACGATCTTTCTTTAGACGAGCGAGACTCCTTGAGCTTGGGCCGCGCTGAAAGGTTCAAGGGCACGTTGTTGAAGAGGTCACCGGTACCCATGCACAGTGTCTGGTGTTGCCCTGGTAACGGGGAGTCAAGTTCCCGCGGGGAGGGAAGCATGCTGGAACTGGGCGGTGACGTCACGTGTGGTTGGCGGGCGGGGAACTGTGGGAGCGAAGGTGAAGTCAGGTTGGACAAGGTCGACGACGTCATGTGGGAGAGGGGAGATGACGTCATGTTGGACCGTGGCGATGACGTCATGTGCGAGAGGGAGGACCCCGGGCTGGATAAGGAGTCGGAGGGGGATGGGGGTGTGAGAGGGAGGGGGAGGGGCATGGGGCGCAGTGATGGCATCATGTGGGGGACGGGTCGGCCTAAAGTGGGGTAGGCGTAAGGCGATCGACTGAGGCATTTGGGACACCTGCACGGGAGGAAATCCTCTTTCCTCTCGAATCGTGAGCTGTAGTAGAACGGTAGGGTCTGTAGAGGAGGAAGGTTAGGGTTAGGTTAGAGTCACAAGTCAGTTATACAAGTATAAAACAAATAGGATCATATATATATATATATATATATATATATATATATATATATATATATATATATATATATTTATTTATTTATTTATTTATTTATTTATTTATTTATTTATTTATTTTTATATATATTTATACATACATATATATATATATATATATATATATATATATGTATATATATATATATATATATATATATATATATATATATATATATATATATATATATATATATATATATATATATATATATATATATATAATTTTGTTATTATTTTTTAGTATTCACATTGTATATACCTGCAAGACATGAGGGAAGAGGCCGGACTTAATGAGAGTGTACGGGTGCGCCTGCGCCAAAAGGTCATGGTCAAGGGTCAGCCAGGACAAAAAGTCCCCCAGAACGTCCCGGATGTGCTGGCTGTGTTTGGCTGGTTCTGTTGGTGACAGTTTGACGAAACCTGGAGGAGAAAAACAAACAAAGGAACGTGAAAAGTGCGCTCATAATAGCGCGATAAATAGTACTTTATGTGGGAAATTTTAATTAATTCATAAAATTAGAATAAGGTAGGCCTATAATATTAAGTCAAATTTGACAAAAATGTCAAATTGCATTGTCATCGGATCGGGTCTAGACCCAAGTGCCAAGTTTGAAACGAATCGGTCAACTAGAAGTGATCGAAATTTCGCTCGGCAGTTTTGATCAATGACGACAGATAGACAGAAAGAGGAAGCAAGTTAAATAAAAGCTGGGTTTTTTTAAAAATACCAATTGATTTACATTATGGCTTTTTCGACAATTATTTTAATCCCTCTTTCACCATTTTTGACAAGGTGAGCCGTTAATTAAAACACCTGAGCTATGGATGAGTAACATTCTCTCTTGGCTGCTGGCACAGGTGGGCTGGTCACGTGCCGGGGTGAGCGGCCAATGATTGGGTGGCCCGGTGATCGGTTCAGATGTCGCAATGACCGCATTAGCTACCTGTTTGTGTTATGTTAAGTGGAGCGTGCGCTCTTTAAGCGGGTGAGTGACGGTGGCGTGTGAGGGATTTGTCCGACTTGTGCTCACCCCTAAAACTATTCAATGTCTGATCTGTATTCATTTTATTCGATCGCTGGATCATCGTAAACGTTTATTTGGTGGGCTCTTTTTTTTTAATTGTTTTTTCCCCATCAAAAATGGCATTTCCGAACATTCATCATTCAAATTCAAATTTAGGATCCATTTTAAAAGACCTAGCCGAAAATTTAGGAGACATTTTAAAATACCTACCCCTAAAATTTAAGAGCCATTTTTAAAGACCTACCCCAAAATTTGGGAGCCATTATAAAACACTCATCTTAAAAATGAGGAGCCATTTTAAAAGACCTACCCCAAATGTAGGAGCCATTTTAAAAGACCTACTCCAAATGTAGGAGCCATTTTAAAAGTCCTACCCCAAATATAAGCGCCTGACCTACGACTGAAATACCGCCATCAGGCTGATTGAAGAAACATAACTCCAACCCCTCATTATTTAGATTTACTTCCCCTCCTAATTTCTAACAATAGCCGGTTATTTCTCTTTCGTATTGCATACACTTCTTTGGAGTGAGAACACTAGGCAAAAAAAAACAACATATGACGTCATTTACAGAGTCTCTCCCAGGCATCTCTTATGGAGGCTACCCCCCCCCCCCCCCAAAAAAAAAGAAATGGAATTTATACAGAAAACATAATTTTACCAGTGTCCTCCTCCACCCCCACCCCCCCCCCCCCGGAGCAAAACGTCTGGAACATACACTGGTCACGTAAATGGCATCAGTGTCTTGGCTGCTACCAGAGTCTAATTAATTAGCGCTAAAACAATCGGAATTCATCGATACTAATTGACCAATAATAATTTTCTCTTCCTATTTTACGATAGTCGCTAGCTGGGTGTTAAAGTGAAAAATGTTTTTCGTCGGACAAAATTATGCAAGCGTTTTGTCAAATGTCGAAAGAAGTAAGACGATTAAAGGATTAATTATAATCTTAATCGGCGAATTATTAATTTAAATATGCATGAGTGTGGTGAGCGGAGGATGGGTGAGGTAATGACTGGAGGAGGAGGGTTAAGTGTGGTGGCGGTGACGTTTGGTGACATCACTTCCGGCTGGTGGGTAGCGTTATAAAGGGGGAGAGAAGCGGTATCAGTTTTGGTAATCTGTATACATCATGGGGGGTAACTGTGTGAATATGTGACGTCATGGTGGCGACGGATCATGTGACGTCTAATCTCTCTTTCCCACCCTCCCTGGTAATATTAAATGTATTTATCTATGTTGTTGGCACGTATGTGCAACAATAAAGTTATTTTATATTATTTTTCGCCGTTAGCAGAATTTATATCTGTCTAATTTCAATGACGCACTTTCGTTTTTATTTATTTTTTTTTTTTCCATTTTTGTTGAAAATGAGAACAGCAATATCTGAGTACTGTTCAGTTAAAACAATCCTCAATTAAAACTACAATATATGGACACGGTTCAAATGGAACGGCTGTCTTTGTACAAATGGAAGGGAAAAAAACAATGTGCGTCGGTGCGTTATGTTGCCAATAATCAATACTTCCTATTCAAGTATATACATTCTATTCGAGGCAAAATGATTTCTTCTTTAACAAAAAAATCAAAATATGTAGCAACAAAAATAGTTTGTCTTCTTGTAAAATATTGCTGAGTTACTTAAGTTATTATTTGCGTCAGATACGTGCATATGACATACAGTATGTTTACATTATTGTTTACATTTGGCTCTCTAAACTTGCTCCCACTGGCGTGGCTCGGGGTGGGTGGAGGGGGGGGGTGCCACTAAGCCCGTCCCTAAGGTCGGCGCTGCCTTGCTCCGTGCTTGAGATGATCACAACCAATGGTCCGCCCACTGAAGAGTCACGTGATACTACGTCACTAATGCGTCTCATTGTATTTCCGCACGCCAATTAGCCCCAACAGCTTGGCTCATGTGGGTACGGCTAATCGATTGGAACACGAACAGTTGAAAGAATTGTTGTGGCTGTATTTGGCAAGATAGGACAGCTGGATATTGTCGTATTGACAAGATTCGTGTACTTTTTACTGACAAGATTCGTGTACTTTTTACTGACAAGATTCGTGTACTTTTAACTGACAAGATTCGTGTACTTTTTACTGACAAGATTCGTGTACTTTTTACTGACAAGATTCGTGTACTTTTTACTGACAAGATTCGTGTACTTTTTACTGACAAGATTCGTGTACTTTTTACTGACAAGATTCGTGTACTTTTAACTGACAAGATTCGTGTACTTTTTACTGACAAGATTCGTGTACTTTTTACTGACAAGATTCGTGTACTTTTTACTGACACGATTCGTGTACTTTTTACTGACAAGATTCGTGTACTTTTTACTGACAAGATTCGTGTACTTTTTACTGACAAGATTCGTGTACTTTTAACTGACAAGATTCGTGTACTTTTTACTGACAAGATTCGTGTACTTTTTACTGACAAGATTCGTGTACTTTTTACTGACAAGATTCGTGTACTTTTTACTGACAAGATTCGTGTACTTTTAACTGACAAGATTCGTGTACTTTTTACTGACAAGATTCGTGTACTTTTTACTGACAAGATTCGTGTACTTTTTACTGACAAGATTCGTGTACTTTTTACTGACAAGATTCGTGTACTTTTTACTGACAAGATTCGTGTACTTTTTACTGACAAGATTCGTGTACTTGTTACTGACAAGATTCGTGTACTTTTTACTGACAAGATTCGTGTACTTTTTACTGACAAGATTCGTGTACTTTTTTCTGACAAGATTCGTGCACTTTTTACAAGCTTTTATTGAACTTGCTTACTCTGGATCGAAACGGGTGAGAGAAATATCGGGCATTTCTAAGCGATCAATTTCTCTGAAATTCGGCACGTGGGCCAAGACCCGATGACAATGCAATATGACATTAAATTAGACTCAATTGGATGACTAATTAATAAATGACAAGATTCAAGTATGTTTTACTGACAAGATTGGTGTACTACTGACAAGATTCGTGCACTTTTTTATTGACAAGATTCAAGTACTTTTTACTCAAAAATGTGTACACTTTGTACTGACAAGATTCGTGTACTTTCTCCTTACCAATTCGGATGTAATCGGGTTTTCCCTAACCAATACTGATGTGAACGGGTTTTCCCCAAACCAATACCCATAAAAGCCGCGAGCTCCCAGCGCGGGGATGAAATGCTAATGTGATAATATTCAAAACTAATAGCAGACAATTGGAATCGCAGTGCTCCCCCTTGTCTTCTCCGTAATGCATTCATGCCTGACGTCACGAGTTGTTTGTCTTGGAGGAGAGCTCAATTTTTGTTCCACGTCAAAATTTGTTTCGTTGTGTGGGTGTGTGTGGGGGGATGTGTGTGTGTTTGTGTGTGTGTGTGTGTTTGTGCGTGTTTTTTTATTTACTATTGGTTCGATTTTTTTTTTATTTTTAGCAAATCGCGAGATAATGTAGTTACTTTTCCTATCTCAGCCACTTGTACGAATGGAGGCGAAATATTTCTTTGATGATGATTTTGTCGTTCACTTTATTGTTTATTGTGTCAAATAAAAGATAATTAGTCCGTAAGATTTATTGATACACAAATGTAAACACACTAGCTAATTAACTTTTATGTAATTGCTGAATTAATTCTGAAGCAATATCGAAGGTGTAATTTTGTATCTGTAGGTGCATTAGAGTTAAGGAGAAAACGAACCTTTGAGTGGATGTTTGCGTTGTTAAGTATACACGTGTATGTGACTGTTGTGTGTGTCTGTTGTGTGTGTCTGTTGTGTGTGTCTGTTGTGTGTGTCTGTTGTGTGTGTATGTTGTGTGTGTCTGTTTTGTGTGTCAGATGTTTGTGTCTTCTCTTTGTGTCGTTTGTGTGTTGGTTGTGCGTCGGTTGTGTGTTGGGGGAGGGGGGAGTCTAACTTCAGCAAATCCATTTTCCATTTTTTCTCAATGTACTGTGAGAACCCATGTTAGTTCACTGCTAATTGGGCGGCCATGTCGTGGTTTTAACTCGGTGATTACATAATTAGATTAGCTTTATAACTTAATTTTACAACTTTTTTACAAGTTCTTTTGCTTGTTGTAAACAGTGCTGTGTAGCACACGCCTGACAACACGTCACGAATAAAAAGAATATCATGTTTAGTGTATAATAAACATCATGCTTTTTTATGCCATAATATTTTGTTTCTTCCGTGTGCGATGTACAACGGCATACTGGTCGATAATATATTTAAAGTATCGCGATACTAACGCTAAACATGAGTCTAACGCGTAATCGTTACAGCGATACCCGCAGGAACAAAACATTATACTGGAAGGTTAGGTTTAAATCTGGTTCATGTTATGTTTACAATATTGTTATTGTTATGTTTAAATCTGGTACATGTTATGTTTACAATATTGTTATTTTTATGTTTAAATCTGTATCATGTTATGTGTATGTGCTCTATCCTAACCGTCAACATTATGTACAAATCTGTATCATGTTATGTGTATGTGCTCTATCCTAACCGTCAACATTATGTATAAATCTGGATAATGTTATGTGTATGTGCTGTCTCCTTGCCCGCCCGTGCTTTAGTGTAATGACATTGATCATCTCCCGCCCTCCAAACAATGTGGCCCTGCATTTATCAGCTTCATCCTGCAAGTAATGGAATCAATGTCCCAATCTGCCCGTACTTGCCCGGGCCCCGTCTGCTAGTATCGCTTGGTTCACTACCCCCGTCTGTACCCCAGCCGTCTTTAACTTCCGTTTCATACTCCGAACCAGCGCGGTCGCATTATGCTAAAAATAAGGCCACCAATCAAATCATCGCTCCCACGGGAGGGTCCATTTGTCTGAGGTGGGAGTCAGGTCCATTATGCAAACGAGACAAAACGCGGAGGGTTTTATGGCGGACTAATACATGAGTTTGATCAATCTATGGACAAATCTCTACACAAGACGAATGAACACACGATCGAGACCGAGCAGTTTTTTGTGTGGTTTTTTCAAGCCAGGAAACCCAAAACCTAAACCGCAATTTAATCGAAACGAAGAAAGTCCCGTGCATCTGATTAGGGTCTCTGGTAGCGCCCGCCGAGTCCATAAATGTTTTTCTTTTACATATATTTCAACAGAGAGGAAAATGTGGTTGAAATTTGAATTTTTGAACAGAAGAAATGGGGGCCAAATAGAATTTTTATAAAGATGAAATAGGTCGATGGCTCGCTGGATAAACTGTGGATGTGATGGGGAGGGGGGGGGGGGTGACAAGCGAAATGTTAATGGTATAATGAGAAACTCTTCTTTAGATCATTGTGATTTGTGTTAATGGAGATTCGGTTAACTTTAATGCGCGGTTATGTCACGCTAGACAAGCTGGAAACAGTTGTGATAATTTCTGTCAAGTCTAGAATATCCAGTGCTGTCAGTAAATCAACGATTCTTCCTTTTTTTTTAAAGAACTAAAATGTATCAGGAACTTTTGTATTTATTTATTTTTAAATCCGTGTAAACAAATATATGTATACAACGATGAGCTGTTTGCCTGACTAGGGTGAGTCAGATTTAAAAGTTGACCTGCGGATTATGTCAGTGTGGAGGGGTGGGGATGAGGGGGCGGGGTGCGGACCACATCCGGTGGCACCATTCAAGAGGGTGGCACCATTCAAGAGGGTGGGGCCAAATACAAAAAAAATAATTCTTTGCGAAAATAAAGCATTGCGCATTTAGATTTGCAGTTAGTTCAAGTTGAAGACATTTAGAAGATGTTGGGCTACCGACGTGAGATAAGGCGCTGCTGGAACCACCACTCCACCCCCCTCCCCCCACCCCCACCCCCACCCCACCCACCACAACGGCCTTGTGACGCCACTAATACACTTACTGTAATTCATAGTTGTTGGTACACTATAACACCATTTACGTACAACTTTTAAAAAATCTTCTACTCTCTTTAATATTTAAATTTAATCTCCTAAAAACTAGGTCATGGGGTATCAGAACCCCATCCTAAAGCCGCCATCGGCATCACCCAGTGGTGACGCCCCTGACATGTCAGTCCCGTCCCTTAGTCCTAATTGCTTACAGCCCCACAGACCGAGTGAAGTGAACATCTCGCCCTAGTCTCAGGACTGGCCTCACCACACCGCCACCCTAACGGCAATTTTTTAATGCTCAGATGGGACAACAGTGGAAACTAAAACTTGGGCATTTTGTGATCATTCCATTTGCGGACCAGAGACTGTGGTCCCTATATATAGCTTGTGGGCCAGAGACTGTGGTCCCTGACAAGGTTCCCTCTAGCTCCGCGGTTGCGCGGCCGCGCAGTAGTTTTTAACTGCCGCGCAGTCATTTTGTAAAATAGGCTACATATATCCTTATATAAGACTTTTAGAACTCCGCGCACACAAAAAACACGTTGCACACGATCTTTTTCCCCTTAAAGGGAACATTGGTCCCAGTATGTAGTGGGCCGTAGAATGTGGTCCCTATGACCTGTGGGCCACAGACTTTGGTCCCTACAATTTGAGGGCTACAGACTGTGGTCCCTACAATTTGAGGGCTACAGACTGTGGTCACTACAACTTGCGGGCCACACCCTGTAGTCCCTATACCTTGCGGACCACACACTGTGGTCCCTATAACTTGCGGGCCACAGACTGTGGTCCCTATAACTTGCGGACCACACACTGTAGTCCCTATAACTTGCGGACCACACACTGTGGTCCCTATAACTTGCGGACCAGAGACTGTGGTCCCTACAACATGCGGGCCAGAGACTGTAGTCCCTATAACTTGCGGACCAGATATTGTGGTCCCTATGACTTGTGGGTGGGGACTAGCCCCAGGCTCTCCGATTGATGAAACACGGCGCTCGTGTCTCGGGCTCGTGAATATTAAATAATCTCGACCCCCCGGGACGGCTCGCCCGACCCCCGGGACGTCTTGCCCCATGAAATAAACGTTATTTGTGATGTTTTTCTAGAGGCCAGCAGTACTGAGAGATGCCAGGGAAAAGCCAGTTTTGTGGCATTTTTCCACTCCTGGGGATATTGGACCCGGATGAGGGCGATTGAAGAAATTAAAATAAAACTATTGGTGAAAATCCGGGATCATAGAAACAATTGTAAAACTTCTATGTCTGGGCGTTGATAGGTGGCTATCTTTATATAGGTCTGACTGTTACAGTACGGCTAGGTCATGTTTAATGTATTATTTGTATTTTTTTTTTGTTATTTTTTTTTTCGTTTTGAATTGTAATATTGGACGGGATTTCCTATTTTCTACAACACAATAAAGAATTTTGTATCAACGTGTTAGGCGCCATATGGCGGGTTGACTTCGATTTCAGCCTGCTTTTCTTTTTGGATTTGGTTCCAGAGCTAGTGTCCATCTAAGAACAAACTACAAGGCAGCAGTTGTTTGATTTTGGAGTTGTCTCTCCTAGAAGAGTGGCTGTCCCCAGCTATCGAGCCTCATCTGCCCGGGAGTTCGAACTCTGGACTTTTGGACTTAGCCATAATTATTGTACGCTCTTCCTCCTTACAGTCAGTTTTGTTCCATCCTAATGTCAGCATTGGTTGTTTACGTTTGTTATTTATTTATATAGCCCCAACTAAACAACCTCGCCTAAATTGTGTTCTCACAGCTGACCTATTTAGTTGGTCAAGGACTGAGCTGACCAACTCATTGAGTCGACAGAGCTGACCTATTTATGAGGTCAAGGACTGAGCTGACATACTTATTTGGTCAAGGACTGAGCTAACCAACTCATTGAGTCGACAGAGCTGACCTACTTATTTGGTCAATGACTGAGCTGACCTACTCATTGAGTCGACAGAGCTGACCTACTTATTTGGTCAAGGACTGAGCTAACCAACTCATTGAGTCGACAGAGCTGACCTACTTATTTGGTCAATGACTGAGCTGACCTACTCATTGAGTCGACAGAGCTGACATACTTATTTGGTCAAGGACTGAGCTAACCAACTCATTGAGTCGACAGAGCTGACCTACTTATTTGGTCAATGACTGAGCTGACCTACTCATTGAGTCGACAGAGCTGACATACTTATTTGGTCAAGGACTGAGCTAACCAACTCATTGAGTCGACAGAGCTGACCTACTTATTTGGTCAATGACTGAGCTGACCTACTCATTGAGTCGACAGAGCTGACATACTTATTTGGTCAAGGACTGAGCTAACCAACTCATTGAGTCGACAGAGCTGACCTACTTATTTGGTCAATGACTGAGCTGACCTACTCATTGAGTCGACAGAGCTGACATACTTATTTGGTCAAGGACTGAGCTAACCAACTCATTGAGTCGACAGAGCTGACCTACTTATTTGGTCAATGACTGAGCTGACCTACTCATGAGGTCAAGGACCAAGCACACCTGCACATTAAGACAACAACTGACCTGCGTTGTCTGGTAGTGGTGACGACATCTCATTATCCAAGGGTGGGGTCAGTCGTCTGATGACGTCAGCGTGGTCATGTGATGGGACGCCAGCTGGTCCGTTCATTGCGGGGGTGAGGTCTGTTGATGATGATACAAAGATTTGAGCAAAGATTTTTTTTTAAACATGAGTTGAGTTTTTTGAGTCAGATTGTGTGGGTATAAGGTGTATGATGTAGCTGGGTGTGGGGAGGTGTGGGGGTTGCTGTGTGGGACCAGTCTCTGGGGAACGTGGGGGGGGGTTGGGTGTTTGGTGTAGAGTGCTTGTGTATGTATTTAGAACAGGTGTGTGGGTGGGGGAGGGGCGGGGGTGTTAAGTATGTGGGTGAGAGACATGTGTGAGGGCTTGTTGGGATGTGAGGCGTGTATGGGTGGGGAGGTAGATGTAGGCGTGTGTGTGGTGGGTGGATGTAGGCGTGTGTGGTGGTGGGTGGGGGTGGGTGTAGGCGTATGTGGTGGTAGGTGGGTGTATGTGCGGGAGTGTGAGTGTATGTAGGTAAGTGAAGTCGTTAAAGGGTGTATGTGTAGTCTGAGATGCGTGGGTGTGTGAGAAGTTGCGTGTATGTGTGCGTGTATGTATTTAAAAAATTGTCCTAGTTGTACCGGGCATTATTTAATCATTGAAGACTCGCCCTATGCCCTGAGGTACCAGGGAGTCTTGTCGACTCTTGTAGCACCAACAAGCACCATCTCCCCAGAGTGCTGTGTGTAAGACGGAGTCTAGTCCTAGAGAAGAGCCAGAGGAGCACGGAGACTCTTCTGACGGCGCCACGACTGGGGTACTATGACAACTTGAGTTGGTACCAGGCTAATTAGGGTTAGGGTTGGAGATAAACCACACGTAAGTCCAAACGTTCAGTTGCTTACCTTAATTAAATTAGGAACTTGGTTGTATGGTTTATAGAAATTTTAGAAAGTGGTGCACATTATTTGATGGACTGAAGATTAGTTTAAAACATTACTTCATTTCATTGATGTTATCAGTATGGATTATTTAACAGGGAATTTGGAGATTGGTTTCAAATATTATAGAAGAGAATTTGTTCTGAAGCCCTACATACGACATGTGGTTATATATCTTACGAGCTTTAACTCCTATGTTAATGAGAGGTAACCTATGATGACAACCTATGACCTGTGACCTAATGTTACATAATGTGTGGTCTACATTTATTAAAAAAAGTTTGATTCCGCCTTGTAGCCCCAATGTCATTGGGCGACTCTGACTCCTGCACTAAAAGGTAAATGCGTCAAGTCGGGAAGTGTACAAGGCACAGTGCTGACTCCGCTAAGGTAAGAATGGCTACTGTGATCAACGATAACAACACTGTCACAATCCCACATCAAGGGCGGACAACCCTGTGTGACTCCCACATCAAGGGCGGACAACCCTGTGTGACGCCCACAATCCCACAACAAGGGCGGACAACCCTGTGTGACGCCCACAATCTCACAACAAGGGCGGACAACCCTGTGTGACGCCCACAATCCCACAACAAGGGCGGACAACCCTGTGTGACGCCCACAATCCCACATCAAGGGCGGACAACCCTGTGTGACGCCCACACTCCCACATCAAGGGCTGACAACCCTGTGTAACGCCCACACTCCCACATCAAGGGCGGACAACCCTGTGTGACGCCCACACTCCCACATCAAGGGCTGACAACCCTGTGTAACGCCCACACTCCCACATCAAGGGCTGACAACCCTGTGTAACGCCCACACTCCCACATCAAGGGCGGACAACCCTGTGTGACGCCCACACTCCCACAACAAGGGCGGACAATCCTTGTGACGCCCACACACCCACATCAAGGACGAACCGGTCTAGTATGACTCCCACGCCCTATTTTTAACGAGGTTAATTATTCATTAAAATTCAAACAGGGTAGTTTTTTTTGGTCAAATCCTCGCCTTTACACACCTTCAAACCAGCATTATTTATTTACACGGTGTCCATTCCAATCTACGAGAACAACGGTGCACAATGGTGCACAATGGTGCACAACGGTGCGCAATGGTGCGAGGCCTGGCTCCGTTACCACGTGAGTTACGACAACCTCGTTTTAAAAAAAAAAACACTTAGCCGGCCGAGAGTTAAATTTTTAATTCTAAGATGATGTAATATTTTTTCTTTGGGTTTTTTTTGTTAATTGTTTACGGTATCAACGCTTTGATTTAAAGCCAGTGTCGTGTACAGCTAGGTCAATCTACTATAGTGAGTCACCGACATAGTTGGACAGCAGACATGAACATTTCATTGTGTGTGTTGCTGCATTATGCATTATGCATATATATATATATATATATATATATATATATATATATATATATATATATATATATATATATATATATATATATATAGGGCCTATATATATATATATTTTAATTTATTTATAGGCTTACATATACATATATATATATATATATATATATATATATATATATATATATATATATATATATATATATATATATATTTATATATAGATATATATATATATATATATATATAGATATATATATATATATATAGATATATATATATATATATATATATATATATATATATATATATATATATATATATATATATATATATATATATATAATATGCCCCCCGTCCCAATTAAATATAACTGGGCTCAACCCCCCCACCCCTCTCATTCCCTTCACACAGCGACGCCCCTAATCATAAAACAAGAATAGCTTTGAATGTCGCAAGAAGAATACTACCTAGAAGTTAAAGCACTCCTAACGGCTGAGTGCTGCCTTTAGCAGACGTGAAACAGAATCGAACAGACTTCCAATGAGTTCAATAGTGGCGACATCTTTCATTCAACATTCTGTCAATGAGACGTTTTGTCGTCTGCTTGTGAAAGGTGTGATTAAACTTTAATTTTCACACTCAAAGCCGACTACTCATGTATTAAATGGCCGGCAGTACACATCGTTATGTCTGTCATGGTGTCTTTCTTAAAGTCTGTCTTCGTGTATGTCATGGTGTCTGTATTTTGTCTTAAAATATGTCTTATTGTTTGTCTCAGTGTCTATCTTAATATCTGTATTAGTGTCTGTAATGATGCCTGTGTTATTCTGTCTTATTGTCTGTAATAGTCTCTGTACTTATGTCTGTCTTAGTGTCTGTAATCTTGTCTGTCTTAACGTCTGTCTTTATAGCTGTCTTATTGCCTTATGGTGTCTGTCTTTGTCTTAGAGTCTGTCAGTAGCCAGTATAGGAATATGGCTACAGTCAGACAAAAGCGAATCTTTGTGCTCATGGATCTATCTACTAGAGCAGTTCTAAGAAATAGTTTCACAGACAGTCGTGTTTTTCACGGCAGAAGTGAGAAGAATTACATGTCGGCGTCAACACTACAATGTCGGCGTAGCTTAATGCAACTATCGTGTCGGCGTCACATGTCAATAAAAAACATAATGTCGGCGTCAAAGGCCAATTAAGTATCAGAGTCACAGGACAATCAAACTCTATCATATCGGCGTCACATGTCAATTAAATATCTCATAAGAGTCACAGGACAATCAAACTCTATCATATCGGCGTCAAAGTTCAATCAAATTATTATGTCGTCGTCACACTATCACGTATGTCGGAGTCACATAATCTCATCGCCAACAAAAAAACGTTGGTATCATTTGCCATTTGTAGCAGAACTGATATCGATCATAGTTCGAACTCCTAACGTACATGGAGATGGTGGCTTTTATATTGACTGGCAGAAGAATTGCTAATGAATTATTGCATCTTGCAGTCGCTGTGTGCAGGCGTAAGGGGCGGTAATGTGGCGCACATTTCATGGGCTCCCGTCGTCTGCTTAGAATTTGTTTAGAAACATCGTCTGCGGGCCGCGCGGGGGATGGCTGAATTATTGACGACGGTGGAAATCTCAACTCCAGAAATCAGTTGATTGGGAGAATGGAGATCGGGGTTCAATCATTCAATCATTCAATCGTTCAATCATAAAAAGAAAGGAGAAAAAAAATCTTGGGTCTATTGTTTTTGTTTGAATTGAATCCCATCTTAATACATCTGGTTTTTTACATCGTTTTATTTGTTCTTTTGTTCCGTTTCTTCATTATTTTTTTTTAAAGATAACGTCATTCCGACTTTTTTTATAAGACTTTACGTGAATATTTCAAGCGTACTTGTATTGACGTGTACATATGTTTTTTAACAAAGAGATTTGCTACTACAAAAGTGTGGCTTTCTCACTTTGATAAATGTCTCCCGCTTTGTTCAAGGCTTAGTCCACGCCTTGTCAAACCTTGTAGAGGTATTTCAAAAACCTCGCCTTAAATCTGCTACATGAGCGCCACTTGTGTTCTCTTTACCTCCGTCTCCCAAAGATCGATTTAGTCCGGTGTGATTTGATAGATGCCAGCGAGTAGTTAAAGGTCGATCTCTCATCGGTGTATGATTTAACACGGCCCAGCGATTGTCTTGCGGCCGACACAAAGCCCGGCCCTCCAAGACCAGCGCCGGACGGCAGTAGTCTGGAACTGGCCGGATTAAAAACATATCCGGACAACAAAGGGCACGGAACAAATGAGAGAAATCTTATGTTTTGTGTCGGCAACTTGATTTCATCGGCTTTATTCAAGCATGCATTTTACTCCATAAACTTTCTATATTTTATATCGAGAGCTTAGTGCGAGTTAGAGGGCAATGAGGACTTTTTCATATATATATATATATATATATATATATATATATATATATATATATATATATATATATATAGGGTAAAGAAGGGCACAGAAAGCCAAACTTTTTAGCACCTGTCCATTTTTAAAGTTTTTTACTAATCCAAGTATTTTCTAATATTGAAATTAATGCAAAATAATTCTAACACATCTTACACAATATAAAAATAATAATAATAGCTGTTAAACTTATTTTAAATTGATTTAATTTAGCATTAATAGCCATACCCCAAAATCAGCATTTGGGGCAAATGTAACCGGCCATGGGGCATTAAGTATTTGCTCATAGTTTAGACTAACTCAACAATAAAAATCATTTCTAGCCCTAAACTAGTTAAATGATACCAGCTATCACTAGGCCCCATTGGACCCAGTCCACAATTATACAATTTCAGGTCTAAGTAGGGCCTACAGTCTATTGACAGTGGTGTGAAAAAGTATCGTAGAGTGTAGGGAGTGTGAAACATGAATGAACGCTTAATGTGTAGTTAATTTTAAAAGTTTAGATTTTTGTATATTATACATTGTACTTCCTCCGGATTAAATTTTTTAAAGTTGATAAAGGTAGATTAAATTTGATTTTTAAATTAGGACGAATCAGTTGGTTAAATATAGTACTCTCTTG
Organism: Physella acuta; assembly: GCF_028476545.2. Taxonomy (NCBI): domain Eukaryota; kingdom Metazoa; phylum Mollusca; class Gastropoda; family Physidae; genus Physella; species Physella acuta. Next base: position 237,928 of record NW_026732982.1, on the reverse strand, counting down.
CTTTTAGAAATTTGTAACAATTTTCTGTCGACTGTGTACAAGGTACAGCTGGATTACATCACTTTCAATAAGACTTTAGTACAATATTTCCCCATTTTAAGACTTTAGTACAATATGTTCCCATTTTAATATGTAGGTGTAACAGTAGGTTATTGTTTAAATCTCCCTGTTTCAAAAATCTCTATTTCAAAATATATAAAGAACGTAGGAAGCTTTTGTGTATTGATAAAACGGATAAAAAATCAGAGGCGTAGCGACCCTTCCCGGCGCCCGAGGACAAACTTTCGATTAGCAGCCCCCCCCCTCAAGATTTCGATTTGCACCCCCCCCCCTCAAATTTTCGCTTTGCACCCCCCCCCCCCTCTCTAGGTTTCTATTTACTTTTCCAACCGATTTTGGCGCCCCCTAATGACGGCGCCCGGGGACATATGTCCCCCCCCCCCGCCCCTCCCCCCACCCCCTCGCTACGCCTCTGTAAAAAAATATCAGCTACAATGGATGAAAAATATCAGCTACAGATATGAATGACACATAACAGCTAAAATGGATTGCAAATTTCAGCAAGAATTGATGAAAAAAATCAGCAACAATATATGGCAAATATAAACTAGAATGGATGAAAAACTATCAGCAACAATATATGGCAAATATAAACTAGAATGGATGAAAAACTATCAGCAACAATAGATAGCAAACTAAAATGGGTGACACATATCAGCTAGTAGACGAGCGCTTTAAACTGCACACAGCCGCACGCGTATGTGTGTGATGGAGGTTTGAGCCAGGAAATATTTCATCCCAAATTGTGTTAAGTGAACCGAGTTCTGGCCACATTGGCGTCCTGTTATTTCATCAATCCTGGGGGGGGGGGGTGGTCTTTAGGGGGCACTGATTTAGGTCCCTGAAGAATTATAATAATCGCAGTCTTTTAGCTAATAATAACCGCAGTCGTTTTGGCTAATTTGAAACAACAGAAAAGCGACGTAGTGCATTAGTAAATGGGAAGTTCCGTTCTGATAATGGGAACAAAAGGTTATTTATAGGATTTTTGTTCGGTGATTGGTTGGGTTATATTTTTAAACGTACAAGAAAGAAAAGCGGAAAGTTTGGATAGCTTTGCTTCTTCATTCCTAGATCTAGATAAATGTACGCTGTACTTAGACTAAATTTAGATGTAAATACGAAATATTTAAGTTAAGAGATAATTAATTTAACTTAAAAATATGTTGAGAGTTAGAATATTATCTGGAGTTCAACTGATGAAGTCGCATTAACAGGGGTATGTGTTATACGGCATAACAGGCACCATGACATGCAAGATTACAGACACTATAATAGAAAATATGACAGAAAACAAGACAGACAATATGACTGTCATGACAGACAAACAGACAGACAAACAGATAAAATGACAGACAACACGACAGACAACGGAGTCCAATGCTTAGCATTAAGAACACACACTCGCCAGGACCTTTCAGAAATGTAAACCCTTATAGTTCCATATACACCATCAGTGAAATGTAAACCCTTATAGTTCCATATACACCATCAGTGAAATGTAAAGCCTTATAGTTCCATATACACCATCAGTGAAATGTAAACCCTTATAGTTCCTTATACACCATCAGTGAAATGTAAACCCTTATAGTTCCATATACACCATCAGTGAAATGTAAAGCCTTATAGTTCCATATACACCATCAGTGAAATGTAAACCCTTATAGTTCCTTATACACCATCAGTGAAATGTAAACCCTTATAGTTCCTTATACACCATCAGTGAAATGTAAATCCTTATAGTTCCCTATACACCATCAGTGAAATGTAAATCCTTATAGTTCCCTATACACCATCAGTGATTTCAACGCCACCCTCCCCACACCACAACCCAGCTAAAACTGAACCTTAAAAATGTGCAAAGTTAAATAAATGATCAAGTGTCATGGTTGAGTAAAGACAACCGATATTGATCAGGATAGATCGGGGGGTGTTGTTGTTGGCCCATTCAACCACCACGCCACATATGACACACATAACACAACACCCACTTCCGTCTTAGTTGTTTTATTGTGGGGAGGGGGGGGGGGGGGTCTGCTAAAAATGTCTTTCTCTTATTTTTTTTTTTTTTTTATATCTCGCGGAGCGCTCTCTAACTAAATTATTAATTTACACGGCGTAATGCATGGCGAGATCAAGGGGTGGGGTGGGGTGGACGTGGGTGGGGCTGGGGTAATTTCCCATTGGGTTTGGGCGCTGCCAGAGAACAGCGACAAGGATTAACGTTACATCAGTGCCGGCTGTACCGTTCTCTTGATGCCGGCAAATGTCACATCAGTGCCGGCTGTAACGTTCTCTTGATGCCGGCAAATGTCACATCAGTGCCGGCTGTACCGTTCTCTTGATGCCGGCAAATGTCACATCAGTGCCGGCTGTAACGTTCTCTTGATGCCGGCAAATGTTACATCAGTGCCGGCTGTAACGTTCTCTTGATGCCGGCAAATGTTACATCAGTGCCGGCTGTAACGTTCTCTCATGCCGAAAAATGTAACAATATTGAACCGTAACATTCATATAACGGCTACTATTTCATACTACCTAGGCGTTTGTTGAGCTGGTTGAACACTCATTTTAAAATAATGTTTACCTCCCCTGCCCATCGTCACAAAAAGCCAGACCACCCCCCCTCCTCCTTAAAATGAAGTCACACCTCAACCTACAGCCCCCTCAAATCTCAATTTTTTCGTTAAACCATCAATTTCTAAAATATTTACTGAGCTCGTTCAACAATAAAAGTATATTGATCAATGTGGATTTCAAATGACACAAAAAAATGTATTTTCTAAATAGCGAAATAACGGATAAACTTTCTGATAAAATATTACGTTCTGAATTACAAATGTTTTATCGCAGTTTGTGAACCTTATCCCTCCACCAACCCCCAGTCCCCACCTCCTCTAGGCATGACGTATTTCATGACACCTCCCCCCCCTCCCCTCCCCGCCTCAATGAAACTAGAAATTGTGTTAGTCGTGTAGTGAGGTTGGGACGCACACCGTTTCTTTAGGGCATCTCTCCCGGGCAGGTATACCACCCCCCCCCCGGAAATAAATATATAATTTATGTTTTTTTTAAATTTAACCAGTGTCCGACCTCGGACACCCCCCCCCCCACCCCCCCCCCCCCCCCCTCACACACACAGACACACACCCGTAGAAAAATATTTAAAATAGGCTCTGGTGAAATACAGACGGCATTCCGTTAAATTAAACTCAGTGTAAATCTAGAGAGGTGGGGTGTGAGATCAACCCCCCCACCCCACCCCCATCCCCACCCCCACCTCTATAATTCATACAGCCATGCCGCTGTCCATAAGGTAGGGCGGATTTTGGGGCGGATAAAATGTGAATAATTCACGTCAGACTCTACAAAATGTGAATAATTCACGTCAGACTCTACAAAATGTGAATAATTCACGTCAGACTCTACAAAATGTGAATAATTCACGTCAGACTCTACAAAATGTGAATAATTCACGTCAGACTCTACAAAATGTGAATAATTCACGTCAGACTCTAGAGTTGAACACTCATTGAGAGTTGTGGTTCGTTGTAGCTGCGATTAACAGGACAATAGTGGGGCTAATTATAGAAACTGGGCTAATTATAGAACCAGCACAGGTTGTAGGATAGTACAGTTGTGCTGGAGCTTAGCTAGACAGAGCTTAAGGCGGGGTGACATTTGGAGCTTAACTAGACATAGCTTAAGCCGGGTTGACTTCTGGAGTTTACTGCACTTTAAGGCAGTATGTCTTTTTGAGCTTAGCCATAATGAGCTTAAGGCGGGATGACTTCTGGAACTTAGCCATAATGAGCTTAAGGCGGGATGTTTTCTGGAGCTTAGCCATAATGAGCTTAAGGCGGGATGAATTCTGGAGCTTAGACATAATGAGCTTAAGGCGGGATGAATTCTGGAGCTTAGCCATAATGAGCTTAAGGCGGGATGACTTCTGGAGCTTAGCCATAATGAGCTTAAGGTGGGATGACTTCTGGAGCTTAGCCATAATGAGCTTAAGGCGGGATGACTTCTGGAGCTTAGCCATAATGAGCTTAAGGTGGGATGACTTCTGGAGCTTATCCATAATGAGCTTAAGGTGGGATGACTTCTGGAGCTTAGCCATAATGAGCTTAAGGTGGGATGACTTCTGGAGCTTAGCCATAATGAGCTTAAGGTGGGACGAATTCTGGAGCTCAACTACCCAGAGCTCAAACAGTGATGTCGGGAGCTTAACTCGACAGCAGTGTAACATATCTGATTTAAAATTGTTAATCTGTATATAACTACCAAAATCCTTCACTCCCCCCACCCCACAAATAGATGCCTGAAAGAAACCCTGGGACTAACCCAATCAGAGCGTTCTGCGTTACTTCCCTTTACCAGCTGGTTATTCAGCTTTTTTTAATTGTGTTAATTAACTGTTGCTCCACCACCCCCCCCCCCCACCCCCCCCCCCCCCCCCCCCCCACTACCACGATACCCACCCACGCGGAAAAATGTGTTTGTGTTTGAAGCCGCACACACTTTTCAAAAATCAGTCATGCTCGATTGTTTTCAACTAACGATACCACCATTTTCTATCAGCGATACCCGTATTTTCTACAAGCGGTACCACTTGAACCATCATCAGTTGTGCTAAGTAACCGATTCGTGAGATATCGATGTCATATCCATTAAACGTGTGAGTCGGTAGGTCCAGCTTTCAACTCGATACCGTCCTACGATTACCTCTGGAATCGACCTAATTTGTAGTGACCACGATACGTGTCTTCAATGGAGCTGTTTGATGTGATGTCAGTGTGGGACCATAGTATCGATTCTATAATAAGGGTATCGATTCTCGTATTAGCGTACCACGTAATTGTGCCGCACAGCGCTTAATCCATCGGTGATACTCGGTGACATCTGACAGAATGACATTTGTATCTAACTTCTGTAACTGTGATGAAATGACATTTGTATCTAATTTCTGTAACTGTGATGAAATGACATTTGTATCTAACTTCTGTAACTGTGATAAAATGACATTTGTACCTAACTCCTTAATAGTCACAAAGTGATATTTGTACTTAACTCGTGTAGAAGTGACAGAGTGACACTTATACCGAACCCTCTAATGTTGGCTCAATCAGGTGACATTTATGCCGAACCCTTTTTATATTGGCTCAGTCAGATGGCATTTATACCGAACCCTCTAATATTGTCTCAATCAAATGACATTTATACCGAACCCTCTAATATTGTCTCAATCGGATGACATTTATACTGAACCCCCTAATATTGTCTCAATCAAATGTCATTTATACCGAACCCTCTAATGTTGTCTCAATTAAATGGCATTTATACCGAACCCTCTAATGTCTCAATCTGATGACATTTATACCGAACCCTCTAATGTTGTCTCAATCAAATGTCATGTATAACGAACCCTCTAATATTGTCTCAATCAAATGACATTTATACCGAACCCTCTAATGTTGTCTCAATTAAATGACATTTATACCGAACCCTCTAATATTGTCTCAATCAAATGTCATTTATACCGAACCCTCTAATGTTGTCTCAATCAAATAACATTTATACCGAACCCTCTAATGTTGTCTCAATCAAATGTCATTTATACCGAACCCTCCAATGTTGTCTCAATCAAATGTCATTTATACCGAACCCTCTAATGTTGTCTAAATCTTATGTCATTTATACCGAACCCTCTAATGTTGTCTCAATCAAATGTCATTTATACCGAACCCTCTAATGTTGTCTAAATCTTATGACATTTATACCGAACCCTCTAATGTTGTCTCAATCAAATGACATTTATACCGAACCCTCTAATATTATCTCAATCAAATGTCATTTATACCGAACCCTCCAATGTTGTCTCAATCAAATGTCATTTATACCGAACCCTCTAATGTTGTCTCAATCAAATGTCATTTATACCGAACCCTCTAATGTTGTCTCAATCAAATGTCATTTATACCGAACCCTCTAATATTGTCTAAATTTAATTACCTTTATACCGAACCCTCTAATGTTGTCTCAATCAAATGTCATTTATACCGAACCCTCTAATATTGTCTAAATTTAATGACCTTTATACCGAACCCTCTAATGTTGTCTCAATCAAATGTCATTTATACCGAACCCTCTAATATTGTCTAAATTTAATGACCTTTATACCGAACCCTCTAATGTTGTCTCAATCAAATGTTATTTATACCGAACCCTCTAATATTGTCTAAATTTAATGACCTTTATACCGAACCCTCTAATGTTGTCTCAATCGGATGACATTTTGTACCACACCAGCCTAATGGCTGATGATATTGAGTTACACATCCCCTCCCCTCCCCCCCCCCGTCCCCACCCTCCTGCTAATGTAGCCATGAAATCTGTTCCTCTCATTTAAATATGTAAGTGATTTTTAATGCACATTTGAACCAGCGCCCGGCACGTGTTATGAGCCTGATTGGCCGCGCGCGCCGGGTGTCACGTGATAAACCGTTGGAGGGGGGGTGAGAAAAGGTTAGCCGGTGTCGTAACACACAGTTGCTGCCGGGCGTCGGGTTAGGGTTAAAAGAAATTAACATAATTAACAGAGATTAGCTGAGATGCTTTTGTTGAGAGATAAAGTGGCGTTAATTTCTGGTTAATTTAAATGTGGTGGGGGATGGGGGGGGGGAGGTGTTAATTATACAAGGATGAGGAGGGGGGGGGGGAAGTTGTAAGGTTGTATAATGATTGACTTGTTTGATTTGACATACATATCGAAGGGTTGGGTTTAAGGTTGGGTTGGGTATTAGATTTAATTTTTTTAAAAACGTATTTGCTGTAATAGTGACGGTTATGGTTAGGGTTAGGGCTCGCGCTAGGGTTAGGGTTAGCGCTAGGGTTAGGGTTAGCGCTAAGGTTCGGGTTACAGCTAGGGTTAGGGTTAGCGCTAGGGTTAGAGTTAGCGCTAGGGTTAGAGTTAGCGCTAGGGTTAGGGTTAGCACTAGGGTTAGCGCTAGGGTTAGGGTTAGCGCTAGGGTTAGAGTTGGCGCTAGGGTTAGGATTAGCGCTATGGTTCGGGTTAGCGCTAGGGTTAGGGTTAGCGCTAGGGTTAGGGTTAGCGCTAGGGTTAGGGTTAGCGCTAGGGTTAGGGTTAGCGCTAGGGTTAGGGTTAGTGCTAGGGTTAGGGTTAGCGCTAGGGTTAGGGTTAGCGCTAGGGTTAGGGTTAGCGCTAGGGTTAGGGTTAGCGCTAGGGTTAGGGTTAGTGCTAGGGTTAGGGTTAGGCTTACGGTTAGGGTTGGGGTTAGATTTTGCATTAAAGATTAGGTAGAAGTTTGATTTAAAGCGAGGCTGAAGGTTAGAACTGAACAAGAAAGTTATATTGTTTGTGTGTGTGTGTGTGTATTTTTGTGTTGTTGTTGTGTGTGTTGGATCAATATGTGTTGGTACTTAGTGTGGTAGTAACTGTTTTTCTCTTCTTAAGATGTGTAATTTTTTCATGTGATTTTCTTTAGATGTGTTATTTTTGCATATGGTTTTCTTAAGATTGTAACTTTTCATGTGGTTTCCTTTAGACTTTAGACGGGGTAACTTTTTATGTGGTTTTCTTTACACTTGTTTTTGAAGTTATTTTCTTAGTAATTTTTTAAATTTAAATTGAACCTGAAGATCTTTTTAGAAAATGGCATCTGACAGATGATAAATGACATCTAGCTGCAGCTAGACCAATGACATGACATCTGACCCCCATGACATCTACGTCAATAAACTTACCTACAGTGGGTGACGCGCTGACCCCATGGACGTCACTTCCGGGCTTGACGTCATCCGGTTCAGTTTCCCACGGCCGGCAGTATCGCCGGTTCGACTTTTGAATCATGAATGAACGCGGCATGTCACGCCCCTCCAGTCCTGTGGTTTGGTTTAGGGTTGGCGGAGGTTGTGATTAATGTGGCGAAGATGTCAGCCCGCCGTCTCACAGTGTGGTGGTATGTCTTTGATGTGGGATGTCCCTTTGTCTAGGTATAAAATCACTGTAATGTCGAGTGTTGTTTTTTTTATAACGTGTCTTCATAAAAGTCCAAAATCACATCGCCAATCAAAGCAAGAATGTGGTCAAAGAGAAAATTTCATCTCTTTAAAACTCATCCAAGATGGGTTTTTTTCATCCAGTGAGCTGTTTTTGTATCCTGTTTGCCAAAAGCTGAAAACAAAGTAGAAGTTTGGAGTAGATTTCAAGGTTTGACGTCACGGTAAAAAGTTGGAAAGTTTTAAAATTCGCGTCGAGTGAAATGGCGATGAGATAAATGAAGTTAAAAAAAAATAATAAAACTAGTTAGCTGAATACAACTATTTGGCTGTGGCTATCTAACTACAGCTACTTGGCTGTAGCTAGCTGACTACAGCTATTTGGCTGTATCTATTGTGTAGACATCACCAGATAGACATATCTCTAGAGTTTATTTAACCCTAATTTATCTAACCTTCAGACATGTCTTAGAATGTCGCTAAAACAATTAAATACAATTTTCATAACCATGTCCCAGACCTTTACACAAGTAATGCTGGGTACAACCTTAGGCTGAGTGAGCAAAGATAAACTCCATGAATTAAATTGACCGCGGTCTACGTGGTTGATAGAGTTGTGTTTTGTGTCAATATTCAGGAGAAAGTTTTGTGTACATGAGTTGAGTCTTGTACACAATTGTGTACACGTTGATTGGACTTTTTCTAATTAGTCCAGGAATACTTGACAGCTTTGGTTGTGTTCGTGATATACGCAGGTTATGTGTTATGAGGATATGTGTGGTGTGTGTGGGGTGTGTGGGTGTAAGATGTATGAAATGTATAGTATAAGATGCGGGGTGTGAGATGTATGTATGGTGTGGGTTTTGTGAGTGTAGGCATGAGGTGTGGGGTATGGTGTGTGGGGTATGAGTTGTGGGGTGTGGTGTGTGTGGTGAGCGGAAAAAAAGTCACAGGAAAAAAAGTCACAGAAAGTGTATGATGTGTGTTTTACTATTAAATAACAGTGGCTTCTTATGCGGGTGACAATTTTTTTTACAACTTAAAACGATTTGCTTGCAGCTATAAATAGCTGTGCTTAGGGCCTTTCATTCATGACGTCATGCGCAGTTAGTTTTTTTTTACCTTATGGGTTAGATGACGTCACAAAAATGAACAGACCACACTCCCCCTTCCACCCCGCCCTCTTACAATCATTAAAGTTCTGTCAAATCATATAGCACAGTCACATATAACAATCATATAACACAGTCACATCTTTGATGTTAAACTACAATAGTTTTATTCTTTAAAGTTAATTGACAAGTCAATTCCTCGTTCAAGAGTGTAACTCACACAACAATCCATCTAGGAGTGCGACATTTATGGACACATTAATGTGGGATTCAGGTTGATGTGTGATGTGTGTTCATTACAAATAAACTGTAATGTTCATTATTTACCTTTTGATTAAGACGGGTGTGTCATACAATTCCATCGTTTATTGATTAGTTATTGGACCGAGCAACCCAACATCATTACATTGGACAACCCGTCATCATTAGACGGGACAACCCACATTATAACATTGGACAACCCACCATCATTCATTGGACAACAAAACATCATTACACTGGCCATCTCACCATCATTAGACTGGACAACCCGCCATCATTAGACTGGACAACCCGCCATCATTAGACTGGACAACCCGCCATCATTAGACTGGACAACCCACCATCATTAGACTGGACAACCCGCCATCATTACACTGGCCAACTCAACATCATTAGACTGGACAACCCGCCATCATTAGACTGGACAACCCGCCATCATTAGACTGGACAACCCGCCATCATTACACTGGCCAACTCAACATCATTACACTGGAAACCCCACATAATTAAACTGGACAACCCGCCATCATTAGACTGGCCAACCCTTCCTTTATTAGAGTGGACAACCCGCTTTAGTCCAGACAGCACATAATCGAGAGAGCCATCCGTATGTGTTCTTATAATATCTGGCTCTCATGCCTCTCTGGGCCAGCAGTTTAAAAACAAAACTTAGTGTATACCTTCTAACATTTAATTAGACAGCTTAGTTATAGAACTAACCAACACACAGACACACACACACAAACACACACCACCTGTCATACCCCACCCCCCTCTCCCAGCCAGCCCGTAATTTAAAAGAAGTAAAATACTTCTTGCAATTTATTAATAATAAATAACTAATATCCAAAACTAGTGAAATAAACGCTGAGACAGTTTATAATGTAACCACGTGTATTGGCCCAGTAAAGTTGTAGTAAAGTTCCTCTTTAGACCTAGCGATCCATTGGGCAGATGAAGTAGAGTTCATGTTTATTGACCGCGTCATGAGAAGGGATAGTATGGTCAGTACAATGCCCAGCTGCCTTTACTTTCCCTAACATAAGTCAGGTACCTATCAAAGCTGGGTGGACTCAGGGACGGCCTACAGTCACAAATCCGAACTGAGATCCGAAATCGAAAACTTTGAGCTAGCAGCCAAACGCTCTACCATTCAACCAAGTATAAGCCCAGGTTAGTACCTATATGTTAGGCCAGGGTTTGTAACTTTGGTATGAGCCAAATTTTGTCAGAATTTTCTCGTGCTAATGATATTTTCGCGTACCCGCAACAAAAATTCATTCCTCCCTCCCCGGCCTACCCCCAGGGGTAATCAACCACAGGGTAGGGGGCGCTTGTCTAAAACAATTAGGTCGTGGGGATGTTTTATCACCAGTGTTTGTTCGATGTCACAATTCTTTAATAGGGAGTAGGTTTAGCGTTTGGATACTTATGAGAGTAGGTTTAGTATTTGGGTCCTTATGAGAGTAGGTTTAGCGTTTTGGTCATTATAAGAGTAGGTTTAGCGTGTGGGTCCTTATAAGAGTAGGTTTAGCGTTTGGGTCCTTATAGGAGTAGGTTTAGCGTTTGGGTCCTTATGAGCGTAGGTTTAGCGTTTGGGTCCTTATAGGAGTAGGTTTAGCGTTTGGGTCCTTATATGAGTAGGTTTAGCGTTTGGGTCCTTATGAAAGTAGGTTTAGCGTTTGGGTCCTTATATGAGTAGGTTTAGCGTTTGGGTCCTTATAGGAGTAGGTTTAGAGTTTGGGTCCTTATAGGAGTAGGTTTAGAGTTTGGGTCCTTATGTGAGTAAGTTTAGAGTTTGGGTCCTTATGGATGTAAAATATTTTTGTTCTGCTAAAGCGTGCTCAACATCAGCTGTCTTGATTGTATGACAGTAATTTAAAGTGGGATTTTAAAATAATTCACCATCCAGCTTTGCCCCGTTACATCGCGTAGTCGAATGGTAGAGCACACGACTGCTAACCAGAACGTTGAGTTCGAATCCGGGTTCAAGAACGTACAACTAATTCACGTTAGGGAAAATAAAGGCGACCGGGTACAATGCTGACCACATTATCTCCTCATATACCGAGGTCACAGAAACAGGTAACTCTTGCCCTATAGACCGCCAAGTTCGAAGAGGAATTAGACTAACTTTACCTCGAGTATTGTGTGGTAGATTTAATGAGTGTTACAATCTACGAGTTTTATGTCAGATTTCTTGAAGTTTGCGTTAAAGATTGTTTTCAAGTACAAAATATTTAAGATGGCTAAGTTTTCGGAGCCGCATTTTTAAGGGGTTTATGAGCCGGGTCAGAGCCGTAGCGAGGGGTGGGGGCGGACGGGCGGACATATGTCCCCGTGCGCCGACCGTAGGGGGCGCCAAAATGGCTTGGAAAACAAATTCAAAGTTTGAAGGGGGGGGGGGGGTGTAAATCGAAAGTTTGAGGGGGGGGGGGGTGCGAATCGAAAGGCGTCAAGAAAGGTCGCTACGCCTCTGAGCAGGGTTTTAGGCAGGCACGGGATAAAGGTTATGGGCTATTTTTTTATTTATTTTTTTACTTTTTACTTATCTGTCACATTAAAAATTTAGATGAAGTAGAGTTCAACTGTTCATGTGACTTTAGCAAGGAGAGACTATGTGGTGAGCACTATTCCCAGTCAGCTTTACTTTCCCAGATGTAAGCCATCAGAACTGAGTGTACTCAGGACTCATATGACTCGAGTCCGGGATTTGAACTCGAGACTTTCGGGTTACCAGCAGCGTTCTACCTAAGCGAGTACGCGACGTGTATTTTCTATGCGCGGTGTTCTAAAAGTCTTATACAAGGATATATGTAGTTTAAAACTACTGCGCGGCCACGCAATCGCGATTATTGGAGGTAACCTTGGTTACAAGTCGTGCGCTCTACCGTCCGGCCATGCCGTCCCATAACGCCCATATAGCTGTAGTAAAATATGGACATACACTCCCACACACCAAACTAAATATGACACCATGTTTTGATTGGTTTAACCTTCAACTTGTTGACACCCACGCCACCAAAAATAAACTATGGCATCAATTCAACCTAATTTACACATTGGACAAACTGTAATTAGTTTAATTTAATTAAGCCACACAAAGGAAAACTTTTTTCTACATTGATGCTGAACTTGAAACGGCAGTTTTTGTTTTTCTATTTAAGCGACTTTTCTTATAATTGTTATGTAATGAAAAATCAGCGGGAAATAGTTTAGGCCTACATGTTTCTGTATTGTATATTTCTCTGCATATATAGTTGTGGTAATAAGTGTGGTATATAACACTCTTGTTAATTTTTTCATTTATTCAACTTATTTTCTCAAAACTCCAAGTTGTTATTACCAGTGTAATGTTTCATTAGCCAAAACTTGCAGGATCTCTGCGTAGAAGTATGAATATGTAGGCTATCTACAAAAATTTCGTCAACTCTAAAACAAGATAAAGGTCTAGGCAGGAAATGTTATAAAGTCTAACCCCCCCCCCCCCGAAAGAAATTTAATTGATATAGACCAGGGGTCGGCAACCTGCGGCTCGCGAGCCGCATGCGGCTCTTTTGATATCTAGATGCGGCTCTCCAGCTCTTTGAACAAATACTAATAATCTTAATCAAAAAATAAAATATTTGAAATTAAAAAAATGTTAGTGGCTCTTTAAAACCATGGAAATTTTGAAAATTATAACTTTTGGCTCTTCCGCTTCAAAAGGTTGCCGACCCCTGATATAGACCAAGGTAGTAAATATATACTTTTACCAGTGTCCGCCCCTGGTGCCGTCGTCCGTCGTCTCCGCACCCCCCCCCCCCCCCCACCCCCACCCCGGACAAAAAGGCTGGAAGAAACACTTCTAGGTTCACATGTGTAACAATTATTTTAACTTGTTATAAAATACAGCCAACGTTAGTTTGTATGTAGTTTTAACAAGTCAAATGATCAGAATAAGAAGACAACTTTCTCTGTGGCTACGTCAACATTGATCTTCATTAATTAAGTAACTACATTCTGCTCTATACATGACAAAATGCGGCTCTATACATGACAAAATGCGGCTCTATACATGACTTAAAAAATGCGGCTCTATACATGACTAAATGCGGCTCTATACTGACTAAATGCTGCTCTATACATGACTAAATGCGGCTCTATACATGACTAAATGCGGCTCTATACTGACTAAATGCTGCTCTATACATGACTAAATGCGGCTCTATACATGACTAAATGCGGCTCTATACATGACTAAATCCGGTTGTATGTATGACTAAAAAATGCGGCTCTATACGTGACTAAATGCGGCTCTATTCGTGACTAAAGGTGGTTCTTTCAATTCGGCTCTTAAAATGTCTGAATGCAGTTCTTAAAAATGACTAAATGCAGTTTATTTTGTTATGTTTATGAAATGTCAGTGACGAAAATTTGAACTAAGTTTGAGCAGACTTTCGTTTGATGAAGATTTCAAATGTGTCAAAATCAAAACAAAACTTCAAGCGCGGCCCTGTATGGTATAGGCCTATTATTTGTTATATGGTTCTATACTTTCCTAAAGTTAGTCGCCCATTTTTTAATGTTCGTTGGATGAAGTTAATTAAAGAAATAGACAATAATTTATTTTTTCAAAATAGTTGTTTTGGTCTACTGTTGTGTAACAGGTATTTAAATGTTTAAGTCATGAAGTTTTGCCAGATTAAATGGAGAAAAAATAATTGCTAATTACATTTGGATAATTTTCTTACGTGACTGTCCACTTCTGAAAAAACTGCCCAATCTCCAGATATGAAACACTGACCGCTGTTTTTTTCACAACATTAAAAAAATGCAGCGCTCTAATGTGTAACATCCGACACCAAACACGGCACCGTGCAGACAAATCCGCGAATCAGTGGGTGACGGTTATCACGTGGTGGGTTGCGACAATCCAAATGACAGCAGACAAGAAACCTCTTCAAGTACGACATACACGCCGGCTGCCGCTGGGCCGCGATTGACAGTTGGTGAGGCGAGTCACGTGGTTGCGGGCAGCGCGAGTTGGCTCCTCCCACTTGTGGTGTTTTTTTTTATCTGCGCCGTGAGTCGCGTGCGAGGGCGGGGCTAATGGGTTGTTTACGTCACAAGTAATGGGTGATTTGAATACGTTTTATCACACACGTTGGTTGAGTAGAAGAGACGTGCGAGGGGGATGTGTGGGTGGGGTGAGGTGGGGTTGGCGTAAGGGGTGGGGTGGGTCTCTATTGAATATGTACCCTTCATAACCGTATTTTTATTTTACAAATTTGTTTTAATTATTAATGCGAAATTTCTATGGTCATGATTTGTTTGCGGCAAGAGGACATGATAACGGTCTTAGAAATGTTTGAAGTTATATTTTTTTTTTATATTTTGGTCTATGAACCGTAACTTTAAAATTAAATTAAGATCTAGTTAGAAGTTCTATGTCCAGGGTTTCTTTCAGAAATTTTACTCCGGGGAAAAGGCGGAGCGGAGAGTCCGTCCGCTGCCCCCCCCCCTCCCCATCCCCTTCCCCTTCCAAAAGTTTCTAGTGTCCCTTTCCTCCTCGGGGAATATTGTCTAGAGAAAAATTTAAAAAAAAACTATCAACTCCAATAATTGTGTGCTCCGGCATTTAACCAGCCACAGCTATCTCTCCTTAGTGACACCCCCCTCCCCCCATCTCTGTCCAGAATACGCCCCCCCCCACCCCCATGGGACAAAATAGAAAAAAAATATAATTAATGTAAATAATATATACTTTAATCCCCAACCCAAAATTTAAAGTGTATCTAGTACCCCCACCCCTCTTTCCCTATCCTCGGAGATAATGTCTGAAAGAAACCCTGTATTCGACCCCGCCATCCCAGCTACCCAGACTATGTACACGCGGCTGCCACAGATTTGTACACAGTGTGTACATTTGGTTGTTGGTGTGTTGTGTCTGCTACACACTACAGCTAATTATAGACAACAATCTGACACACACCGTGTACACTTGGTTGCTGGTGTGCTGTGTCTCGTGTGTGTGTGCTTCTACACGCTAGATCTACCTATAGACAACAATCTGACACACAGTGTTTACACATGATTGCTGGTGTGTTGTGTCTCGTGTGTGCTTGCTGCTCACGCTAGAGCTAATTATAGACAGCAACCTGACACACAATGTGTAGATGATGTTTTGGCCATGGATGACTGAATGACTGTCCCTGACTTATGTCACGTGATCTGACTTATCTCATGAGTTGTAAATCCTGCTTTAAAAAAATAAATAAAAATAACCTGCATGGTAAAGGTTTAGGTAATCACGGCTCATCAATAACCACTGCAACAGGCGGTTTTTGATTGGCTGAAAGATAAATATTGCTGGCTTTTCATTGGCTGTAACCTTATAGGCAGACGTTCATTACCCGAGATTCAAAAGATGGCGGATAATTTTAAAAAATGGCGCAGATTGGTTGATAAATACATTTTTTTAAATTTACAGAAACCCGATGGATAGATTAGCCGTCTATTGAACTGGCATAATTCACATAAATACAACTTGAATTTAACTAGTATACTGTACATAAATACAACTTGAATGTAAATGGTAATGGGTAGCACGAAACCTCACTGCGCCACATTGTGCGCCGTGAAAGTTAGTTGCACAATAAGTAATTTAGTGATTTTTTTTTGTTAAGAGTCCATATTTTTTATAAATCATATTAGTGTAGCCTCTCCCTCCCCCCCCCCCCCACCCCGTCCCCAATTTTACAGCACCCTAAAGGGTGAGAGAAAATTAAAGAAGAGACTCTCATATCTTTAGTTAGCCGTCAATCCAGTGACGTTAGTTTTTACTTGTCAGGGGTTTTCAGTGACAGGTTCACTAGTTGTCAGTGTCCAAACATTGTCAGTGAAGATCCAAATTACAGATCCGAAAATTGTCAGTGTCATGTTTGATTTTTTGTTTAATACAGTGGTACCTCGACCTACGAGTGCCCCGACATACAAGATTTTTTTTTTAGGGACAGCAACTCTTCTAGGAGAGACAACTCCAAAATCAAACAACTGCTGCCTCGTAGTTTGTTCTTGGTTGGGCAAAGGTTATGGAAGGCTTTGGAAGCAAAACCAAGTAGAAAATCAGGCTGAAATCGGAGTCAATGGCCTCAATGGCGCATAAGCAGTTGACACGTTTTCTTAATTATGTTGGAGGGATTCCTTCCAACACTAAAATAACCCGTTTATTTCTTTGCTTTATCCTTTATTATGTTATTCAAAAGAATGTGCCTTCTATAAATATTTAAAAATCACCTAATAAAACCAACTGGTTAACATTTGGGGGCTGGAACGGATTAAAAGTATTTTACTAAATTTCATTGGAGAAAAATGCTTTGAGAAACGAGCAATTTGACATACGAGCAATGTTAGGGAAGGAAATAAACTCGTATCTCGGTGTACCACTGCCTGCTAAAGCCGGTCTGGATTATGCTCAGGATAGTTCTGAGAATTGTTGATGGAAGTGTTAATTAATAAATAATTAGCTTGGTGCAGATATACTTAGGCCAGTTCTATAGTGTAGGCTAGAAACGCAGGCAGTTGTGTTAGTAGGGGCAGATTGTGTGGGTGGGCGTGGGGTGGGGCAGGATGTGGGTGGTTAATGTGGGCAGATTGTGTGTGGTAAATGTGGGCAGATTGTGTGTGGTAAATGTGGGCAGATTGTGTCGGTGGTAAATGTGGGCATATTGTATGTGTGGTAAATGTGGGCATATTGTATGTGTGGTAAATGTGGGCATATTGTATGTGTAGTAAATGTGGGAATATTGTGTGTGGTAAATGTGGGCAGATTGTGTGTGTGGTAAATGTGGGAATATTGTGTGTGGTAAATGTGGGCAGATTGTATGTGTGGTAAATGTGGGCATATTGTATGTGTAGTAAATGTGGGAATATTGTGTGTGGTAAATGTGGGCAGATTGTGTGTGTGGTAAATGTGGGAATATTGTGTGTGGTAAATGTGGGCAGATTGTGTGTGGTAAATGTGGGCATATTGTGTGTGGTAAATGTGGGCAAATTGTGTATGTTGTAAATGTGGGCAGATTGTTTGTGGTAAATATGGGCGGATTGAGTGTGTGTGGTAAATGTGGGCAGATTGTGTGTGGTAAATGTTGGCAGATTGTGTGTGGTAAATGTGGGCAAATTGTGTATGTTGTAAATGTGGGCAGATTGTGTGGGCGGTAAATGTGGGCAGATTTTGTGTGGTAAATGTGGACAGATTGTGTGTGGTAAATGTGGGCAGATTGTGTGGGCGGTAAATGTGGGCAGATTGTGTGGGCGGTAAATGTGGGCAGATTGTGTGGGCGGTAAATGCAACATCATCTGTTGATGCTAGAACGCCCATGTTACTGCCAGATGAAGACTGTACAGTCAAACGACCACAATCGTGCACTCACTCACTCAGTCTGTCTAAAGCTGGTAAAAACTGAACGACAGATTGACGCAGGGGATAGAGACAAATGACGTCGTTCAAACGATAGAATAATCCCATCACCCCCCCCCCCCCATTATAGGCTATGTCACGTGGTACATGAGGCCAAGCTGACACACCCCCAACGATGGATTTAAAAAAAAATGTTTGATCCAATGGATGATTCTAGAAGTGGATGGTAATTAGAGGCGATTGATTTGGTAATTAATTAAGTTTGAGATTATGTGTAATTAAAAACTCCCAGCCACTACCCATCCCATTAAACAAAATCAATATATGACTTGCATTATTAATAGGCTATCTATATATGTATATAAGCATATATATATATATATATATATATATATATATATATATATATATATATATATATATATATACATATATATATATATATATATACATATTTATACATATATATACATATATATACATATATATATATATATATATATATATATATATATAAAGGCCTCTCTCTCTCTCTCTCTCTATGTATATATATATATATATAAATATATATATATATATATATATATATATATATATATATATATTGTGTATATATATATATTGTGTGTATATATATATATATATATATATATATATATATATATATATATATATATATATATATATATATATATATATATATATATATATAAAGGCCTCTCTCTCTCTCTATGTATATATATATATATATATATATATATATATATATATATGTTACCTAGGCAAGTTGCATACCCTGCTCGCAGCGCCAAATGTAACGAGTCCCCGAGTCTATCTTGCCGACAACGCCAAATGTAACGAGTCTCTGGCTACCCTGCCGACAACGCCAAATGTGACCTTCCCGAGTCTAACCACTCATTCCACACAACATTGACCACAGCATAGATACTCGAAGATGCAGGTTCATTATTGATCCTTTTATTACATGAATCAAAGAATGCTTCACAATAATATAATGAATCAAGAGAGATGTTTCACAATAATAGTCTGAATCAACGGACCCCCAACAGTCCTCACTAGGCTTCATCTAACTGAATACACATGTCTAACGTCCTTCTTAACACAATATAACCAACTTGATACTGCCACACAGACTCACTGAGAGAGAGAGACTGACGGACTGACTGACAGACCTTCTGAGACCGACTTTCTGAGAGACTGACTTTCTGAGAGACCTCGAGCTCAGCCGTCGCCTTCCTTATATCCCCTTCATAATCGTACTCATATTCGGTCCTATCATAATCGTAATTGTAATCGATTCTAATCGTTACATCAGACTGTTAATTACGCCGCTTCTGTCGTACAGTCCGATTTTAATAAGCCACCTGCATCCTGTCACATCAAAGTTGACAGACCGTCTTTCGTATCGCTTCCCGAGATATTACGCCTTGGCATCAGCCAACACCTGCACTGTGACGTCAGACTGTAACACGTTATGTCTCTTGGTAACTTCCCCTAGTTACATCCACCCCTGCCTTTTTTTGTGTGTTATCAACCACAAACAACGCTTGGCAGGTGCAGTCCTTCAAAGTCCATCGCACCACCGTAAAAAAAAATCCATTGTTCCACTCACTGTCAATGTCGTCACATTCGTATAAGATTGACAGTTATCCCTATTTCACATATCCAATGTGTCTACATCATCTTCCTCAGACACAAAACAGTTCTAGAATTCACATCCACCTTTTTTCGTTTGGTGCCTTCACCAGTTCACTTTTATGACTTTTTGAACAGTCTGTTTTCATACCAGCGCGACCATGAAAGAATTGATGGTTGCTGACAAAAAATTTCGTATTCTTTCTGTTTCTCAAACTTCTCCGCGGACCACTTATCTGATGGTCTACTGTCTCTCTGCTTTTGGAGGGACCGGGATCCTCCTTGTTGCCGGTATCCTCCCCTTGTGTGTCGCTGTTGTTCTGTTGATGGTGACATGGTTCCGGGATGGGTATGAGAATTTCCGTTATAGTTTCCGGTTCCCTAATTGTCTTGGGTTTCCTTGTGTGTAACTGCTCCTCTTGACTATGACAATATTTCTTTAATTGAGCAATATTCGCCCACCGATCCGGTTTGGTGTGATCGATGGGTCTTATCTTAAAGGGGCCACCTGCTACTTTAGGCATCTCCACGACTTGCCATATCTCCTGTCCCCAGAGGTCGTGGATTTTGTTTCTGCCTAACGGGTGGCTACGCAGTAATACCCTGTCGTTCAGTTTGAGTGGCGGGTCCTTTGTCTGTACCGGCGGTTCCCTTCGCCGTGCTTCATGTTCTAGTCTTTCCTGTACTACCCTGTACATTTCTCTAATTCGTCTCATATGTTCATTCACATATTCCAGTGCAGTGTATGAGCCAGTCATACTCTCCTTTTTTCCTAGGAACAAGTCAAGGGGGAGTCGAGCCTCCCGTCCGAACAGCAACATGTGTGGCGAAAAGCCGGTTGTGGCATGGGGGGTGCAGTTGTATAGATATACCAACTCTGGGAGAAAATCAGGCCAACGTTTTTTCTGTTCAGGTTCTAGGGTACGCAGCAAATCATGCATGCTGCGGTTGAACCGCTCGCACTGTCCGTTTCCTTTCGGATTAAATGTGGTTGTTCTAGATTTGTTGATCCCGTAGTGGCTGCACAGTTGGTTAATTACTTCTGACTCAAAGGCCCTTCCTTGGTCAGAGTGTAATTGTCTTGGTATGCCATATTTGATGAACCAATGTTCTATTAAGACATTTGCCACTGTTTTGGCAGTCTGATCTCGTGTGGGCACCGCCACAGTCCATTTGCTGAAAACATCAGTCATTACCAACACATGTTCCGTCCCATCCGATGATTGCTCCAACGACGTAAAGTCCATAGCCACAATCTCTAGTGGTTTTGTCGCTAGTAGGTGTCCTGATGGCTGTCTCATTTTGACAACTGGCATTTTCGCATGCTGACACCTCACACAAGCCTCACAATGGCGTTTGACCTCCATTTCCATATTGGGCCAGTAACACCTTCGTCGTAATATTTTGTGCGTCCTGTCCTGACCCTGGTGTCCTGCCCTGTCATGTGCCAACCTTAGCACTTCTTCTCGTAATTGTCCAGGCACCACCACCTGGTGTATTGTCCCATCAATTTGGTCATAAATTCTCCGCATGAGAACACCATCCTGTATACTGAGACGGTCCCACCGACTCAGTATTTTCTTTGTTTCTCGACCAAATTGTTCTCTTTCCCTTCTTCCTGGGAATTTTTGTTCCTGGACGTGTTTCAACAGCGGCTGTAAGCCACTATCCGTTCTCTGGGCATCTCCTATCTCTTTGTGATTAAGGCAACTAAAATCACCAATGTCCATATGTCCGGGCTCTGTGGAAATGTGCTCCACCCCGGTCTGTCCGTTCTGCCTCACTTGCACCCCGTGAGGGATATCTGTTGACGCTCTGACCTCACATATTCCTGTCAGCGTTTCTTCCTCATCGCCCGGTCTCTCGTAAGGATTCCTTGATAAGGCGTCCGCATTGCCATTGGACCGCCCCGGGCGATATTTTATCTCTAGGTCAAAGAGTGCCAATTCTGCTGCCCATCGCTGTTCGATGGATCCCAACTTTGCTGTCTTTAGGTGACTCAAGGGGTTATTGTCAGTGTATACCACACATTTAGCACCTAATAGATAGTCCCTGAATTTTTCCGTCACAGCCCATTTTAATGTCAAAAGTTCTAGTTTCATGGCGCTGTAATTTGTCATGTTCTTCTCTGATTCCTTCAGAGCTCGACTGGCATAAGCAATAACCCTGAAGCCTTGCTTTTGTTGTTGTGATAGCACAGCTCCCAGACCTTTAGAGCTGGCGTCAATTTCTAGCCGAAATGGTTTGTCAAAGTCTGCGTATCCCAATATCGGCGCCTCTGTCAAAGCCTTTTTCAATAGCTTAAACGAGTTCAGGCATTCATCAGTCCATAATTCACCTATCAGTTGTGTTTTACCTTTCTTTTTCTCCTTACTGTGTTTCTTTGTCATTTTGTTTACCAAGTCATGCAATGGTGCGGCAATTTTTGCAAAACCAGGCACAAATTTTCTATAATAGGAAGCAAAGCCCAAGAATGATCTGACCTCTACTGTAGTTGTTGGCTGTTTCCATTCTTTAACAGCTGCAATTTTATCTGGGTCAGTGGCGATGCCATCCGACGAAATCACGTAACCCAAAAAATGTACCGATTTCAGACCGAAGCAGCATTTGTCTGGGTTCAGCTTTACTCCTATCTCCCTAAGACGGAGAAACACTTGTTCTAATCTTTCTAGATGGTCCTCCCAAGTTTTTGAATAAACTAGTATATCATCCAAGTACACCAACATTATTTGAAATAGAAAGTCACTCATAGCACTCTGCATTACTCGCTGGAATGTAGCAGGTGCATTAGTTAGACCAAACGGCATACGGGTCCACTCGTACAGTCCCAGTGGAGAAATAAATGCAGTTTTATGTTGATCGTTGGGGTGCATGGCCACTTGGTGGTAGCCACTGGCCAAATCCAAGGTAGAAAAAAATCTTGCTCCCCCCAACGCATCAAGACATTCATCAATACGAGGCAAGGGGAATGCATCCCTTCTTGTGATATTGTTCAATTTCCGGTAATCACAACACAGTCTTATCTCCCCTGACTTCTTTTTTACCACTACTATCGGTGCCGCATACGGGCTCGTGCTGGTTGTAATAATTCCCTTTTTTAGTAGATCGTTCAGGTGTGCTTTCACCGCAGAGTAGTGACTTGGCGGTAATCTTCGATAAGGTTGCGCCACCGGCTTGTCTTGTAGTAAGGGTATCTGGTGTTTTATTACTTCCGTGTAACCCAAATCACCCTCGTACGAGGCAAATATATCCCTGTACTTATTCAACAATTCATTTAGTTTTGGGTCCTCAGTTTCCGGGAATGTATATGATCGGCCATCCTCTTTCTTCACCTCGGCCGTCACATTGACCGACCTAATTGTTACTTCATTACTGCTGGTATTGCTCAGTTCGATGCACTGTGCCGACCTTTGTACCTCGACGTTCTGTGGTACTCCTACCAGAGTATTAGGCGGTATAAAAATTTCCTCATCCAAAACATTTGCCACTAATCCTTGAACTAGTCCATTTTCCGCTGATGTGTATGTCCGCAGTAACACGGCGCCTGCCCTCAGTGCGGCGCCACATGGTTCTATCATCACATCACCATTCACACTTCTATCCCCAATTTGTAATGTGATTGCCTTGACCGTGTTTGCCGGGACCGATGTCCTTCCTCTGGTCTTGGCAAACCTGGCCAACTTGGATCCCCGACCTGGTGTGGTCGATCCGACAATATTTGTAAGAAATTCTGGCAACTGGCCAAGAATATTCATGCCCAACAGGCAAGGTATATTTGACACATTTGTCTCTAGGTTGTGTTTCGTAACGAACACCCCAACCTGCTTCAACCTATGTCCCGCCACCACGACATCCGCCAGAAAATAACCACAGTATGGAATGGTTAGTCCATTAGCTGCCGTCAGGCGCATGCATGTGTCAGACCTCAACCTATGGTCTTTTCCTTTCATCCATTTGGTGTAAAAATTTTCCGTAATTGTCGTCACCTGGGAGCCTGTATCCACAATCGCCTTCACCGCGATGTCCCCAATCGTAATCACCATTTCGGGACAGACTCCCATCATTTTGCTTCTTGGGCCATAACCTCGCCCCTCTGTAGCCTGGCCCTGCCTTACAGAGGACGACCGTTTCCCTGGCAGTACCGTGCCATATGTCCGGGTTGTGAACAGGACAAACAAATTGGTCGACCGTCAGCCGTCCACCGGAGTGATGGACCGGCGGGTCGCGGCCGTCCAACCTGTCTCTGTTTTGTACCGTTCTTTTCCTGATTCTCAGCTGTTGACCTGCTTTCTAACCTCTCCAATCTTTGGTTAACCTTTTCCAGGTGGGCCAACAGTTGAGCCATCATGGTTTCCACCGTGCCGGTCCCCGTGGGTGGGGATTGTTTCTGTTCCGGCACCGAGACTTTGTCCACCGAACAGTTCGATTGGTCCTCATCCTCGGACCTGCGGATCGCTGAGTTCCTAACCTGAAGGAAGGTCAACTGCGGGTCTTTGTGGACCTCCTCTTTCAACTCTCTCCTTAAGATCGGGGTTGCTAGCCCCTCGATGAACTGGTCCCTCAGTAGGCGTACATCAATGTCAGGTGTTTTGCCCTTTACCGAATCAAAGGCCCTGTTTATTCGGTGTGAATACTCCATCACACTCTCCGCCATTCTCTGCTTTACGCCTACGAACCCCGATAGCAGTTGCGATCCCGACCGTCTCTCCCCAAAGGTCTCCATAATTAGATCCAACACCTTATCTGGATCTGATTGGACGGTTTTATCGTGGCATTTGACCTCTGCCCTAACCGTCTCTCCTATACTGCCCATCAGCAGTCTTAATCTTTCCTCTGGTGACATGTTTCTCGAGGCCCAGGCCGCTTTGACCTCTTCACTGAACCTGTTGGTTAAAGTTGGATCACCGTCCCCGTAAAATTTGTTAATGTGGGACTCTCTGGGCAGGACCACAATATGGGTCTGCTTCTCGTCCAGAGTAGACATTTTATTCCTTTAGTAAAAAAAAAAAGAGTTCTTTCTTACCGTGTGTGTATGAAAAATTTTTCCTCGTTCCTCAATTTTCACTGTTCCTGAATATCCGAATTCACACACACACTAAACACAGTTATGAACTAGGTTGACTATGGGTGCCTAAAGCGGCAAGTCTCGTTGAATTCACCCTGTCCGACGACGCCAATTGTTACCTAGGCAAGTTGCATACCCTGCTCGCAGCGCCAAATGTAACGAGTCCCCGAGTCTATCCTGCCGACAACGCCAAATGTAACGAGTCTCTGGCTACCCTGCCGACAACGCCAAATGTGACCTTCCCGAGTCTAACCACTCATTCCACACAACATTGACCACAGCATAGATACTCGAAGATGCAGGTTCATTATTGATCCTTTTATTACATGAATCAAAGAATGCTTCACAATAATATAATGAATCAAGAGAGATGTTTCACAATAATAGTCTGAATCAACGGACCCCCAACAGTCCTCACTAGGCTTCATCTAACTGAATACACATGTCTAACGTCCTTCTTAACACAATATAACCAACTTGATACTGCCACACAGACTCACTGAGAGAGAGAGACTGACGGACTGACTGACAGACCTTCTGAGACCGACTTTCTGAGAGACTGACTTTCTGAGAGACCTCGAGCTCAGCCGTCGCCTTCCTTATATCCCCTTCATAATCGTACTCATATTCGGTCCTATCATAATCGTAATTGTAATCGATTCTAATCGTTACATCAGACTGTTAATTACGCCGCTTCTGTCGTACAGTCCGATTTTAATAAGCCACCTGCATCCTGTCACATCAAAGTTGACAGACCGTCTTTCGTATCGCTTCCCGAGATATTACGCCTTGGCATCAGCCAACACCTGCACTGTGACGTCAGACTGTAACACGTTATGTCTCTTGGTAACTTCCCCTAGTTACATATATATATATATATATATATATATATATATATATATATATATATATATATATATATATATATTGTGTATATATGTTTGTATCTCAAAGTAACTGTGTATTATAAAAAAAATACTTCCGCTTAGATTGAGGTTGTCGCCCCAACAGTTAAAATGTTAACAATAGTAACATCAAACGTAACATTTGTTAACCGTGTTGGCCATTAAATCGACACCGCCTACCCACATGTGACACCGATTGGTCTCATTTAACGACGTGTACATCAGCCCCCCCCCCCCCCCCCCCACCAAAATAAAAACCACACCCACAGAAAGGAAACGAAAAGTTCTGCCGCCACTTACACAAAAACCCCACCGTCCACGCTTCAACGAGCAGACGGTGTGTTACTACCGCAAGACGAACCAGCTTCCAGTCCGCCTACACTAAACTGGCACCCCCTCACCCCCACCCCCGTCGTCATCACGTCACCATTGTCTGGGCCCCACAGGATCGCCTCGGTACCGGCAGTAATTTAAAAAAAAAATAAAGCTGCTAACTTTCTTGCCCTACGTCACCCATGCATGGCGGAAGTTGAATGCTAAGCCACGTGACCATGATAACCCCACGCATGCGCGATGTGAATGATACACTACCTCCGCCGGCGCGAGACCCGCGACCAGCCCACGGTAGGTCACCGGGGTGATCATGTCGTCACTTGTTTACTTCCGTTGCCGTCACAACTGGAGTAATCTCCCCTTGTAGGACTCGTAAAAAGCTGTTGCCTCTTTTTTGTTGGCTGCATACGTGCATCTGACGAAAATGAAAAAAACATTTTTGAAAATTAGTTCCGCCGGAAGTGAATTACCTGGCCTTGTTTTTCCTTCCGTAACCCAGGCGATGGTTGCCTATCACTTCATTACGTCCGCCTATGTACTTTAATACACGCCTAAAAAAACGAAAAAAAAAATGTTTAAAAAAAATTGAAACATATAGGCTACATCCCCACTTTAAAGCTAAAAGCTACAATTAACAAATTAATAATTAAAAAAAAAAAAATGTCATTAATTTATATCATGTGACTTAACAGCTACTTCCGGTTAACTAGCCTAACTTTAAACCTAACACAAAGCTAACTACAGTTCATTTTTACGTGTACACGATAATTGTGTACCGTGCGCGCACTTATGTGTGTGTGTATCTGTGTGTGTGTGTATCTGTGTGTGAGTGTGAACACCATAACTGGAGTACCGCGCGCGTGTGTGTATACAGAAGCGTAGCGAGGGGGGGGGGTGCAGACCGCACCGGGTGACACCATTTAGGGGGGTGACACCAAGGCAAAAAAAGCAAAATATATAGAGAAAAACTTGAGGGAGGGCGGTGCAAATCGAAAGTCTGAGGGGGGGGGGGGTGCAAATCGAAAGTTCGAGGGGGGGTGCAAATTAAAAGTTTGTCCCCGGGAAGCGTCGCTACGCCTCTAGGGGGGTGACACCATTAAGTGCCGCACCGGGTGACACCCGACCTCGCTACGCCACTGTGTGTATATATATATTTGTGTATCTCCGTGTGTGTTTGTGTATTTGTGTGTGTTTGAACACGATAACTTGAGTGACGTTTCGAATAGGGTGGACTAACATTATTTCACATAAGTAATAGATCCTTTACGTAGGTTCCTGTTAACTTGGTCATTGTTTTCGGTAACCAGAAAGTGGTACTTTATTCTATTTTCGATTTCTCAAAATCTCTGATAATTTGATAATTTCTATATCCAGCGTTTCTTCCAGACTTTTTTCTCCGGGGGGGGGGGGGGCACTTGAAATTTTCGGGGTGGGGGGCAATAGACTTTCTTTTGCCCCCCCCCCCCCCCCCCCCCCGAAAAGATGCCAGGAAGAAACTCTGTTTATTTCACGTTAACATAAAGCAGCATATTTTAAGAACTTTTCGCCTCTATGCGATTTCTCTGTGTGTTGTCATAAAATGACTTAACTTTTCTATAACGCGATCAGTGCCATAGTGTAGAATCTCACCCTTCATTGGACATAGGCCGCTGACAAGAGCTTTCCAGGCACCTCTGTCCTGGGCTAGTCTCTCCAACTGTCCCCAGGTGTCCTGGGCTAGTCTCTCCAACTGTCCCCAGGTGTATCCAATCTTCTTGGTGTCTTCTTCCAGGTCACGTCTCCAGGTCTTTCTTGGTCTGCCTCTCCTCCTCCTGCACTATGGATTCCAGGTGAGGGCCTGTCTTGTTATGCTGGATACAGGCTTCCTGAATGTGTTGCCAATCCATTTCCATTTTCTCTGGAGGATCTCTACTTCAACTGGCAGTTGATTTGTCCGTTGCCATAGAACATCATTTCTGATGGTTTTAGGCCAGCGAATTCGCAGGATCTTTCTGAGGCATGCGTTTATAAATGATTTTTTTTTCTTACTTGTGGCAGTTATTCTCCAAATCTCAGCCCAGAAGAATAAAACGCGTTTTTCTGTTCCAAACCAATCACCACATTTTTTAGTTGAATAAAAGCTGCTCTTTCCTAGACCTTCCTTATTTTTATGTCTGCTTCTGTCCCACCTTGCTTATCAACAAACTTACCAAGATAGGTGAACGTATTTGCTTCATCTTTTTGCTTCATGCACTGGCTTTGAGTTACCTTAGTCCTTAATGTATTTATATGAGAAATTTTAGGGGAGGTAATACCCGCTTTATTATTGAGAAAGATTCATGATTAAAGGTTTCAACGAGAGTTTCTTCCAGGCATCTTCGGTAGGGGGGGGGGGGGGGGCTATGGCCCCCGAAAAAAATCTAACGCACCCCCTTGAAAAATATAGACCGCCCCTCCCCCCCCCCCCCCGGAGAAAAAAGTGAAACACTGGTTTTAACATAATCAGCTTTATAATAGCTGTCACGCTTGTAATGAGAGCTGAATTGAACCAAAAGGGGTTAAGAGATTTTATGAGCGACCAATGCTTTTACTACAGAGAAAATGTTGTTTTATTTATATTTTAATGCATTTAAAAGCGCACTATTAATATACGTTTCTTTATATTTGTTTAAGTTATGAGTTTTATTAGTTATAAAAATTAAAATAGAAATTCAAGGTTTAAGTTTTTGAAAACAAAAAGCTCTGATTTTCAAAATTCCGTTTGTTCTAAAAGTATGTGCTCTAAAACCTGATCTGTAGCAGAGTTTCTTCCAGGCATCACTTTGGGGGGGGGGGGGGGGGGGGCGAATCCCCCCGAAAATTTTTTACCGCCCCCCCCCCCCCCCCCCCGAACGAAATGAAATTTATATAATTTATATAGAAAATATATACTTTTAACAGTGTCCGCCCCCCCGAAGAAAGTTTACCGCCCCCCCCCCCGAAAATTTCAAGTGCCCCCCCCCCCCCCCGGAGAAAAAAGTCTGGAAGAAACACTGATCTGTAGCTCGCGATCTTAACTCTAATAGACAAAGGAGGCGGTCGTGAATAGTCTTAAAATGTTGTATTAAATACTTTGAAACTGTGGTGTGTTGTTTTTAAAATAAATATGATTATAAAAACCGAACTGTTTGAATTTTTTTACTTTACTTAAGGTTGGATCAATTTGATGTTTTAATATTTTTGGTAACTAAACACAGTATTTAAAATAAAAGGCAAATATTATTCGGTTGTTTACATTTTAAAATTATTTTATCAATCAAAATATAAACAAAAATGGCTGAAGTAGGTCATGAGTTTTAAAAAATGTATTTAAAAATTATATCCGCAAAGTTCTGCGTACACATATCTACGAGCTTTTATGAAATGGGGTTTCAGAATATCGATCACGGAGTTTCTGTACAACCAAGCAACGTTTGTCTTAAGAAAGTGAAACTTATGACTTAGGAAAGTGAAACTTATGACTTAAGAAAGTGAAACTTATGACTTAGGAAAGTGATACTTATGACTTAGGAAAGTGATACTTATGACTAAGTCTTGATGAAAATAAATAGAAATAGCATCAAACTTAAATTATTTCCACGTTTTCTGGATTTGCAACTTTTTTAACATTGAGTCAAAAAATATTAAATTTCTGAATTATTTTCAGGCCAACGATTTTTTGTTAATTTTTTAACGGCCACTTTGATGGCAAAATGTAAATAAAAAGAAAAACGAACAAAAATACAATTTTATTCATGTCAACAAAATACTGGTCGAACCCAACTGGTCAAACTAGGCCGCCTCCATTATCTCCCCCTTCTTAACGACAGTGGGCAGCGCTTGCATATAAAAATAAACTGGGAGTGATCTCCCCTAAACTTTCTCGAATATTCTTATATAAAACAACAGGGGATGGGAACTCCATTTTAAATACTTAAAGTTTTTAAAATAGAATAAAATCGCGTAGAAAATAGAATTGCACACCAAGTGAAAGCCAAATGAATGTGCATAATAGTGCGCAATATTATTAGTTCTTTATAAATTTACATGCGTTTTTTGAGAAATCGGAAATAGCGTAAATTAGTACTTCCGGTCAACGGAAATTACTCAAAATTTGACAGAAGGTAGAGAATTAGATTTTTTACTTACATGTGAAATTTCATTTATCTATCTCAAATAGTACTCAAGTTATAGGCTTTAGAAAAATTCAAAGTAGAAAAAGTACCACTTCCGGTTTTCGGAAATCGCTCAAAAGTTGATACGGATCTACGATTTTGATAAAATACTTATATATGAAATTTCATCAACCTAGCTGTAACGGTACTCAAGTTATCGTGTTTACACACAGACAGACACACACACAGACAGACAGACACACAGACACACGGACAAGATTGCAAAATTATGTTTTTCCGTATCAGTGAGGTGTAAAACGTCTAAAAATCTCTATTTTTTTTTTGCACGATTACAAGACTTTCTCTATACTTCGTTTAATCGAGAAATTAAAAAAAACATCCGTGAACACAGCTCACTCGACCCGTCGCTACTAATTAATCGTGTTGTCTCTCCTTATGGTGTCATCGTTAAATTCGTTGCGTCATGTCAAATTATGATTATATATTAGAGTTTTTTTCGTTATCATCGGAATGTATATGGAATACAGTTACAAGATTTGTTACAAAATGTTTAGATTTGTTACAGAGCTCTTAGATTTGTTACAGACAGATGCACAGACGATAAACTACATAAAATCTTATAAAAATATTGAAATTTTAAAAAAAAATAACTATGTGTAAGTTCATTAAGTGTGTAATGTGTAAGTCCGAGTCTGTAAGATTGGTATCATTCCCTCTGTAGCCACGTGATGTTTTCTATCCAAACCGCCCCCCCCCCCCCCCCCCCCACCCCCCTATTCTCACCGAGACAAATACCTGCCAACAAAAATCGTGACCAATGCGGCCCCGATTTACGCTGCGCTTTCCATCAGCGATTGATTGATCACGTGATCGTCTTGATTTACATCGGTCATAATCTTCATCCGTCTTGTGGTAGTGAGACGTCCCGACCCCTACCATGTCCCCCTACTCCGACACTCAACCAATATAGCACCCCCCCCCCCTCCCCTCAACCTGTTGACGTCTATGACCTAGTTGCCAATAGCCATTGTATGTCGTCAGCTGTCAGTGACGATTGAGGGATGGAAACAGGGTGGGGAGTGGAGGAGTGCATCGGTTGGGAGTGTCGATGTAACATTTGATGACCTGTGACCTTCTGATTATCTTCCTACAACCTTGACCTCATTCTCGTTGGTATTACTTCATATTTTGAAATACATTGTGCATCGAGTTAGTTTGGGGGAATTTACAACTTTAGTACAATTCATATAAATACAACGTCTGTACACATCATGTAAATATAACTACTGTACACATTGTGTAAATATAAAATTTGCACCCTATAGTGTCACTAAGGTCACCATTTACTGGGGTGAAGCAGAGGGTCAATAAGGTCACCATTTAGTAGTGTGAAGCAGAGGGTCACTAAGGTCACCCTTTACTAGAGTGAAGCAGAGGGTCACTAAGGTCACCATTTACTAGTGTGAAGCAGAGGGTCACTAAGGTCACCATTTACTGGTGTGAAGCAGAGGGTCACTAAGGTCACCATTTACTGGTGTGAGGCGGAGGGTCACTAAGGTCACCATTTACTAGTGTGAAGCAGAGGGTCACTAAGGTCACCATTTACTGGTGTGAAGCAGAGGGTCACTAAAGTCACCATTTACTGGTGTGAGGCGGAGGGTCACTAAGGTCACCATTTACTAGTGTGAAGCAGATGGTCACTAAAGTCACCATTTACTGGTGTGAGGCGGAGGGTCACTAAGGTCACCATTTACTGGTGTGAAGCAGATGGTCATTAAAGTCACCATTTACTGATGTGAAACAGAGAGTGACTAAAGTCACCATTTACTAGTGTGAAGCAGAGGGTCACCATTTAGTAGTGTGAAGCAGAGGGTCACTAAGGTCACCATTTACTAGAGTGAAGCAGAACGTCACGACGCTGAAATACATCAAACTGTCGTGACTCGACTGTCTGTGTTTTTAAAAAAAAAATTACCTTTTACCTGGCTATAATCCGCTGTTATCCTTTGTTTTTTTTTTAACTAGCGATCCCATTTTCCGTTTTTCCGCAACCCCCCCCCTCCCCCCCCACACACACACTTACCATCCCGACCCACCCATTAATTGAAGTCTAAAGTGTAAAGCACCGCAACACCTTAACCCCCCCCCCCCACAATTTAAATCTCTAAATCACCTGCGAACAAGGTCTCGATAATCTGGCAACATGTGTTTTAGCCTCAACAGGGGCAGATCACCCACCGACCCGCATGGACGACTCGTCCAATTTGCATCATCTCCCCCTGATTTGCATACATTTGTGCTGCCGGGGAGGGGAATTTGTCAAAGTGTAAAATAAAAGCCCCCGTCTGACAGGGATTTGTTCCCCCACATCGATCGGGTCAGTTTATCGGGGACGAGGGTTGGTCTCATTGGTAGTACACACGCAAACATTAACTTCAAATTTGTTCCGTTCTTCTTCCTCGTCATTTTTATTTTCCTAGCTGTGGATCGTTTGCAATGCCCGGATATTGCTTATCTCTCTGTTATAAATCAAACAAGTGGGCGTATTATAAAAATAATGTATCATAGCTTGCTTTTAAATTCTCTAAAAATAAGAAATTTTCTTTCTTTACTTATATAATAAAAAAAGCTTTGGCAAATATATATATAATTTATACGTATGTTATATATATATATATATATATATATATATATATATATATATATATATATATATATATATATATATATATATATATATGTGTGTGTGTGTGTGTGTGTGTGTGTGTGTGTGTGTGTGTGTGTGTGTCTGTGTGTGTGTGTGTTCGTGCTGGTGTTTCTCCGTCATTGTGGATATATGCACGTTAACACATACAAAATAAATCAAATTTTAGAGTCAGTGAGAAGAGTGCTTCTTGTGGCTTTGAACCTGCACCTCCTACCTAAACCTCCTGCCTGAACCTCCTACTTAAACCACCTACTTAAACCTCCTACCTGAACCTCCTACCTAAACCTCTTATCTAAAACTACAGGTTTCAACCTACTCTCTACACCAAGCCTCCAATGTTCCTGTGATTTATAGCAAGCTCTGTTCTGGCTGGCCAATGTAAACTAAACCACAATGTGATTGAGACAGATTGACGTCATTGTCAAACAAGATGGACGACGGCTGTGACAGGGCAAGGGAGGTGACATGTTATCCAAGGGAAGATAAATACGTTTGTATGTAGGGAAAGGTAATCATGGTCATATTTTTTTTTTAAATGGCTGATTCGTGGAACTTTTGTCTAAACTCGTAATAAGATGTATTAAAAATAGAAATCAGGCTTTTAAGAACACGTTTTCCAAAAAAAAATTAAAATTAAAATTATCACTAGGCCTGACATCAAGTTTTGTTTAAAAATTCATCCATTCACTTGTCATAAGTAGAATTAATAGTAATTTATCTTTATTCAAACTATGATAAGTTCATTTGTTTTTCTTAAGCTATAAACAGACCAATGCTATAAAGTGTGGTTAAAATGTTTTTGAAATTATGACTTGCTACTGCTAGATAGCTTGTTTTGTTGTTAATTTATTTTATAGTCCCTATATTATATAGAAAGCAAGTTAAATTTTATATTACATTTGTACATTGGTTGCATAAGGCTGAAAAGATTGATAGAAGGACACCACAGCAGAAAAGACACTACAGCAAACAAGACACTACAGCAAACAAGACACTACAGTAGACAAGACACCACAGCAAACAAGACACTACAGCAGACAAGACACTACAAGACTCATAGCAAACAGTACAGCAAACAAGACACTACAGCAAACAAGACACTTTAAGACACTACAGCAAACAAGACACTACAGCAAACAAGACACTACAGCAGACAAGACACGACACTACAGCAAACAAGAAACTACAGCAGACAAGACACTACAGCAAACAAGACACTACAGCAAACAAGACACTACAGCAAACAAGACACCACAGCAAACAAGACACTACAACAAACAAGACACTACAGCAAACAAGACACCACAGCAAACAAGACACTACAGCAAACAAGACACTACAAGACACCACAGCAAACAAGACACTACAGCAAACAAGACACTACAGCAAACAAGACACTACAGAAAACAAGACACTACAGCAAACAAGACACTACAGCAAACAAGACACCACAGCAAACAAGACACCACAGCAAACAAGACACCACAGCAAACAAGACACTACAGCAAACAAGACACTACAGCAAACAAGACACTACAGCAAACAAGACACTACAGCAAACAAGACACTACAGCAAACAAGACACTACAGAAAACAAGACACTACAGCAAAAAAGACACTACAGCAAACAAGACACTACAGCAAACAAGACACTACAGCAAACAAGACACTACAGCAAACAAGACACTACAGCAAACAAGACACTACAGCAAACAAGACACCACAGCAAACAAGACACTACAAGACACTACAGCAAACAAGACACTACAGCAGACAAGACACTTTAAGACACTACAGCAAACAAGACACCACAGCAAACAAGACACCACAGCAAACAAGACACTACAGCAAACAAGACACTACAGCAAACAAGACGCTACAACAAACAAGACACTACAAGACACTACAGCAAACAAGACACCACAGCAAACAAGACACTACAGCAAACAAGACACTACAGCAAACAAGACACCACAGCAAACAAGACACTTTAAAACACTACAGCAAACAAGACACTACAGCAAACAAGACACTACAGCAGACAAGACACTTTAAGACACTACAGCAAACAAGACACCACAGCAAACAAGACACCACAGCAAACAAGACACCACAGCAAACAAGACACTACAGCAAACAAGACACCACAGCAAACAAGACACCACAGCAAACAAGACACTACAGCAAACAAGACACTACAGCAAACAAGACACTACAGCAAACAAGACACCACAGCAAACAAGACACTACAGAAAACAAGACACCACAGCAAACAAGACACTACAGCAAACAAGACACTACAGCAAACAAGACACTACAGAAAACAAGACACTACAGCAAACAAGACACTACAGAAAACAAGACACTACAAGACACCACAGCAAACAAGACACTACAGCAAACAAGACACTACAGCAAACAAGACACTAAAGCAAACAAGATACTACAAGACATCACAGCAAACAAGACACTACAGCAAACAAGACACTACAGCAAACAAGACACTACAGCAAACAAGACACTACAGCAAACAAGATACTACAAGACACTACAGCAAACAAGACATTACAGCAAACAAGACACTACAGCAAACAAGACACTACAAGACACTACAGCAAACAAGACACTACAGCAAACAAGACACTACAGCAAACAAGACACTACAGCAAACAAGACACTACAGCAAACAAGACACTACAGCAAACAAGACACTACAGCAAACAAGACACTACAGCAAACAAGACACCACAGCAAACAAGACACTACAGAGAACAAGACACCACAGCAAACAAGACACTACAGCAAACAAGACACTACAGCAAACAAGACACTACAGAGAACAAGACACCACAGAAAACAAGACACCACAGCAAACAAGACACTACAGCAAACAAGACACTACAAGACACCACAGCAAACAAGACACTACAGCAAACAAGACACTACAGCAAACAAGACACTAAAGCAAACAAGATACTACAAGACATCACAGCAAACAAGACACTACAGCAAACAAGACACTACAGCAAACAAGACACTACAGCAAACAAGACACTACAGCAAACAAGACACTACAGCAAACAAGACACTACAGAAAACAAGACACTACAAGACATCACAGCAAACAAGACACTACAGCAGACAAGACACTTTAAGACACTACAGCAAACAAGACACTACAGCAAACAAGACACTACAGCAAACAAGACACTACAGCAAACAAGACACTACAGCAAACAAGACACTACAGCAAATAAGACACTACAGCAAACAAGACACTACAGCAAACAAGACACTACAGCAAACAAAACACTACAGCAAACAAGACACTACAACATCATCAGATGTTACTGGTACACCCCACCTCGGCTAACCTATCCAATTAGCCAGAACCTCGGCTAACCTAACCAATTAGCCAGAACCTCGGCTAACTTAACCAATTAGCCACAACCTCGGCTAACTTAACCAATTAGCCCCAACAAAAACCGTCTCATGCCTGATTGAACGCCACGCGTCTGTATGTCATCTTGTGGAAGCTGCTCCCCCCCCCCCCTCGAGCTAGTGACACGTTTGATGACGTCATTACACGTGTCGACTGCTGGATCATTTTGTTCGTCCGGTTACACAATTCATCCGGTTACACAATTTGTCCGGTTACACAATTTGTCCGGTTACACAATTTATCCGGTTACATAATTCATCCGGTTACCCAATTTGTCCGGTTACACAATTTGTCCGGTTACACAATTCATCCGATTACACAAATCATCCGGTTACACAATTTATCCGGTTACATAATTCATCCGGTTACATAATTCATCCGGTTTCATAATTCATCCAGTTACACAATGAATATGAAGAGATAGTGTGGTCAGCACTATGCCCAGCCGCCTTTACTTTCCCTAACGTGAGTTAGGTACCCATCAGAGTTGGGTGGACTCAGGGACGCTATACTGACTAGGACCCGGATTCGAACTCGAGACTTACGGGTTAGCAGTCTAGCTCTCTTCCCCGTCCCATGATAAAAATCCTAGTTTTTAAAATCTACAAAAAAAGATGCAGAAAATGACAGGTAAAAAAATCTACCGGGACCTAAAATGACAGGTAAAAAAATCTACCGGGACCTAAAATAACAGGTAACAAATCTACCGGGACCTAAAATAACAGGTAACAAAATCTACCGGGGCCTAAAATGACAGGTAAAAAATCTACCGCTACCTAAAATGACAGGTAAAAAAATCTACTGGGACCTAAAATGACAGGTAAAAAATGTATATGGACCTTAAATGACAGGTAAAAAATCTTCCGGGACCTAAAATGACAGGTAAAAAATCTACCGCGACCTAAAATGACAGGTAAAAATCTAGTGGGACAGAAAAAATGAAAGGTAAAATTTACCCGGGACAGCAAACCCCAGGTAAAAAAAAATTCTACAGGGACAAAAGGTGACAAACGCACCAGCATGAATTGTCTTTTAATGACTGCTTGCTCACACCTGTCGCCTACCTGCGAGGGGGCCTTTCAAAAAGCGACCTGTAAAAATTACTTAAAGCTATATCTCCGCTTTTTTGTTCACTTTTAGTGCTCACTTCCGCTTGACTGCGCGCGGATTGAGCCGTGTGAGGCACGTGACAGCTAAAGAGAAAGTCGAGCGTGTTACAAAAATCAGGTAACAGGCCGGGTAGCCTCCCCTTTACGATAAAAAAAATCTCCGTGGCCCACAATAGGGGTGGGGGCGGCGGGTCGATGAAGCGAGACGAACATTTTCATTTAATTATCACCAAAGTCGCTTTGTTTTTTTTTTGTTTTTTGTTTTTTTTTAAATATTTTTTTTCCTTTACTGCCGGTTCGTTAGGAAGCCATAAGTTGTTGATTTGGAGAAAAAATGAACAACCAATTTAAAGGAGTTTTTTTTTAACACTAGCTTAAAAATATTATGTACTCAGTGCCATTGTAAAATACCAGGTTAAACATATGTAGGCCGTTCTATATGTAAGACACTTCATAATGTAGGCCGTTTTATATGTAAGACACTTCATAATGTAGGCCGTTTTATATGTAAGACACTTCATAATGTAGGCCGTTCTATATGTAAGACACTTCATAATGTAGGCCGTTCTATATGTAAGACACTTCATAATGTAGGCCGTTTTATATGTAAGACACTTTATAATGTAGGTTGTTCTATATGTAAAACACTAAGTAATGTAGGCAGTTCTAGATGTAAAATACTACATAATGTAGGCAGTGCAATACGTCAAACACTACAAAATGTAGGTAGTGCCATATGTCGAGCACTACATAATGTAGGTAGTGCCATATGTCAGACAAGGCCCACGCTGGCCAAAGGGATTGACCGTAGTATCCCATGTAAAATTTTGATCGCGTTACTTGATGACTGCCCGTAACAAGAGGCCCTACAGACAGGCCATTATGTCCCCATATGTTCCAGGCTCAATGATTGGAAGCAAGTGTTAACTACATTTGTGTAGCTATAATAACCTACATCACATAACTAGCGACTTCTCCTTTAA
Organism: Physella acuta; assembly: GCF_028476545.2. Taxonomy (NCBI): domain Eukaryota; kingdom Metazoa; phylum Mollusca; class Gastropoda; family Physidae; genus Physella; species Physella acuta. Next base: position 199,742 of record NW_026732982.1, on the reverse strand, counting down.
TGTGACTGTAAAGTTGTCTATAATAGAAGAACATTCCAACGCCACTTCAGTTCAACCATAAAACCTGTTTAAATCACCTTAATAGAGTGGTCGGGTGGTAGAGTGGTCGCGTCTTTCTCGTGAGCGCTATGGCGCTTACGTTTGTTTTAAACAGTGAGATAGACCATGGAAAAGATGGGGCGTTATAGTCATTCACTACATTAAATCAGGCGCCCCAGAAAGGGTACAATTTGGCGCTATAGCGCCTACGTTCGTGTAAAACAATCCGAAAGACTATGCATAAGTTTGAGTTTTAGAGTCAGCCGGCGCCCTAGCAGTGTGTGATTTTTGGCGCCCCGGGCTTTTTTTAATAAATTGTAATAGTTTAGACAAGATTTTGGAAAAATATCGACGTTTTAAAACAACTCAACTGCAATTTTGAGGGGGGTTGTAGGTTGAGATGTGACGTCATTTTAGGGGGGGGGGTCTGGCTTTTTGTGACGACATGTGACGGAGGGGAGGGGGGAGGTAAAAATCGTCCAAACAAGCGTGACGTCATTTATGGATGACCCCTTATATATATGTGTGTGTGTGTGTGTGTGTGTGTGTGAGATGGGCACGCTTATATATATATATATATATATATATATATATATATATATATATATATATATATATATATATATATATATATATATATATATATATATATATATGTATATATGTGTGTGTGTGTGAATGTGTGTGCTTGCGCTCATGTACAGTGCGTGGGCGTATATATAAGTACGTGTATGTTTGTTGTGTGTGTACGTGTATATGTATTTTTATGTGCATACTTTTTGTCTACAAATGTAAAAATTGTAGTAGTAAATATAGATGTGTGTATGTCTTTGTATAGGCCATATAGATTTTTTTTTTCACCTTTGGAATCACTGATCTAGATCACCGGCTTAATGACTCGGTGACTTATGACTTTAAAATATTCCGATGAAAGACATTTTAAAATAAATCATAAATAATTAACCTATTTTTAAATTCATGCGTATTTCCAGCGGCCCGCCCTCAACAAACACCTGACAGGAATTCTATGACAGAAAGCATGTCAGGCAGGCGTGTCGCCGTCAGCGTCATGTCCGACACGTGACTCCCGCGCGCTGGGCACGTGAGCCTCGCTGTGAAGACGGGAGGATGATATGCAAATGTTGGACTGGATGTAAGAAGAAAGGTTTCAATAGTTTCATAAGCTGTTCACAACGGGACAGCTTAAAGTGAGCGCTGGTTGAGGGACTTCATTACAAGTTGGTTTTGTACCAGCTGAGGATGTGGGGGTGGCTGGATTGATTTCTGATTGTCAGGGGCGTTGTCCGGGTCAGGTGGGGCAGGGGGGGGGGGGGGGGGGCGGGGGTAAAATAATTAATGGGACAGCCTCGTTAGTTGATATTATTTATGGCTCCAGGTGAAAGTAATAAGACTCTAATAAGACACATACAAGACACATACAACTCAGGTATAAAACAAGTATGAGACACAAACACGAATACGACAATCAGAAGACAGATGTAATACTTGTGTATACGACACACACCATACATTTATGGGACAATATCAAGGCACATACAACATGTATAAGACACGAAATACCCGTGTAAGACAATTACAAGACACACTATAAATTACAAACAAGACACGACACATCTAAAAGACGCATTCAAAAGACGTACAACATATAAAGCCTACAAACACATACAATACATTGTTGAGTGACCTAACAAAATGACACCTCCAAGTTGAGTGGTTGTCCCTTCCGACACAGTGGTTGGCCCTTCCGACACAGTGGTTGGCCCTTCCGTCACAGTGGTTGGCCCTTCCGTCACAGTGGTTGGCCCTTCCGACACAGTGGTTGGCCCTTCCGACACAGTGGTTGGCCCTTCCGACACAGTGGTTGGCCCTTCCGACACAGTGGTTGGCCCTTCCGACACAGTGGTTGGCCCTTCCGACACAGTGGTTGGCCCTTCCGACACAGTGGCAGTGGCGGAACTAGAAAAAAATGGCCCCCCCGCAAAAATTTTTTTTAGGCCCCTATATATATATATATATATATCTATATGTATATATATATATATATAATATATATATATATATATATATATATATATATATATATATATATATATATATCGGGTGCAGTGGCGTAGCGAGGTCGGGTGTCACCCGGTGCGGCACTTAATGGTGTCACCCCCCCCAGAGGCATAGAGACCCTTCCCAGGGACAAACTTTCAAATTTTCGATTTGCACCCCCCCCCCCCTCAAGTTTTCGATTTGCACCCCCCCCCCCCTCAAGTTTTCGATTTGCACCCCCCCTCAAACTTTCGATTTGCACCCCCTCCCCTCGAGTTTTTCTCTATATATTTTGCTATTTTTTGCCTTGGTGTCACCCCCCTAAATGGTGTCACCCGGTGCGGTCCGCACCCCCCGCCCCCCCCCCCCCCCCCGAAAGAAATTAAATTTATATAATTTATATAGAAAATATATACTTTTAACAGTGCCCCCCCCCCCCCCTCCGAAAATTTCAAGTGCCCCCCCACGAAGAAAAAAGTCTGGAAGAAACACTGCCAAAGACCCACCCATATTATAACCGAATATAACCCCTCCCCGTTACGGGCTAAACATGAAATTAAACATTAATACATTCAAAGGTGATATAGATCTTTTGGTTGTTTTTAGGCTTAAAAGCTAGATCATTGTATCCTAAATTTGATTAACTTTAATGTATTTAGTGTTAATAACTAATATTCAATTAATACGTGTACTAACTATAAAACAATTAATAATATAAAGACGAGCCTTACCTTCCTTGTTGTGTGAATTAGACTCGTCAACAAAATACTTCATCAGGTAAATGAACAACTACTGACTAGTGTCTTTAACAAAATGTGCAGAAGTGGTCAGTTTACAGTTCAGTAGTTCATAGACGGTTCGTTAATCTATGCATTACATCTTATTGTAAGAGTAAGGGTGTGGTGAGGGGTAGAGGTGAGGGGTAGGGGTGAGAGGGGGGTGAGGGGGGAGGGGTGAGAGTTGGGAAGGTTCAAGGGAAGGGGACTAGAAAGTGCCGATAAACATCTACATCAATAGTGCCGACATTTTCCGGTCGTCTAGAAGACCAGAATAGTCGCCGCAACATTTCCCCAGCCCGATTTCAAAGCGTGCCGGCAAAAACTTCAGATGCTTCGCTAAAGGGAGATAATTTAAACTTTCACAAGTTTATTGATACAGTTGTTAAAGTAAAAATGAACGCAATTATAAATGTATGACATCGAAATAAATAATTATATTTTTTGTAGAGTCCAGGCCAGTAGTTTAAACACACAATCATATATATATATATATATATATATATATATATATATATATATATATATATATATATATATATATATATATATATATATATATATATATATATATATATATATTTAATAATGTAAACAATATAACAATCCTTTTTTGTTCTCCTCATCGACGCCACTAAAAGTAAAAAGGTAGGCTACGTCTTTGAAGTTGTCTATATGTCTGGCGGTCTCTCGAGCTATAGTCTGTGCATTTTTCTCAAAGACGTTTGCCGACTATCGTGTTTTTTTGTAACTGTAGAAGAAAGATAACTCAACCTCCACCTAATTTTAAAAAAAAATTAATTTAAATTTTTTTTTTTTTTACATTTTTTTAAAAAATAATTTAGCCAGGATTTTTGGGCCCCTAATCGGTCTGCCCCCCCCCCCCCTCATTGCGGTGTCTGGCGGCACTGTAGTTCCGCCCCTGCGTCTTTGAAGTTGTCTATATGTCTGGCGGTCTCTCGAGCTATAGTCTGTACATTTTTTTTCAAAGACGTTTGCCGACTATCGTGTTTTTTTGTAACTGTAGAAGAAAGATAACTCGACCTCCACCTAATTTTAAACAAAAAAATTTAATTTTTTTTTTGTTTTAATTTTTTTTTTACATTTTTTTTTAAAATAATTTAGCCAGGATTTTTGGGCCCCCAATCGGTCTGCCCCCCTCCCCCGCATTGCGGTGTCTGGCGGCACTGTAGTTCCGCCCCTGCGTCTTTGAAGTTGTCTATATGTCTGGCGGTCTTTTTTTCAAAGACGTTTGCCGACTATCGTGTTTTTTTGTAACTGTAGAAGAAAGATAACTCGACCTCCACCAATTTTTTTTTTTTTTTTTTTTTTTTTTTTAAATTTTTTTTTTTAAATTTTTTTTAAAAATAATTTAGCCGGGTATTTTGGGCCCCCATTCGGTCTGGGCCCCCCGCATTGCGGGGTCTGGCGGCACTGTAGTTCCGCCCCTGCACAGTGGTTGGCCCTTCCGACACAGTGGTTGGCCCTTCCGACACAGTGGTTGGCCCTTCCGACACAGTGGTTGGCCCTTTGGACACAGTGGTTGGCCCTTCCGACACAGTGGTTGGCCCTTCCGACACAGCGTTAACTTTTACACACGGCATTTGACTGAATTTTATTCCTAGTCAAATATTAATTTATTTTTCAAGCATGTGTATTTCGGCACGACGATATGGTTTTTAAAATTACTTTAATTACTTTAATTACATTAAATTTTTGCCATACCACTCACCTAGCCCTAATTGAGGTCGTGTTGGGAGGGGGGGGGGGATAGAGAAGAAAAAATGTTGACAGTTACGATTTTTGTTTATTTTATCGTTCAACAACGTAGGTCATCATTTAGGTGACGTACAACAAGTGCTGTCCTTACAATACTTACATACACCACTGATTTACCTTCTAGTAAAAAAAAGTGGATAGATTCACCTACCTTGGAAGTATTGTTGATAAGCAGGGTGGGACAGAATCAGACATAAAAATAAGGACGGGCAAGGCAAGAGTAGTCTTCAACCAACTAAAACATGTTTGGGGTTCTGGAATAAAAATCCGGATCTTCAACACACTAGTAAAACCTGTTTTACTCTATGGAGCTGAGACATGGAGAATAACTGCTATAAATAAACGCATGCCTCAGAAAGATCCTGCGAATTCGCTGGCCTAAAACCATCAGAAATGATGATCTATGGCAACGGACAAATCAACTGCCAATTGAAGTAGAGATCCTCCAGAGAAAATGTAAAAGGATTGGCCACACACTCAGGAAGCCTGTATCCAGCATAACAAGACAGGCCCTCACCTGGAATCCACAGGGCAGGAGGAGGAGAGGCAGACCAAGAAAGACCTGGAGACGTGACCTGGAAGAAGACACCAAGAAGATTGGATACACCTGGGGACAGTTGGAGAGACTAGCCCAGGACAGAGACGTCTGGAAAGCTCTTCTCAGCGGCCTATGTCCCAGTAGGGACGACAGGCAAACCTAACCTAAACTTTGTGGTCCGTTGCAATAGTCTATGACATCAGACCTTTGATTTCATCTCATACACTGGATTCGATTGGTATTAGTGGTAATGAATCTTTATATGAACTATCAGTGACCAATGTGATCACAATCGTGATGAGCTGCTGTAGGTTTATTGGAAGGTGGGTAACTCTGGCAAGATGTAGTGTGGGGTAGTGTCGTCAGTTCCTGCGGTCAGCTTGGTAAACAACCGTGGGTGGTAGTTATGCCCCTCCCCCCCCCCCTACCTCTCTCTCTCTCTCTCTCTCTCTCTCTCACACACACACAGGTCCCGAAACTAAGCAGGCATCAGTTACCTGTATAAGACGTCATTAAAATGGTGGCTTCAGTAGAACATACCGGGGGAAAAAGTGACTAAAAATATCGCTTTCTTGATCAAAAGTTTACGGAAAATCCCGATGTACGCTTTGAATGGTTTTAACTGCAGCGATGAAGAAAGTGGGAATTATCGGGAATTTCCGTAATCCCGAACCAAACATTGATAAGAGAGGAACTTGTGCAGATTTATGTGGGTAATAAAAACATTCACCACTAGAGTTGAGGGCAGTCGCCGAGATTCGCGGATTAACGCACAAGCTGTGGGGGAGATTGGGGGGTTTGTGGATTAGTGGACGAGCTGTGGACGAGATTCGTTAATCCCTAGCGTAGATTCGTTCCAGCGATGAGTGTGGGATGTCAGAGGGGGAGGTGTGGAAATGTGGCGTGCAGGGAAGATGTAAATTCCGGACGGAAAAAATCCACTGTAAATTTTATTACTGGGTCGGCGAAGGTTTAGACGCCAAGGTGGTTTAACATTCGTTTTGATAAGGGTTACAAAGTTCAATCTGGGAGGCTAAGAATAGACAGTAATAAAGTGTTGATCTTGATTACTTATTAAACAGGTGGTTCCAAATAACGAAGGTTCTATTCAATCTTCTTGCAAGGCAGCGCCGTCGTGCCTGTGCGCAATAGTTAGAATTCTGTCTTTTTGTAAAAAAAGCAATGTTGGGGTGTATAAATAACACAATATATAACACATTTTAAGTAACTTTGTATAAGTGTGACGTGCAGGCAATATGTTCTTTTTAGTATTTTGCTTCTGAAAGATAGATTGTTGGTTTAAACATCTTCGTTCTTAATTGTGTTATTGGAAGGGATTTCCTCAAATATTTTAAAACTATTACGTGTCAACAGTAGACCGTCCCTGAGTTAAACTCAGCTCTGATGGGTACCTAACTCACGTTAGGGAAACAAAGGCGGCTGGGCATAGTGCTGACCACACTATCCCTTCATATGCCGAGGTCTTTGGAGCAGATGAACTCTACTTCATCTGGCTCATGTCTTGGGCACGAACAGGAAATGTGACCCCGTTGACTTTTTTTCTTTAACGTACTTTTATTATCTAGATGTAACCATCAACATCTGCAAGACTGCAGTTGTTTGATTGCTGTGTTTTCATCTGCCCGGGAGTTCGAACACGAGACTTTCGGGCTAGCAATCATGCTCTTTCCCGCCCGACCACGCCTTCCCCTAGCTGTTGCTGGTGTAGTCCAGGTGCCGATGTTGCATGCAGTTTTTTTGTGGGAATTATGTCCGACATTTGAGTTCTGGTTAACCATGGCTATATCATTTAAATTTCAGTACAATACTCTAAATACTTTAGCAATTTAAAAAAAAAAATGTCTTTTTTTTTAAACATTGGTTACTGGCGACATTCATTTTATCACCGGCTTTACAGTATACTATACTATACTATACAGTATACTCGCAACATCGGCATATAATATTGTTTTGCTTCTGAGAGAGAATGCTGGTTTATTATCATCTGTGCATATAAAGGGATAGCGTGGACAGCACTATGCCCAGCCGCCTTTACTTTCTCTAACGTTGTGTTAGTAAGCCGTTGAACTCGGATTCGAACACGAGACTTTCTGATAAGCAGTTTAGCGCTCTACCCATAGACCACGCCGTCCCTCTGCCTGGTAACCACAAGTAATCTGCTCACGTGTCCACTTGAATTCCGTACTTTGTGGGTAACAAGAAAAAGTAGATTTTTGTATCTGGATTTCAATCTGAACAGTTATTTCACATTTTTAAAGCCTTTTGTTAACTGGAATAAAATGTGATCAATATTTCTAATTGTTATGAAGTGAGTAACTGGACAGGGTCGATGAATGAACCATAACGTACAAATACGACGACAATCCAATAGAAAATGAGACAGGACGGCGTTGATATATTTATCATCTTTAATTACATATAATATTCGCGACTACATCTTACTACATCGACGACAGACGTGAAGAAGTCTTCTACGCCCTCATGCGACAACAACAAGACTCAGACTGACGTCAACTATTTGCCCTAACAATCAAAACATACTCTCTCACATCCTAACTTGCATCGTCACATGCAACATCTTTTATTAATTCCACTAGACACATACTCTCATACTCATTCAATACACCAAAGTCCATTCACAACACTAATATTGAACAAGCTCAGTTAATATTCTAGAAAGGATATGCCTAGTTACTATTTTAAGAAAGATGCTGAAAAGGTTGTACACAAACTAAAAAAAAAATTCATAAAAAACGTTTTAATAACAAGCTTTTATGTAATGATGCAATAAAAAGTAGAAAATAAATTATAGACTACTATTTAAATAACTATAAAGAAAAGCGTGGGTCACTTTAGTATCTATTGGATACCTTTACTAATGCTAAGGAAGACACCCACGCTTTTCTTTATAGTTATTTAAATAGTAGTCTATAATTTATTTTCTACTTTTTAGTGCATCATTACATAAAAGCTTGTTATTAAAACGTTTTTTATGAATTTTTTTTCAGTACTTTACATGTTTTATTTACAATAGAGTTACATGACTAAAAACCATTGCGCGCCTACTGAACATCACGTTCAGTAGGCGCGCAATGGTTTTTGAACGCAGCCATTACGTGATGGCGCAGCTATTGAAGGTGATGACGCGTGTGGTGTGGTTGGCTAGACATGCCTACTAATTCGGTCCAAATTTTAATTAATTCATAAAAAATTAATTAGGCATCCAATTAAGTCAAATTTAGATTCAGATTGCATTGTCTTCATGTCTTGACCCACGTGCCAACTGTGAATCGTATCGGTCAAGTAGAACTGTCCGAATTTTCACTCCTGCGTTTCCGTCTAGACTGACGACTGACGAGGAAGTGAGTTAAATAAAAGCTTGTAAAAATTTTATTACTGGGTCGGCGAAGGTTTAGACGCCAAGGTGGTTTAACATTCGTTTTGATAAGGGTTACAAAGTTCAATCTGGGAGGCTAAGAATAGACAGTAATAAAGTGTTGATCTTGATTACTTATTAAACAGGTGGTTCCAAATAACGAAGGTTCTATTCAATCTTCTTGCAAGGCAGCGCCGTCGTGCCTGTGCGCAATAGTTAGAATTCTGTCTTTTTGTAAAAAAAGCAATGTTGGGGTGTATAAATAACACAATATATAACACATTTTAAGTAACTTTGTATAAGTGTGACGTGCAGGCAATATGTTCTTTTTAGTATTTTGCTTCTGAAAGATAGATTGTTGGTTTAAACATCTTCGTTCTTAATTGTGTTATTGGAAGGGATTTCCTCAAATATTTTAAAACTATTACGTGTCAACAGTAGACCGTCCCTGAGTTAAACTCAGCTCTGATGGGTACCTAACTCACGTTAGGGAAACAAAGGCGGCTGGGCATAGTGCTGACCACACTATCCCTTCATATGCCGAGGTCTTTGGAGCAGATGAACTCTACTTCATCTGGCTCATGTCTTGGGCACGAACAGGAAATGTGACCCCGTTGACTTTTTTTCTTTAACGTACTTTTATTATCTAGATGTAACCATCAACATCTGCAAGACTGCAGTTGTTTGATTGCTGTGTTTTCATCTGCCCGGGAGTTCGAACACGAGACTTTCGGGCTAGCAATCATGCTCTTTCCCGCCCGACCACGCCTTCCCCTAGCTGTTGCTGGTGTAGTCCAGGTGCCGATGTTGCATGCAGTTTTTTTGTGGGAATTATGTCCGACATTTGAGTTCTGGTTAACCATGGCTATATCATTTAAATTTCAGTACAATACTCTAAATACTTTAGCAATTTAAAAAAAAAAATGTCTTTTTTTTTAAACATTGGTTACTGGCGACATTCATTTTATCACCGGCTTTACAGTATACTATACTATACTATACAGTATACTCGCAACATCGGCATATAATATTGTTTTGCTTCTGAGAGAGAATGCTGGTTTATTATCATCTGTGCATATAAAGGGATAGCGTGGACAGCACTATGCCCAGCCGCCTTTACTTTCTCTAACGTTGTGTTAGTAAGCCGTTGAACTCGGATTCGAACACGAGACTTTCTGATAAGCAGTTTAGCGCTCTACCCATAGACCACGCCGTCCCTCTGCCTGGTAACCACAAGTAATCTGCTCACGTGTCCACTTGAATTCCGTACTTTGTGGGTAACAAGAAAAAGTAGATTTTTGTATCTGGATTTCAATCTGAACAGTTATTTCACATTTTTAAAGCCTTTTGTTAACTGGAATAAAATGTGATCAATATTTCTAATTGTTATGAAGTGAGTAACTGGACAGGGTCGATGAATGAACCATAACGTACAAATACGACGACAATCCAATAGAAAATGAGACAGGACGGCGTTGATATATTTATCATCTTTAATTACATATAATATTCGCGACTACATCTTACTACATCGACGACAGACGTGAAGAAGTCTTCTACGCCCTCATGCGACAACAACAAGACTCAGACTGACGTCAACTATTTGCCCTAACAATCAAAACATACTCTCTCACATCCTAACTTGCATCGTCACATGCAACATCTTTTATTAATTCCACTAGACACATACTCTCATACTCATTCAATACACCAAAGTCCATTCACAACACTAATATTGAACAAGCTCAGTTAATATTCTAGAAAGGATATGCCTAGTTACTATTTTAAGAAAGATGCTGAAAAGGTTGTACACAAACTAAAAAAAAAATTCATAAAAAACGTTTTAATAACAAGCTTTTATGTAATGATGCAATAAAAAGTAGAAAATAAATTATAGACTACTATTTAAATAACTATAAAGAAAAGCGTGGGTCACTTTAGTATCTATTGGATACCTTTACTAATGCTAAGGAAGACACCCACGCTTTTCTTTATAGTTATTTAAATAGTAGTCTATAATTTATTTTCTACTTTTTAGTGCATCATTACATAAAAGCTTGTTATTAAAACGTTTTTTATGAATTTTTTTTCAGTACTTTACATGTTTTATTTACAATAGAGTTACATGACTAAAAACCATTGCGCGCCTACTGAACATCACGTTCAGTAGGCGCGCAATGGTTTTTGAACGCAGCCATTACGTGATGGCGCAGCTATTGAAGGTGATGACGCGTGTGGTGTGGTTGGCTAGACATGCCTACTAATTCGGTCCAAATTTTAATTAATTCATAAAAAATTAATTAGGCATCCAATTAAGTCAAATTTAGATTCAGATTGCATTGTCTTCATGTCTTGACCCACGTGCCAACTGTGAATCGTATCGGTCAAGTAGAACTGTCCGAATTTTCACTCCTGCGTTTCCGTCTAGACTGACGACTGACGAGGAAGTGAGTTAAATAAAAGCTTGTAAAAAAAAAAGATTTTTTTTGTACTTGAAAAAGAAAATGATAAAGAGAAAAATATATTTGGCATACATCTTTAATTGAAATGTGAATAGAAATGAAGAAAAACATTTTCTGGAGTAAATGATGTGTTATTTAATATCCAGAATTTTACAATTCCCAACCCACTCCCCCCCATTTCTTTCAATCTTCTATTTTTATCTCAGTATGAACGTATTATTTTGATTTTCGCTCTTGAAGAATTTTCTAAGCGATTATTCACAATCATCAGGACAACCCAGCAAAAAGATGACAACTTTTCGATGGAGTTATTTCCCCTAAGTTCCTCCCCGCGTCGCTCCTCTATCTCCCGTTACGCCTCTGAGACCGGAAACCGCTCGAACAATCTCCATTAAGACGAGACGCGTTTTCCCATTGGTCAACTCGAGGGCGCGTCCCAGGGGGCGTTACTCTCCGGGATTTGGTCGGAGATTCCACTCAAGAAGAATCCCGCTTTCCTCCCTTGTTAGCTGTGAAATAAACCATCTCTCCCCTAACCGGGAAACTCGATGCGACGCGGCTAGCAGAAGATACACTGAAATTGGGTTTTCAGACAAATATTGTTGACGTTCTTTAGCGCTAATCCAATTTATCTGACCTATATTTAGGACCGGAGAGTAAAACGTTACCACAGTAACCGCTTGAAAGATATGGCGTGTCTAGTTTAGCCCGGGACTCGGTTGCATCATAAGATATGATATACACCTCCCACGGTAAGGGGAGATAATTAACGTTGCAAGCTGTATAGAAGTAAGGTTGGCAACTCTAGTATACGGACGTGATAGTCTAATACTAATGCACTGTCTGGTTATATTAGTGGAGTTTCATACAGGGAGGCGGGGACTGTATGATAGATAATTGTTTCTATGTGTAAACATGGGGTATGAGATGAAGAAAATGGGAGGAGGCCCCATACAAAACATATTGATAGCTTGTACGTAAACAATTGTTTTTGCAATGCGATACATTTAAATAACACAAAGAAGTAATCGCCATGAAGTGTATGCCTAAGGCCTTCGCCAAAACGTTCACAAGCAAGCCAAACATATTTAAAATCAAAGCCATCAAAATGTGTGTAGGCAGACCGAGAACGTTTTATTTTTTCTAAACAGTTTATGTAATTTATTTTTAGAATAAAGTAATCGGTAAACGTGTTGTTACCTATTTTTAAAAATAAATTACAGTGTATTTTTTTATATATATTAGGAATAAGCATGCCCATAAGGTCGAGAAAGGGGTCAAGACAGTTTAGATGGCAATGTTTCTTTCAGACTTTTTTCTCCGGGGGGGGGGGGGGGGGGGGCACTTGATATTTTTTTTTGGGGGGGGGGGGGGGGGAGCGGACGCTGGTTAAAGTATATATTTCATAATATTTCGTTCGGTGGGGAGGCTCTCCCCCTCCCCCCTGAAGTGTTGCCTGAAAGAAACTCTGTTAGATGGTCATAAACAATCTAAATATTCAAACTCCCTTCAGTAAACATTGCAGAAATATGATTTTATAAAGATAATTTTTTTTAGCGCAATTTCCATTCTGGAGAATTGCGTTTATTAACTCGTCATTTCTGGGAATGGATGGATGGATGAATGTATGGATGAATGTGTGTCCGGGCTTTAAGTCGTATCTCCTCCTCAACGAAGCAATATCGATGACTAGTTCCAAAAGCAATTATGTTAAGCAAGTTACAAGAATGAGCATAGGCCATAAAAATTCCGGGTTTCTTTCATGTATTTCCCGGAAAAGCCAAAAAACCTCGAAAAAAATCAGTTTTTGGCCCATATCTCGGCAACCAGGCCACTTAGCGACTTGAAACATGTACCAATCGATTTCTGTCATAATTTAGAACAATATTGCCGAAGAAAGTTTTCAAAAATATCCTCTCGTTCGGTCACAAATTTTAAAATTACATAAACACCTACAAACCGATTGTTCTTCTAGCTTGAACGCACCCCAACATTATACGTCACAGCTATTTTTAGATAACATAAGGAAATTGCGCACAAATGTCACTAGACTTTTTTAATTAACTTGTTTCTTACTAATTCAGATCTAATGGAGGTGTAAAAATTAACCCAAATCACAGTTTTTGATTGTCACTTTTCAACTTTGAGTGTAGGCTGTGACATAATAACAACATTCAAAACTGAAGGGTGGGTGGGGTGGGGGCAAGCAGTTGTCTGGGATGGGCCACACCCACCGTCGTAAGAACACTTGACCTAGTGCAAAAAAAAAACAACTTCAGAAGAGTCTGGGAATGTGATGCAGTAATCAAGTAAAAAAAAAACCAACCTCAAATGGGACATGGAAATGTGATACAGTGACCAATCAATGGACGAGAAAATGACCAATGATGCTCTAGGTCAGCCAGTAAATCCCAGTCAAAGAGTTCCTACGGAAGCTAAAGTATTTAGGTAGCTTACATATTTATAAACACAACTGGTTTAGCTTCAAATCCAGACGAATATCTTAACTCCAAGTCAAAATGTTTGGTTTAAGTAGGCTACTCCAAGTCAAAATGTAGTCCAACTATGGATTTTTTAAAATCATTATACTATTTATACATTCTCTACAGACCCCCCCCCCCCCCACCCCTCCCAAACCACTCACCAGGACAAAAAAAAGTGGTTTAACATGATCAGTTTCTTTCATGCGTCTCTTCGTGACGGTGGGGGGGGGGGGGGATGAGTACACGTCCACCGCCTACCCCTCCCCGAATAAATTAGCAAAATATATACTTTATATAGAAAATAGATGCTAATACGTTAACCAGTGTCAGACTCCACTACCACCCCCCTCCCCTAGCCGGAGAAAAATATCTGAAACATCCCAGATCACTTGGCTATCTGGGTATCAGCGAGGATCTGAAGTCTGCATCAATCCTACGTCTCGACATTCCGGAAAAAAATGTAATGGAAAACAAAATAATGTAGTGCTAAAATACTACATGCAAATACGTACAGAAATTAAAATAAACTATTGTTAAGTGTAAAAAGAAATTCAAATTTTACTTAATTAAAATCAAGACGTATTGATTACTAATAAGAAAGCTAGCTATAAGGGTATCATTTAAGAGGGGGGAAAAACATCCTCTGCTATTCATCAACACCATTGCATTTCTAATGTCACGTGATCTTTGTGAACTGTCCGCATACATGATTAATTCGTAACCGGATTGGATGCGAGCGAAATCCCAGAGGAGCGTTGCAATTTCTTACTGCTAGATTGTTTAAATATGCATGGCTCGGAGCTGGGCGCGCGGTGTCTCGGTTCAGATTGTCGGACAAGTGTTTGGATGTAATCGTAAGCATAAATCCATTCGGTGGATTGGGAACAAGTCCAAATAAAGCCCAAGTGTTTCTAATAGAATACCAGATTAAGCATATCATCAGTGTGTGAGAAGAGGGGCGATAAATATTACAATGGGCTTTAGAATCGCATGAATGTATTCGTGCGCGGGGGTTATGACGGGTAGAGGCTGCGTTATAAAATATAAACAATCGCCCACGTGACCTAGTCAGTTAAAGTTGTTTTTTTTATTTAATTAATTGAATGAGAGTAATTTAATCAATGATAGGGTGGAGTGACTAGATGTAAAGGTTTAAATGGGTTGTCTTTTTGAAAGTGGTAAAAAGCTAGGGGAACTCTTTTATGTGGTCTTCCTCTTAGTGAAGTGGTCACGATATTTTAAGAGATTCGCGAGGTAAAAGACAATATGATGGTCGGCGACAAAGAAAAGAGGTGGGTGGTTTAATTTGAAATTGATAGCATTAGTAATAGCATGACATTGTTGGGTCGTGTGTATATGGTGGTGTCATCGAGCTCAGCCATGTGGAAAGTACAGAGGGATTGGGCAGTTGATCGGACATGAAAACGTTCGAGTTAACGTGGTCATTGAAGCAGAAACAGCATCTATGCTTGGTGGTGTTCAGAAGGACATCATTGGTTTTCAATGCAGCGGAAAACAAAAGAGGTTTTTGGTACAGCTCGAGAATAGCATAGGTTTTCAATACACCACATCAGCAGTGTTTCTTCCAGACTTTTTTTCTCCGGGGGGGGGGGGGGGGGGGCAACATTCTTCGGAAAATAAAAGCGGCTGGGCATAGTGCTGAAACAGGTAAACTCTACTTCACCTGCCTTATTGACCTTCAGGTTCGAAAGGATACATTACTTGGAACAGTGAAAAATGTTTAACAAGATTTAAGTTTGGGAAAAAAAAATTGACTTTTAGTTGATTTAGGCTAAGATTTTCACAATTTGTTTAATGATTGTGTTTTTATTCTATTTCTTGTGACGCACGTCCAAGGGACGCAACTAATAAAAAAGGATTTCAGTGCTCTTATTAATTATCTCCCTTGCACTTAAACATTCGGAGTCTGCAGATGCATTTAAACATTAGTAGGGAGTCCTACATAAATGACGACATGTATTTTGCAAACTCCCCCTCCCCCCCCCCCCCCACTGTATAACTGGTGGTTTTTTATCGGACCAAAATATTTCTGGAGGCTCTTAAAACATAAGGGGAGGGGGGGGGGAGAGTTTAAAGGACACATGAAAACTCCAGGGGGTGGGGTGAATGAATCTATTTTCTATATAATTTATATAATCTTTACTTTTCATTCAGGGGGTGGAATGCGGTGCAGTGCCTGAAAGAAAAAGTTGAAAGAAAGAGAGATCCACTCCAAAAATAACATTTCTTGTTGTTTTTAATGGCTTTTTCTTTTTAAAAATAATTACGCTGGTAATTCAAAATTGAATTATTTTATTTCTATTCATTGCAAAATAATTTAAAAATCAGTTTAATCTTTTTGTAAATGGACATTTTTGGTTCCCGACCCCCCCCCCCCCTTCCACACACCACTTGGAGTGTAATTTCATTTATGGATGACCACTTCTTATAATATGAATATACTAGCTTTGGTAGAGTTTTAAAAAGTATTGATTATAATTTATTGTTATTATTAAATATGACAAAATAACAAATTTACAAATCTGAAAATAGTGGAACAAAATAAAAAAGAAGCTTTTAAAAAATTGTCAGCAATGGATAATAATTGTAAAATGTAAAAAAGGCAAACTAAAAAACTAAACATCACAATTTGCAACATTACACTCTTAAAAAATTCAAAATGGTATTAAATAAATATAAAATAGTTAAAAGGCGGTAACAAAAATAAATTTCAATTGTATCGAAGTGATGAAGGCAACAAAAATTATAATAAGTATAAGCATATCAAAACATATGTAGCAGCAGTCATACTGTTTAGTAAAAAACTGTTAGTCATCATCTTCTTTCATTATCTTTCTCCATTTGTCCCCAAAACACATAGGGCGGATGAAGTTAAGTTCATCTGTTTTAATGTTCTTGGCATATGAAGGTATAGTGTGGTAAGTACTATGCCTAGCCATCTTTATTTCCTTAACTAGAGTCAGGTACCCATCAGAGCTGGGCAAACTGAATGACATCCTACAGACTCAAGTTTGGGATCCAAATTCAAGACTTTCAGTTTAGAAGTCGTAAGCTCTAATATTAAGAAACATATATAACAAGAGTTATCCTTTGTTTTGTTTCAATTCAACAACACTGAATTTTACATGACCACAAGTTCAATTTAGTGTAAATTTAGGTCCAAGATATATTCATTAATTGAGTTTTTAAATGCTGAATTTGTCAGGTAAAATATAAAAATTATAACTGAATTTTTTATAGGACAGAGAACTAACATTTTCATATGTATGTTTGTATGATAATAGAGCAAACTAAAGAACATTGGGTTTATTTTATAGCAACATAATATGCAGCATTTAAAACATGCTTTATTTTTATACTATTAACTAATTAGATCAGACTTATAACAAAGTAAAAAAAAAAGTTTCAGTACAACAACTTAATATACATTAAAAATAATGTCACAATAAAAGTTTATAGGCTGATACTGATAGTAATTTTTTTAAATTGTCTCCTGGCCCAACCAGCTATTTTAATAGTGTGTGTAATGTTAAGTTCTAAGAATGAAAAAATTCAGAGGATAATCTACTAAAAATGACTATAGACAGTAAGACATGACTCATTTAAAAATTTAACAGCAAAATTTCAATCAAGCTATAAAAACATATTTCATTTTTAAATTTGTTTTAATAATGTAAAAAAGTTTACATCGTCTTCAAGGATTCAAAATTTTCTTTTGTCATAAATTCTAAGCCATCTGAAGGAATAGGTGAATTTATTAATGGACAAAGCAATGCTATTTTCCATCTTGTTCCTAAAAGAATTCTCATATTTTGCTTCCATCCCAAATTATATGTCTTAATGTTGTATGTACGCTCATAAACTACTTGTCCGTTGACAGCATTGATCATGTGATACGCCAATAAGCCTGTACACAAACTGAAACCTGCAACACACAGAGATGTCATCAGAACTTGAAAACTGGTCATAACATCACTATGTAGGAAAATCCAAGAAATCATTGGGAATAATATTGTCAGTAGTGACTGAAGTGACAGGCTCCCTAAAATGTGATAGATGAAATCAATGTTAAGAACACATGAATATGCGGCTGCTAACGACATAAAGAAAACCAGGCCGATGTAGTAGCGTTGATTGTAAAGTCCAATGCAGTTCCCAGTGAATGTACAATGATGATCACGTTTGAGCACACAAGTTTTGCAAGTATAACAATGAAATGATCTGGGTGGAGCATTACTTTCACATACAGCACAAAATCGCCACCCTGGCCGTAGAATTGAAGGTAAAACCTTTCCCCTGATTGTTGTGTTTGTTGTCATAACCATGTAGAGATTTATCATTACACATACATAAATGTAGAGACCCATGAAAACGTGAAAATAATATAATGAAAATTCTCCATTATCAGCTGCGTGACTTTTCGAAGAGTATATTGATGGAAGAACAACAAAAAGCTCAAATAATCCAATTGCGTGAATAGCCGCAAGCAAAAAACAAAACGCAAAAATGTCTGTCGAGGATTTGGGTAGATATCTTTGAAATAAAAAACTCATTTTATATCATATTAAAATATCAACGTGGTGATAAGTAATATAGATCTATATCTTATAAGCTGAATTTCTCTTAATATCAAACAAAGATATTTCAAAATGCTAATTCGTATTTCTTGACTTGATTGTCGATACCAACTTGATACTGATAGTAAACAAACTAGATAATCTATGACCAAAGGGTGTTAACCGGATTAAGAGCTCTTCTGAAAATAAAAGTATGATAAAGTGCAAAAGCTTACTTAAGAATAGCTTCCCCTTACTAAACAAAAAACAAAACGTTCTGGTCCTACAAAATATTATAATAATTATAATCTAAAATAGATCTAGAATCTAGATTCTAGAAGATGTTTATCTGAGTCTAGTTTACTTAGATTCTACCTTGTTTATCACACTCCCCAATGAGATAGCATTACGTCAATTACGATGTTAGTGTTGAGTCTAGATCTAGTCTAAACTTAGTTTTTTGTCTCTCTTCTTTCTGAGTAAAAGTCAAACTCAAATTATTAATAACGAGAAAAATGGCCCGTTGAGGAAGGATACAACGGGCGCTAGGCTGATAGTGCTGTCTCTTTTCTCTAAACTAAAACCAACCCACACCCCCACACACCACCCCCCACCCACCCACCCCCCCAAAACACACACA
Source organism: Physella acuta (assembly GCF_028476545.2). Lineage (NCBI taxonomy): Eukaryota > Metazoa > Mollusca > Gastropoda > Physidae > Physella > Physella acuta. Next base: position 180,993 of record NW_026732982.1, on the reverse strand, counting down.
CCCCCCCAAAACACACCCACCCCCACCCCCCAAAAAAACATGTCTACCGTCCCATTCAACGAAATATAATTATATACTTTTTCCAGTGTACGCCCCCTCCCCGAAAATTCTACCCCCGCCCCCGAAAATTTCAAGTACCCCCACCCCTCTCCGGGGAGGAAAAAGTCTGAAAGAAACACTGGTGTCGCGCTTAGCCACCACCCGAAGAATTGCATTAAAGAAATTGCAAGAAAACCACTTTTTAGATTAGACACATTAATTAGGCGGTAATTTTATTATAGAGTATCGATGAAGAAATTTCTTTTGAGTTAGGGAGGGGGGGGGGGGGGGGGGGGCTCAGACGTTCTTACGCGGGGGTGGGGCTTCGCCCCTACCCGAAGAATTGTATGAAAGAAACTCTTCACGCAAACCACTTAGATTAGACAAAATTTCCTTGTTATTCAATGTTTACTCGATAATCAATGACGTCATATTACTGTGTGCACTCTCCGGCTTGAGATGCTAAATGTGTCGACGTCATACTTCGTTTTTCGAATTACTATGCATGTTTTTATTTTCCTTGTGTTTTCTCTAGAGCGTTCTTGTCAGATAGATAGATACATAGACAGACAGCGAAACTATTAGTATTAATTAAGAATACACAGTGACTAAACTAACTAAACTTAGATCTAGAGTTGACTTAGAGTTTAGACTTAGAGTCTTAGCTTAGACTCTTAGCTTAGTTAAAGTTAGTTCTTATTTTACTCATCTCTTGGAATAAGTCAGTCTTTAACTCTCTTAGTATTAGCCCTGAGCTTAGTGACTTAGCATAGCAAAAATCTTTTTTTTTTTCTTGCTGCAAATATGCCCACAATCACGTGGATGATGAGAAAAAATTAAGGAAAGTAGTCCTTTCATGAAAAAATGGCAAAAAACTAAATGTAATGAATAAATGTTAGTGAGTAATGTTGTGTAGGGCCTATTTAAAAATTAAAATAAATGCCAAATGTATGATGAGTATGATCATCACTCTGCTACAGGACATTACCCCCCTGGATATTTCCCCCCCCCGTATTTACCCCCCGGAGCAATTACCCCCGTCAAATACCCCTGTCAATTACCCCCCCCCCCCGGGGAATTACACCCCCCCCCCCCCTCTCAAGTTAAAATCCTAACTCTAACTAGAATTTAATCCAAATCTTAAGAAAAAGACCAAAACCTAAGCATCCACCTTAGCCTAAAACTTCACACAAAACCAAAACCAAAGCTAGACACAACCCTAACCCTAACACTAGCTCTAACCCTAACACTAGCTCTAACCATAACCCTAGCCCTAACCCTAATCTTAACCCTAACCCTAGCCCTAATCCTAACCCTAATCCTAACCCTAACCCTAGCCCTAGCCCTAAAACCTAACCCTCACCCTCACCCTAGTCCTAACCCTAGCCCTAACCCTAACCAACCCTAAACCTAGCCCTAACCCTAACTCTAACCCTGTCCGGGGTGGGGGGTAATGTCCTACTGGGCGGGGGGTAATTGACAGGGGGGGTAATTACTCTGGGGGGTAATGTCGGGGGGGGGGGTAATTGACAGGGGGGAAATGCCCTGTTCCCCATCACTCATGTATGCTGCCATTGGTTGGTCCACTCAACCACAAATAATCATGACTTCTAAGGCATTTTTCTGTAATGTGTAAATGTATTGAAAATGGTTATGATTAGGAATAGCCCTAATAATAATTTGACTATTTCTAGTCGAGAAACTGGGAATAGACACTTCAATAGCTTTATGTCTTGGCCATGGTCCGGCTAGAGAATGTAGTTTAATAGCAATTTTTAATTAATAGTGGTTGTAACTGTAAAAAATTGTTTGTTAACTCAGAATCTGAAAGGTCGGAGGCAGATATGAGCTGAGGCCTGTACAGAATGTTAGATCTATAGCATTCTAGAAATCTATATCTAGTTGTTACTATTATCTGTATACTAGTTGTTATATTATATAATAAATATATACTCTTTTTCTTCAATGGGGGGAATTTTTATACCAGTGTACTATATGGAATCTTCTTTAAAAAAGGGGTGTTAGGTTACTGGTAGTTCACTAAATACACACATTGCTGGCTAATGTCAATGTTAACCCTGTCCCTAACCTCAACCCTAGTCCTACCATACACTGAACCCTAATTTTTAACCATAAAATTAGTCAAGATTACAATACTACTACTAACAACCCAACACACCTATTTTATGGAAGAGTCTATTATCAGACATTGCTATCTAAAATCATCCCTCCAACATATTTAAGTATTTTTGTTTATTTTCTTGCTCAAACCACAATGAAACTAGGCACTTGAACCAGAAGTTGTATTTTCTGGCAGTTACTCTAATATGGTATTATTGGTATTGTTAATCTAGTGCTCTTAGTTTAAAAAATTTACAAATGTTCTCTCTTTTAAAAGGCGTGCTAGTTGAAAAGGAGACTTGGCAAAAGGCTTGTGATAAAAAAATGGGCTATAAACAAAAACTTAAAAAATTTATAAAACATAACAGACCTTTAAAGCTCAAAGCATTTATAGCATCTCACAATATCTGTTTAAATGATATTGACTTTGGCCATGGGAAAAATGTTCTACATTATTGTTCCAAAAAAGGATCACCAGATATAATGAGGTAATTAAGTTTTGAGTATTTTTTTTTCTATAGTAGGCTTACATAGATATGTTTTAGACTATTTGAAAAAAAATGTTTCTAAAGCATGAATCCATTTTACTTTTGTCTGTCATTGATTTATTGTTCACCAGCTATGAAATACTATACTGTGGAATGGTGCTGCTTTTGTTTATTTCTTGGTTATTTGAAAATAATAAAAAAAAAATATGCAACAGGTTGTATGTAAATGAAGCAATTGAGAAGCTACCAGATATTATAGAGCTAAGAGCGATTCTATATCATTACTAGTAAACTCCAAGCCATCCTTTCTTTTTCCATATCTGTGGTGAAGATGAATCTTATAAATAACCCTTTACAACTACTGTCATTAAAAACAGCAGTGTTATATTAAATTACCTCCTGGTTTTGAAATGTACCACTTAATAGCAGCTGCAATAATACATCCCACATTACTCTTGACTTTTGTAAGGTCAATAAATTGTTCAATTATTTCAATATTGCTTATCTTCCTTAATCAATACATAACAGTCTCTTAGAACAAACATTGTGATGTATGTTAGTTTTTTAAAATGTGACTCTTTAAGCTGTTTTATTTAGGTGTTTACTGAGACTGGACTGTGATGCAACTTTACAAGACCGAGATGGGAACCTCCCACTTCATACAGCTTTATTGAGAGGACTAAAAGAAGAGGCTTTTCAAGCTAGAGAAAGTAAGGTCATACAGTAAGGGGGAATGACCCTTCTGCTTAAACTTTTAAGAGTTTGTTAACTCCTCCTGGGTTGTCTTTGTGATCTGGCTTGACTCCTCATATTCTATCACTTATTTTTTTTAGATCTTCTTGAGCTTAGCTAAATACATCTGCATGTTTTTAAAAAAAGCTGAAGATAAAATATGTGGAAATACCAAATAACACTACATTAATAAGCAGCTGTTTCATATTTGAAAGATAGAAATTATAGTTATATTTTATGGGATGGTGATGTCAAGTAGTTTTGCATTTAATAACCAACCACAATCCTTAATTTATTGGGTCTTAGCTTGAGACCCTAGAACCTGAATCTATGTAGCCTTGATGGGTACTTGAGTAGTCAGATAAATTAAAGCTGGCTGGGCTATGTGCTATAGTCAAAACATATGAACCCTTACTACATCTACCATATAGGCCAAGTACTTGACCTTTTTATTATAGACTATACATCATAATAAAGATAGGGATAAATTTAAATAAGCATTATTTTAATTGGTTTAATAAGAATAAGAATGAACATAATTTTAGATTCATTATGTCATGATGCTATGAAGTCTATGGTCATTTCCTATCTTAATTAAATAATCAAATATATAATTTTTTTTATAGCACTGCTGGAGTTAGTGCCACCTCTTTTAGACAGCTACCCTCTTGGACAGGATGTGGAAAACAGGGTGGGCGTCACAGGTTATGATTTGTTAAGACAGCTCAAGAAGAAAATTAAAGCTGCGTTTTCTAGGTCACAACAGGTAAGGGATCCCAGTGGAGGTAATGCTGTATTAAATACATTATCCAATATTGGTGTAGATTATGTTTGCTACAATCAATTACAGCTTGTTTTTGTTATATATATGATAAACAATAGCTATTATTCTAAAAATATTGTTTAATTGTTTCAAGATTTCTTAAAATATTGCTTCAGGTCATTGTAAAGGTTTAGTTCCAGTTTTATTAAATTTCCTTTCATTTAACAGGAAGAGAGTTATGAGGAAAAAAGAAAGCAAGAAGAAGAGGAAGAAATGTGGAAGGAAAAGTTGAATAAAGAGGCTGAATTTGAATTTGAAGAGCAGCATTCCCGTTATGACTTTGATTATGGTAATTAAAAAATCATTTAATGCTAAGTTCTTATTGTAGCACCTCACACTTCATACATTTTTTCTTAATATTAAATGATGTAAAATAGCGGTATTCCAGTTTTCTGGAAAATTAAAGAACGATCAAAGTTGCAGCATGAAGAAACTATTGAATATTGTTGTAATCAAATAGAAATTGTACCTGCCGGATAAGCTTACATTCTGTAACACTTTTAGAAAAAATGTTATTTAAAGTTGTATGAAGAAATGATTATTCTTTTTCAAAATCAATAGGCGAATATAATTATTTTACATTATTTTACCTTTGAATTTATATGATTTCATTTAGATTACACACAAGAAAAGTCAACAGAAACATTCGATGACTGGACAGAGAGAATAAGACATGAATATTATTCAAAGCAAAAAAGTCAGCATCATACGTTTACTAAAAGCAAGCGCAAATATGACCCAGAGGAAACCAGCCGTAAAAAACCTCGACTAGACGAAGATGAAAAGTTAAAAAATGCTCGGGAAGAAATGAGAAAAAATTTCAAACCACCCCCTGTTGAAAACAAAACAAGCAGGTTTTTGTTAAAGAAAAATAAATATGAGGCCAAATTTGCTCATGTTATCAACCATTTAGCTGGGAAAAAGGCATTGACTTTTGGGTGTATACCCTGGCCATGTCTAGAGCTAGACTCCGTAGCTGATGTTCTGTTTTGTGATATTCCTGACAAAAGTGGAACTGTCTATCGCAAGTATTTACGAACACAGCAGGTTCGTTGGCACCCTGATAAATTTACTCAAAAGTTTAGAGACCATCTGCATCCTGATCATGTGACCAAGATTATGTCCAGGGTCAAGGCTATTTCACAGATTCTCAACCAACTCAGTGCTGACAAATAGATTTGCTACTGCTATCAAATGCTTGTTATTTGCATAAATAAACATGATTTTTTGTGTGTGAATATTTCATACAGTTTCTGCATTGTTATTCAAATTAGCTTTAATATACAACTATAATTAAAACCTCAACAAATCAAATGTTTTCGTGTTAAGTTTAGATCTTTCACAACTGTATAGAAAATATTTGAAATATGACCTTTGCAGTTCATAAAAATATTTGGTTCACGCGGTTTTTGATTAAAATATGTTCTTAATATATTTGAATAAACATCATTTCCATTACAAGTATTCTCTTGGAATAAACTGTCAGAAAGACTTTGTTTAAATACAATGCTCAATAAAGCAAAAATCAACAAATAAATATACACATCAAAACCACTATACTGTACTCCAGGGGTCTCCAAACTATGGCCCGCGGAGATCTTTTTGTCCAAGGAAAAAATTTGTGTTAGAGGTGGCTGTGGAACTTTGCCCAGAAAATTCAAAAGAAGTTGAAAATGTAGTTCTGGGTGCAAATACCATTGCCCGCCGTTTTGCAGACATTGGTGAAAACATTGCGACTCAAATAGCGAAAAATGCAAGCACGTTTCGCCATTTTTTAATTGCATTGGATGAGTCGCTGAAATTTAGATACATTTCTATATAATATATATTTCGTTGGGGGGGGGGGGGAGGGGGGAGAGAATAAGAGAGGGGGGGGTATATGTTCCCCCATCCCCAAAGAGATGCCTGGAAGAAACTGGCCCCCGAACCGATATTTAATAGTTAATGCAGCCCTCTGGCTGAAAAGTTTGGAGACCCCTGCTGTACTCTAAAGACAACACTATTGCAAAGCTTAAGACTGATACTCAATGGTATACACAATTCTTTTTGTTCTGAATTTAAACCACCAGATAATTTGAAGAAAAATAAGTAAGAGAAACTAAAAACAAAGGTGCTTTATTTAGCCTCATATATTTTAATACAATTTTAAGTACCTATGGATAAGAATAATAAGCTAATGTTCAGGCATTTTGATTTTTATTTGCAAAGGACATGAGTCACAGTTTTTATATACATAAAAATATGCAACACATGTCTACTTATGAGAGCCTGGTTTACAACATCAATAATATTAACAAATAGAAATTTAAACTGGTTGATTTTATTAACCAAAGAAATATATTCTTTACAGGGTATTTTTCTCTAAGTACTGTCTACAATAGTAGTACTTACTTTTGGCCATTTTCTATAAATAAATTATTGCAATTTTTTTTTTACCAATAAAGTCCTGCTAGTAAAATAAGAATTAATTGGATGCTTAACAACACTGGTAATAATTTTAAAAGATACCATTTTACCTCTATGAGTAAGATTTAGAATAAGAAAATTAAAAAACAAAACTGGAAAAGTTTATTTTGTAACGTGACTGCTTTGATTAAAAACTCAGAACCCAGTGTGACCATTACAAGAGAGCACACCAAAACATTCCTTTTAAAACAATAAGCCAATTGATGAACATTTACAAATAATCTTGCTTTAATAATTACTTATTTTTTGAGTACACAATTCTGGCTTTAAACCTTCTGAATATAATAATATATATTAAGAAGAGTAATGATTTTTCATTCAGCTATTGTAGATATTCATCTTACAATATATAAAATTGGACATGCAAATAACAAAACATTTCATAGATTAAAAGTGTATTGAACTACAAAATGTAGAAAGCAGAATGAACCCAAGTTAAAACATAACATTTCTACAATTGAAATAATAAAAATCATGTTTAATCTTAAGGCTTATTTGTGAAAAAAAATTGATATGTTGTCTATGTAGGAATAGTAAATAAATAAAAACAAAAATGATTGTTCTTTCACAAAAAATGTAGTGATTATTACTCAATAAAATATGCTTGAAAATTATTAACAAAAACTTATAAAATGGGTTTATAAAATGTACTCAGTTTGATACAACCACACCAAGAATATATGAAGAACAGTTCCAATAGCATAGTTAAAAAGTCAACCATTAGTTATAGAAAAAACATGCATGCAAGTCTTCAGATAATACCAGAGAAAAATATCAGTTGGATTGGAATGGCAGTTAACAACAAGTTAGATAGCTAACAATCCATTTGAGAAGTTTTAATTTTTTTAGATCTACAACTCACTGAATCCACTCTATGTAGCTAGAGAAAAAAAAAAGTTGATGTCATATTTTTATCAACACATAGAATTTGACTTCTATCCAGATTTTTCATTGATAAAACAAAACTTCAAATTAAAAACTTTTCAAAGGTGGTTTTTTTGGAATGAACAAAAATATTAGATGGGTTTTTAAAATGTGTTATTGCTAGAGGTAATTCTAATGATAGTATTTAACACAATGATTTTTGTATACAGCTGATAAAATAAAGCATTATATTGACATTACTTCATCAATGTACAGAAAATCTAAGTAGTATAATTTTTTTTTTAAATCATGGTTTAATTTATAATGAGTGAATCTAAAGCCTCTAAACACAAATGAAAAAAATTTAACACTAATGGTACTGAATAGCTACAATTCCTGTTTTAAACAATTCATCCATTGAGAGCAAAACACAGCTTTTTAACTTTGCATAGTACATAAAAAGCAAACTATCATGATAACTTAGGTTGTTATTTATCTCCACAAGAAAAAAAAATTGCTAGTGAAATGGAAGACAAAAAAATTCAAATCTGAAAGTATTAAGAAAAACTAACAAGTAAAGTAACAAGGCCACTGTAAGGAAAATGTTTTGCAATGAAATATTTGTTTATAAGACATTCACAGTTGTTTGATAAGTGAGAATAAGTAAATCTCTAGCTAGATTTAGGCTAAAAATGAATTAACTAGAAAATATCAATGAATAACATGCACAACGATTCAATTGGAGTAATTTTTAATGATAAATTCCTCATGCTGAAAAAGATATGATAAAATTTGAAAGCAATAGCTTTTGAAGGAAACATTACAATATAAAGCTGGCATAACTTGGAAAGATGATAAAAAATGTTTGAGCTTTAATACCACTAGAACAGGGCAACAAGTAAACAACTTTTTGATTGTATATGAAGCAACCATTTTTATAGACAAAGATTATTCAATCATTCACTGTAAATATAAAAAATGTGTAGCTAATAAGCATGTAGTAGAATAGCATACTAGACAGAAAGACACAGTTATCACAAGAGATTGAAAGAATAAACAGCTATTGTATTACTAGATGCGGTACTAACTAGTTCTACCATTGCGAGGTTTAAAGCAAAATTTTGGGGGTAACAAAACCATTACACCAATTAAATGAATTACTCTTAGACAACAAATAAATCCAGTCTGGCAATACTTTCATTGTTTGTCTTGTTCATTTTTTATGTGTTTTTGTTTGGTGAACATTTAAAGTTGGAACATAGTTCATGTCTTCTAACCATCTTAGTTAATTGAGGAAGTCATTTTAGTATGACTTCATCTGGGTTAATTGATTTCTTTACTAGCAGCTGACTCATACATTCTGTATCACCAGCTAAATTAATATTTAAATACATTCAGTTATCAGTTTAACAAGTTCCAGACTTTTGTATTGCTTGCTGAGATCAGTGGAGCTTCATAGTTCTCTACAACACTAAGCATGAGAAATATGAAAAGTTGTATAGACTGTACAATGTTCAACAACTCTATCAGTGGTGTTGTCAAATGCCATTACATATCATTCTCATTTAAAAAAACAGAAAAGACACAGAAACATTTTAAAAATGTCTTCTAGTTTAAAGGTGGGACAGGTAAGCCATTGGTTTATTCTGATGACGTCAGGTTAGCTAAGGGAGAGTAATCTAATGTTCTAACAAGCTGAACCAGGAAAGGCTAGAGTGGTTCCCCTGTGGTTAAATGGAAATTGTTGGAGGATTGGGGAAAAACTAAACAGATACATGAAATATTTTTTAAGACTATAAACAAGAAAATTGAACATCTACAAGGGGGTCGGCGTGGTTGAGTTGGTAAAGCTCATGGTTGCTAAACCAAAAAGTCTCGAGTTCAAACCCTCGGGCAGATGAGGCTCGTTAGCTGGGGCCAGCCACTCTTCTAGGAGAGACAACTCCAAAATCAAACAACTGCTGCCTCGTAGTTTGTTCTAGGTTGGACAAAGGCTATGGAAGCAAATCCAAAAAGAAAAGCAGACTCAATGGCGCATAAACAGTTGACAATTATCCTTAATTGTGATGGAGGCGTGGTCAACTCGGCAAAAGCTCTTGGTTGTTAAATTCGAAAAAGTCGCAAGTTCAAACCGGCTAGCAGATAAGGCTCGATCCCTTCCGAAGAAGAAGAAGAACATCTACAACCAATTTCTGGTTTTATATTGGCAGACTGCCTTTTTTTTGTTTTACTGATACACAATTTAGAACATTAGGTAGAAACACTGTCCAGAACCAATCTAATCCTGTACAGAGCAGGGCCTATGTAGTTTAAAGCTGAAGAAAATAGAACATTTTAAAAAACCAGAGAAAATTTAAAGCTGACAAAACTAGACCAGTTGCTTTTTAAAAAGTATAAAAACACGAGCACAAACAGTTTAAAGCAGCTACTTTAAAATCTAGTTGCAACAGTTGGCATAATTGTAACATCGACATTTCAAGCATGTTTTTAAAACAACTATTAAAAATTTACACTTTTTTTTTCTAACAGCATGAAACAAAACAAAGAGTTAAAACATGACTGGGATCCAACATAAATCTAAATGAAGATTTTGTCTTGACCCTAATTAAAATATAATTGCTCCATATTCGTATTATAAAAAAGAAAGGTACATTTTTTAAATTGCAGTGAAATAAAATAATTTAAAAGAACACAGGATTTCCATAGCAAGCCATTTTAAACACTAGATTCTGCTCTAGCTCACAAGCATAAAACAAGGGTATCATCAAAGATTTCCCCTTCAGTGTCCATCCCACCGTTTATCAGAACCAGAGTTCTCTCCTCCATGGCTACTGGCAGCTCTTGACCTTTGACCTCCTCATCTCCAGCTGATAGCGTGCTATTACACTGAGCTGGAGCAGCTTCTGGCTCTAGAACAAATAATGGCTCGTCTACTGTAAAACAAAGAAATTCATTAACAAATAATAGACTGCCCAATGGAATGAAGAAAATGTACTTTTAACTAGCATGGAATGTAGGTTTCTATAGGATAGTAAAGTTCCCTTTCAAAGGGATGCTAAAGTAAAATTTAATTTTAAATTTAGCTGACCCAATAGTTCTGTCATAGTTTTAAAATAATAGACTGCAGACAAAGAACACTACACAAGTCAGCTCTGTTTATACATTTATTTACAACAGAATTTTTTAATTATAAAATAACAGGCTATGTTTGTTATGTTTACTACATATAAGTTGATGTGGGTTTTTTTAATAGCTGATGTGCTGTTGTTTTTTTCATTAATGTTATATCTCACAACAATGTGTAGAACAATGAACAGTAAAAAACTAAAATCTACCCACCACTTCCACTCTCTGAGACAGATTCCCTAGAGCTAGCACTTCCTGGTTTTAACTCCCTTTCTAAAACTTCCTTGACCTTGGTGCTGACCCCTGACAACTGGCTCTCAGGATGAGCCTGTGGGCAGTGAGCTGGGAACTTAAGTCTGATGGTACACATGGCAAAGTCCAGCCGGTTGGGTGGGGCAGGTCCTTCAAACTTGACCTGCGTCCATGTGTTGCTTTCTTCATGAAATGATCAAACAAATGTACAGAGGATAGGTCAAGCAAGTAGATTTTTAAATTATTTGTAAAATCAGTTACTTCCATCATCTTTTAAAACAAAGCTAACTTACGTAAAGGTATGATATTTTGCTTACGATTTAGAATAGGAATTTCTTGAGAATGAAATAATACATTATGTAGTACAAACTGTTCAGATTTATCTTGATAAGAATAGTTTTTTTTAAACATATTTTTGTTAAAAAATTATTTTACTGCAATAAAAACACTACCTGTATTAAACTTGTATGCATCATCCAAGGCACCAGATTTATTCATTCCTCCAAATAAGAAGAGCTCTTTATTGTGGACAATTGCTTCATGAGCAGCACGCGCTGGGGGTGAGGTCTTTTTCTTTTTCACTAAGCTCCACTCACACTTTACCAGGTCTAGCACGTACAGGTCGTCATAGAATGTTGAGCCGGCCATTCCTCCGTGTAAATAGATCTTGTTGTTCACCGCTGCCATAACGTGGCCGTGGCGAGGTTTAGGAGAGTTCCCGTTTGGAGCCAGGGAGCTCCACGACATGGTACTGGTGTCCAGGCAGTGAACTCGCCGGTCACCCACGGGGTCGGGGCCACTGTGACCCCCGCTGTAGAAATAAACTTTGGACCCTATCACAACTGAACTACGGTGTGTACGCGGGGAGGGCGGCGTGCCAGATACCTCAACATCTGACCACAAGCCTGATGATACGTCCAGGGCTTGGATGTCATTTAAGCTTCCAGACTGAGTGGCGCCACCGAAAACAAAAATTTTCCCAGGTATATTTGGAACATAGAAGGCAGCGTGCTCGTACCTGCCACGGAATCCTGTGGCTTCTAGTGTATCCCATTTCCTAGACTTCAGATCCAGAACATAAACTTCATTAAATACTTGCCCAGGGTTGGCACCCCCTATAACAAACACTTTATCACTCTCATCAGTGTGAAGAGCTGGCACAAACACAGAGGAGTGCCCCACCCTCATTGATGGGCAGTCTCCCGCTATGGGCAACACATACCACCATAGTGGGGACGGCTGGATAGTGTCATCAAGGAATGGGTGGAGCTCCATTCATTGGGGTTGAGAAAGTGTGAACCAAAGCCTCAAATAGTGTATGTAAAAATTGTATGGATGTCTTCAGGTTGTTGTGAACCAAGGCCTTAAATATTCTATAAAAAAGTTTTAGACCTGTGTTCTGATTTCTCAAAGCAGTAAATATGGAAGGCTATTTGTGCTTTTCCTGAAGAATAAACAAAGTAAAAAAAACTGTGTTAGTTCTCTATCTATCTTTATAATAAAATAGTAAAACTGATACCCCTTAGTAATAATATCATCATACAATTAGCATTATTGAGTTGGTAATCTCATAACGACAGGTTATTAGAAATAAATGTATTAAGATAAACAGTCATCAATCAACAAAGGTTTTATGTTAGAATGGGCAAGTGCACTACAAGTTACTACAATTAAAATAATAACTATTATATCAAAATACTATTATACTGAATATGAAAGTGCTTTATTCAGAAAATGTCTAGAAGCAAAAAATTAATTGTTTTAATATCCTATTTGTTTATATGTATATTACACCCAAGTAAACTACTTTCACAAAAAGAAAAGTAAAAAGTTTTATAAATGTAAGAAGTTAGGGCCACACATGGGTAAATTGTTAATTAAGCAAAAATCAAATTGACAATTTAAAAATTAGTCGGTCATGATGTAGAGGTAGAATATTTGTACCAGTAAGAATTTTTAGAGTGAGACAGATAGATTTAAACAGCTGTTAGGTGTAAAGATGGTCAGTATATATTATTTGCTTAAAATTAATATTGGTATTATAGATTAGACACATTTGTAGTATTTCTATGATGCTACTTTAAAACATAATATGTTAAACTACTTACTCTAGCAAAATTTGACTAAAGGGATTTGGGTATGACCAAATAGATGTTGGTAAACTATTATTTTAAAGAAACAGCACTAGAACTAATTCTACCAAGAAGCTAAAACTATAGTACTTAAACACCTCAGCCACTCAATGGTATGATTAGTGTTAGATTAGCGTTAGATATAGTTAAGATTGATGCAAAAATCTTGTAGATGATTGTGTGGTTTTAGCACAAGTACGAAAATCTAGCAATAGCAATAACTAAAATGTTTTCCACTCCCTTATTATAACCTTTTATGAAGCCTTTAAATAATGTTGCAGACCTTGCTCTGTACAACGTGGTCTGGAGATTTGGGACCTGGTGAAGGTCTGTCACGAACACCAACTCCAGCTGATTGTTGTTGCCTTAAAGGAGGGGAGCTGTAGGGTGCTCCATGGGCTCCAGCTTTACCCTTTGGTTTCACTTTTTGAATTTGGTGAAATATAACATATGAGGTATCCTCATAGCGTTGATGGATGGCAAATGTGGAATCTTGGTATTGGTGGGGTGGAAAGTGGTTCATTTGAGTAATTTAAACTCGCTTTAAATATCATTTGATTTACTGAAATATAGAAGAAATAAAATATAAGAAAAATATTTTACTAAAATAACTTACCATAAGCCTACACAAATAGCGATACTTTTTCAAAAATACTTTTCGGCTTTTAAAGAGTTTGGACATATTTTTAGGCTAATTTTTAACTAATCTCTTGAATCCCATGCCCCTGAGCTATCTGTACACCCAACAGACTCTGGATAAAACAATTGAGACTATGATATTTTGCTATGAATAAAACTACCATATTAATTTTACTATTCCCCCAATTTTAATTAACATTGAGTCAAAATGGGATGTAGGGAAAATACTTTTCAGCTTTTAAAGAGTTTGGACATATTTTTAGGCTAATTTTTATCTAATTTTTTCTTCTTCTTCGTTCTTAATTTTTAGTGTTGGAAGGGATCAAGCCTTTACTGCCAGGGGGTTTGAACTCGAGACTTATTTCCAATTTATTAACCATGGACTTTTGTAGACTCGACCACTCCTCCATCAAAATTAAGGATACATGTCAACTGGTTATGTGCCATTGAGGCCATTGACTTTCGATTTCAGCCTGCTTTTCTGTTTGGATTTGCTTCCATAGCTTTTTTCCAACCAAGAACAAACTACAAGGCAGCAGTTGTTTGATTTTGGAGTTGTCTCTCCTAGAAGAGTCGCTGTCCCCAGCTAACGAGCTTCATCTGCCCGATATCTAATCTTTTGAATCCCATGCCCCTGAGCTAACTGTACACCCAACAGACTCTCGATAAAACAATTAAGACTATGATATTTTTCTATGAATAAAACTGCAATGTTAATTTTACTATTTTAATTAACATCGAGTCAAAATGGGGTGTAGGACAAAAGACCGACATCCAAAAGGTTGACATGGACCAAAATGAATTCGATACATAAATTCAAGCTGCATTTTATCCTTTGTATATTTTCTCTGAAAGAATTAGTCACCTGTTAATAGGAACCAATACTGGAAAAATGCTTACAATAATAGTGAAGATGTTTGAAAAGCATGCAGTGAGCGAGGTATTTCAATAGAAATTAATATTTAATAATACAGAAGGTTGAAATTATGATAAAGAAAAACTGATTGAATGCACGAGCTAACAAGTTTGACAGATAAAATTGTCATTATTCATTAAAATGATAAAAATACATAGTCTAGAACTCTACTCTAGAGTCTGGACTCTAGGTCTAGTCTAACTACTAGTAACTAGAGTTTTGGGCAAGGCACGACATACAACACTGTGTGTGCATGGTATGTGGCCTGACCGACTGAAAGAGATTGTAGTTTATATTATTATTGTTTTGAGTTTATAAATTATATTTAACCCAATGCAACAAGTCAGTTGGTTGAGACCAGGCTGGGGGAATGTTCTGACCGGGATTCAAAGGGACGATTCGAAGAAATAAGAAATAATGAAATATCGTCCAGTTCCTAGATTCTTGAATACCAGACTAGCTAGTACTAGAAGAGTCTAGAGGTAAAACTCCATTTTAGCGTATTTTATTCCCTGCTTCACGTTCACCTCCAGTTGAGCATATTTTATTATAAACACAACCAAAACATACAAACACGTTAGAAAAACACTAGGATTAAATTAAGAGGTAGATTGGAGTTTTACCCAGTCTAGATCTAGATCTAAAAACTAAATCTAGAGATCTAGACTCTAGATAAAAAAACAAATGGTAGCTGCAGTGAGGTTAATGTAATTAGTAATAAAACAGATAGTATTAGTTACCTCACAAGTTAAAGACAGTTACAAGTACTATGGACGTTTCGACCCAAGGTCTTCGTCAGCACACAACAGTGTGATTACAGATTAGACAAATAAAGACAAACAGTAACACATTTTTTGGAAACAGATAGTATTAGTTACCTCACAAGTTAAAGACAGTTACAAAATGTGTTACTCATACAAAAAAATGTGTTACTGTTTGTCTTTATTTGTCTAATCTGTAATCACACTGTTGTGTGCTGACGAAGACTCTAGATAATGCAGATATCTAGATCTAGATCGAAGATCTTATTAAGTATTATAATTAAGTCTTATTTTAATTTTAATATTTTTGATTTTAGCATTTTATTTTTTATTTTAGGGCCTCCTAAGGCCTAAGGTTTTAACTTAAAATTTAAGTTTTCGGAAAGGCAATTTCAGAATTTGTAAGGAATCCTTACTAAGGATTTAAATTTAAGGCTTATTGAGAAATAAACAAATAGATCTAGATCTAATCTACCCAGTGAGTGAAGAATCTTTTGTTCTATCCTTGAATAATTTTAGACTGATAATTTTAAAGTCTAAACTCAACAGAGAAGTCCACAGACTCTTGAATAAGTAAAATGAAATAAAAACACAGGGCAAGTCGAGGCTACAGTACAAAAAAGGGGAAGTAATTATTTAGGCCTAGCTAAAAAGTAAATTAATTTTAAAAAGAGCGTTGTAGTTAATACCGATATAGAACAACAGTTGAATTTTAAAATAAAATTATCACGTTTAATCGATTGAATGTTTTGACGAGTTTATTTAAATTCTTTATCATTGTTATTATTTTATATTTTGGCTTTAGATTTCTCTTACAAAAATTGTATCCAAGCCACATGCTCTGGGGGTCTAAACTGTTGCTTAGATACGTTAACAAGCAACAATATGGCTGACTACTAGCTTCCGAGTACACTATCATTACACAAAGATACAATGCTATAGTTAGCAGAACTATATGTGTGTTATTTGAGTGACTATTTATAAGACAGAACCTTACTATAGGATTATAGCTACTTGATCAAAATTTACCATGCCTCCTAAAAAGAAAGGAAGCGGAAAGAAAGGTAAAGGCAAGAAAAAAGGAACAGGAAAAAAACAGGTGCCCCCGACTGCTGCGCCAAAAGCTGAAGAGGAAACAAAAGAATTTTTTCTCATACAAATAAAAGACCTAGAAGGTAGATTATTGAGGTAAGCTTAGAAAATCTTTTAGCTTTAAATTATGTGATATTGATTTCCTAGAGGCTCAAACACCTTATAAGCCTTATATTTTATATAAAAATATAGTATTATATAGGACTAATTTTTGTATGGACTATACTTATACTATAGACTATAGGATAAACCCTCTAAACCCTAACCAAACTGTCAGTCTAAACTAAATTTTAAATCAATCTAGATTTTAGAAATCTAGAGACTAGCTAGTGTTGCTAGAGTGACCTAGAGTTTGAGTAGATACAACAAAATAAATTATAATAAGATCGTAGTGCATAGGCTTAGAATCATAGGCTTATTTTTATAATTGTACTGTATACTAACTAAGCGATTTAAATAACTGATTACTATGATCAGATGTTGAGTAGTTAAGGGTATATCATAAACAACGTCTCATACAAATAATTACTCAGCATTTAGGCATTAAAACAGCAAATACTTTAGAACATACAGGCTTAAATCCCATTCTGTAAATTATACCCTCATCTTTTAATGGGATGTTGCATGTAATTTTAAACTTTATTATTGTTTAAGAAGACTAAAACAATTTAAAACTACATTAATTACATTAGACCTAATAGATACCAAGCTCAAGCAAGAACAGAAATAAAAAGACAGTGTTGTAAAACACCCTATGGTGTCACCAGGTCAAGTGACACCTGGTGGGGCCACCCAGGGTGTCACCCCCTCTGTCAATGATGTATCATGTAGACCCACTAAAACTATAGGCAATTTATAGTGTTACCCCTCCCCCCTGTGCTTAACGATGTAGGCCTATATACATTTTATAAATTATTTAACTAACACTGGAAAAAGCAGATTTTCTAATTAAAATTGCCTTTTTTTGTTTGGTGTCACCCCTTTGACTTTGACCATATGCTACTGATAAAATCCTTGCTTCATATTAAACACTATAATATGCCAAAAATTATACCCCCCAACCCCCATCCCAACCTCAGGTTTTCTAAAATATATGCACAACCCTTCAGACAAAATGTTCTTTGTATCAGAACGTTGGTTGAACAATGATAAAAAAAGAACCCTTTAAAAAAAAACCCAAAAAATTCAAATAGTCATGAAGGAGGTTTTGCATCAACAAGTTAGCACATCATACAACATTGCCTTCTAGGTATCTTTAAGTAGGCCTGTTTTCAACACTCGCTAAAAAAGTAAAATAACTCGTGTCAAAGTTTTAGATAAATAGATCAGATTTTGCCTTGTGGCAATAGAATGCAATCCTCACCACCCCAGAGTCCCTACACTTAGACCAGACCCTTGTAAAGTAAGCTCCTGGAAAATAATGGCACTTGCTGATACTGCCCTTCAAAATCGAACATCGTCAAACAGTGGCATAGTCAGGCAGGGGGTATTAAAGGGCAGTGGCTACACCCCCCCCCTCCGCTTCGAATAACGTTACCGCCACGTCCCCCTCCCTCCCTCCCCGAACTTCTTCATCAAGCCTTTACTGTCAGAGGGTTTCCAGACTTTTTTTTTTAAATTTATCAACTATGAGCTTTTTGCGGACTCGACCACGCCTCCATCACAACTAATGATACGTGTCAACTAGTTATGCGCCATTGAGGCTTTTCCTTTTTGGATTTGCTTCTATAGCCTTTGTCCAACCAAGAACAAGCTACAAGGCAGCAGTCGTTTGATTTTGGAGTTGTCTCTCCTAGAATAGTGGCTGCCCCCAGCTAACGAGCCTAATCTGCCCGGGGGTTCGAACTCGAGACTTTTCGGTTTATTAACCATGAGCTTTACCGACTCGACCACGCCGACCCCCCTCCCCGAACGAAATTGAACTTCAGAATTTATATTGAAATGATATACTTCTCGCAGTGTCCTCCTCCCTCCCCCCCCCCCCCCTCGGAAAAAATAATTTTAAGCGCCCTCCCCCCCCCCCCCCTCCCTGGAGAAAAAAGTCTGAAAGAAACACTGCTGGTTCCCTTCCATGGACCAAATGACCGCTGTCTCACGCTGATGTAGGATACAGCTATTGGCGACGATTGTTTTCAATGATCTCGGCATAAAAATACAATTTTAGTTCTCAAAATCGGCAGTTTGTGAGGTCTGTTTTATTTATAGGGTTTGTTTTTGGGTGGCAGGCTAAGTATGTTGTAGTCTGAATGTCATGACTTTTGGCTGTGTTATCGGACCTGTATTGTAAGTACAGATTCTGCAAGATACCGGGCAATAGGAAGTCGTATTGTGCGCTGTTTCCAGTTACTCAAAAACTTCCAGAATTTGAAATTTCGTTATCAAATTCTCTAAGAGTTTCTCGGCGATTTTGTCACAATTTACCTACTTATATTTTTATTTTGCCTGATTCCACAAGCAATGCCATCCTAACCTTTACGAATCTACGAGAAAGTTTAGAGGAGCTCACTTCCGCTTTATAAATGATCGAACACATGAACTGCTGATTAACTAGCATAAATAGCTTAGACTCGAGTTGTCTGTAAGACTATTAACAGTTTAGGGGTCATCCATAAATGACGTCACGCTTTTTTGGACGATCTTTACCCCACCCTCCCTCCCTCCGTCACAAGTCGTCAAAAAAGCCAGATCCCCCCCTAATATGACGTCATACCTCAGCCTACAACCCCCCCCCCCCCCCCTCAAAATTGCTGTCGACATAGAGTATTTTGATAAATTCCTATTACAATTTGAAGGGCTCAGTGGAAAAAGTACTTAAGTGTATTTTGAGAGTTTTGAGAAAAATGAGTGCAAAGTTTTTAAATTGTTATTGAAATACCAAAACAGCTGGTGCAGAGTATTTAAATTAAGCTACTTCGGTACTTTTTCCATGGCCCAAATTTACAGGGATGGTTAAGTGGACGTAGTCAAATAATATACTGGTCTTAACTCATTTTTGACAAAATGTAACTTAAGTACTTTTTCCACTGAGCCCTTCATTTATTAAAACCGTTTTCTAAAACGCGAAATAACGGCTAAAACTCGTTTTCTAACATTGCTTTTTTATAATGCAAAAAAGTGACTTCACACCATCTGAACCCCCCTCCCCCTAATCACACACCGTCACAAAATTAAGGACTCCCCCCCTACGAGTGTGACGTCATTTAATGGATGACCCCCTTAGGTCCCAATGGGACGACATACCAGATTAATTAAGCTTGATGAAGTAGCCTAATTGTTTGATTAAAATTATTACTCTATTTTTAATTTTCCTGACGCCCATACTGTCATGGTAACAAAATGTACTCACGGAAGTAAAGTTTGTGTCGCTAACATCCCACAAACTGACTGAACTTTCCATCGATAGGAGCACACACCATCGCTGTTTCTATTTTAGATTGGTAGGTCGGCTGTACTTTTATTACAGCTGCTCTCTTTAGTGACTATGTTATTAGGGTGCTATAGGATAGGATGTCCTGCTTTAAAGTTTTGTTTTTGGCCCTAGGTTTGTGGTGGCCGTAGGTTCGTGGTGGCCCTAGTTTTGTGGTGGCCCCTAGGTTTGTGGCGGCCCTAGGTTTGTGGCGGCCCTAGGTTTGTGGTGGCCCTAAGTGTGTGGTGGCCCTAGGTTTGTGGTGGCCCTAGGTTTGTGGTGGCCCAAGGTTTGTGGTGGCCCTAGGTTTGTGGCGGCTGTGTTGTAGGCCCTAGGATTGTGGTGGCCCTAGGTTTGTGGCGGCCCTATGTTTGTGGCGGCCCTAGGTTTGTGGTGGCCCTAGGTTTGTGGTGGCCCTAGGTTTGTGGCGGCCCTAGGTTTGTGGTGGCCCTATGTTTGTGGCGGCCCTAGGTTTGTGGTGGCCCTAGGTTTGTGGTGGCCCTAGGTTTGTGGCGGCCCTAGGTTTGTGGCGGCTGTAGGTTTGTGGTGGCCCTAGGTTTGTAGTGGCCCAAGGTTTGTGGTGGCCCTAGGTTTGTGGCGGCTGTGTTGTAGGCCCTAGGATTGTGGTGGCCCTAGGTTTGTGGCGGCCCAAGGTTTGTGGCGGCCCTAGGTTTGTGGTGGCCCTAGGTTTGTGGCGGCTGTAGGTTTGTGGTGGCCCTAGGTTTGTAGTGGCCCAAGGTTTGTGGTGGCCCTAGGTTTGTGGCGGCTGTGTTGTAGGCCCTAGGATTGTGGTGGCCCTAGGTTTGTGGCGGCTGTAGGTTTGTGGTGGCCCTAGGTTTGTAGTGGCCCAAGGTTTGTGGTGGCCCTAGGTTTGTGGCGGCTGTGTTGTAGGCCCTAGGATTGTGGTGGCCCTAGGTTTGTGGCGGCTGTGTTGTAGGCCCTAGGATTGTGGTGGCCCTAGGTTTGTGGCGGCCCTAGGTTTGTGGCGGCCCTAGGTTTGTGGCGGCCCTAGGTTTGTGGCGGCTGTGTTGTAGGCCCTAGGATTGTGACGGCCCTAGGTTTGTGGCGGCCCTAGGTTTGTGGCGGCCCTAGGTTTGTGGCGGCCCTAGGTTTGTGGCGGCCCTAGGTTTGTGGCGGCCCTAGGTTTGTAGTGGCCCAAAGTTTGTGGTGGCCCTATGTTTGTGGTGGCCCTAGTTTTGTGGCGGCCCTAGGTTTGTAGTGGCCCAAAGTTTGTGGTGGCCCTATGTTTGTGGTGGCCCTAGGTTTGTGGTGGTCCTAGGTTTGTGGTGGCCCTAGGTTTGTGGTGGCCCTAGGTTTGTGGTGGCTGTAGGTTTGTGGCGGCTGTGTTGGTGTCCCTAGTTTTTAGGTTGCCCTAGGTTTGTGGTGGCCCTATGTTTGTGGTGGCCCTAGGTTTGTAGCGGCCCGAGGTTGGTGGCCCTATGTTTGTGGCTGTAGGTTTGTGGTGGCCCTAGGTTTGTGGTGGCCCTAGGTTTGTGGCGGCTCTAGGTTTGTGGTGGCCCTAGGTTTGTGGTGGCCCTAGGTTTGTGGCGGCCCTAGGTTTGTGGCGGCCCTAGGTTTGTGGCGGCCCTAGGTTTGTGGTGGCCCTAGGTTTGTGGCTGTAGGTTTGTGGTGGCCCCAGGTTTGTGGCTCTAGGTTTGTGGTGGCCCTAGGTTCGTGGTGGCCCTAGGTTTGTGGTGGCTGTAGGTTCGTTGTGGCCCTAGGTTTGTGGCGGCCCTAGGTTCGTGGTGGCCCTAGGTTTGTGGTGGCCCTAGGTTTGTGGTGGCTGTAGGTTCGTTGTGGCCCTAGGTTTGTGGCGGCCCTAGGTTCGTGGTGGCCCTAGGTTTGTGGTGGCCCTAGGTTCGTGGCGGCCCTAGGTTTGTGGCGGCTGTGTTGGTGGCCCTAGGTTTGTGGTGGTCCTAGGTTCGTGGTGGCCCTAGTTTTGTGGTGGCCCTATGTTTGTGGCGGCTCTAGGTTTGTGGTGGCCCTAGGTTTGTGGTGGCCCTAGGTTTGTGGTGGCCGTAGGTTTGTGGTGGCCCTAGGTTTGTGGCGGCCCTAGGTTTGTGGTGGCTGTGTTGGTGGCCCTAGGTTTGTGGCGGCCCTAGGTTTGTGGTGGCTGTGTTGGTGGCCCTAGGTTTGTGGTGGTCCTAGGTTCGTGGTGGCCCTAGTTTTGTGGTGGCCCTATGTTTGTGGCGGCTCTAGGTTTGTGGTGGCCCTAGGTTTGTGGTGGCCCTAGGTTTGTGGTGGCCGTAGGTTTGTGACGGCCCGAGGTTGGTGGCCCTAGGTTTGTGGTGGCCCTATGTTTGTGGCGGCTCTAGGTTTGTGGTGGCCCTAGGTTTGTGGTGGCCCTAGGTTTGTGGTGGCCGTAGATTTGTGGCGGCCCTAGGTTTGTGGTGGCTGTGTTGGTGGCCCTAGGTTTGTGGTGGTCCTAGGTTTGTGGTGGCCGTAGGTTCGTGGTGGCCCTAGGTTCGTGGTGGCCCTAGGTTTGTGGTGGCCGTAGGTTCGTGGTGGCCCTAGGTTTGTGACGGCCCGAGGTTGGTGGCCCTAGGTTTGTGGCGGCCCTAGGTTTGTGGCGGCCCTAGGTTTGTGGTGGCCCTAGGTTTGTGGCGGCCCTAGGTTTGTGGCGGCCCTAAGTGTGTGGTGGCCCTAGGATTATGACGGCCCTAGGTTTGTGGCGGCCCTAAGTGTGTGGTGGCCCTAGGTTTGTGGTGGCCCTAGATTTGTGGTGGCCCTAGGTTTGTGGTGGCCCTAGATTTGTGGTGGCCCTAGGTTTGTGGTGGCCCTAGGTTTGTGGTGGCCCTAGGTTTGTGGCGGCCCTAGGTTCGTGGTGGCCCTAGGTTTGTGGTGGCCCTAGGTTTGTGGCGGCCCTAGTTTTGTGGTGGCCCTAGGTTTGTGGTGGCCCTAAGTTTGTGGCGGCCCTAGGTTCGTGGTGGCCCTAGGTTTGTGGTGGCCCTAGGTTTGTGGTGGCCCTAGGTTTGTGGCGGCTGTAGGTTTGTGGTGGCCCTAGGTTTGTGGTGGCCCTAGGTTTGTGGTGGCCCTAGGTTTGTGGTGGCCCTAGGTTTGTGGTGGCCCTAGGTTTGTGGTGGCCCTAGGTTTGTGGTGGCCCTAGGTTTGTGGTGGCCCTAGGTTTGTGGCGGCCCTAGGTTTGTGGCGGCTGTAGGTTTGTGGCGGCCCTAGGTTTGTGGTGGCCCTAGGTTTGTGGTGGCCCTAGGTTTGTGGTGGCCCTAGGTTTGTGGTGGCCGTAGGTTTGTGACGGCCCGAGGTTGGTGGCCCTAGGTTTGTGGTGGCCCTATGTTTGTGGCGGCTCTAGGTTTGTGGTGGCCCCTAGGTTTGTGGTGGCCCTAGGTTTGTGGTAGCCCTAGGTTTGTGGTGGCCCTAGGTTCGTGGTGGCCCTAGGTTTGTGGTGGCCCTAGGTTTGTGGTGGTCCTAGGTTTGTGGTGGCCGTAGGTTCGTGGTGGCCGTAGATTTATGGCGGCTGTAGGTTTGTGGTGGCCCTAGGTTCGTGGTGGCCCTAGGTTTGTGGTGGTCCTAGGTTTGTGGTGGCCGTAGGTTCGTGGTGGCCCTAGGTTCGTGGTGGCCCTAGGTTTGTGGTGGCCCTAGGTTCGTGGTGGCCGTAGGTTCGTGGTGGCCCTAGGTTTGTGACGGCCCGAGGTTGGTGGCCCTAGGTTTGTGGCGGCCCTAGGTTTGTGGCGGCCCTAGGTTTGTGGTGGCCCTAGGTTTGTGGTGGCCCTAGGTTTGTGGCGGCCCTAGGTTTGTGGCGGCTGTGTTGGTGGCCCTAGGATTATGACGGCCCTAGGTTTGTGGCGCCCCTAAGTGTGTGGTGGCCCTAGGTTTGTGGTGGCCCTAGGTTTGTGGTGGCCCTAGGTTTGTGGCGGCCCTAGGTTTGTGGCGGCCCTAGGTTTGTGGCGGCCCTAGGTTTGTGACGGCCCTAGGTTTGTGGCGGCCCTAAGTGTGTGGTGGCCCTAGGTTTGTGGTGGCCCTAGATTTGTGGTGGCCCTAGGTTTGTGGCGGCCCGAGGTTGGTGGCCCTAGGTTTGTGGTGGCCCTATGTTTGTGGCGGCTCTAGGTTTGTGGTGGCCCCTAGGTTTGTGGTGGCCCTAGGTTTGTGGTAGCCCTAGGTTTGTGGTGGCTGTGTTGGTGGCCCTAGGTTTGTGGTGGCCCCTAGGTTTGTGGTGGCCCTAGGTTTGTGGTGGCCCTAGGTTTGTGGCGGCCCTAGGTTTGTGGCGGCTCTAGGTTTGTGGTGGCCCCTAGGTTTGTGGTGGCCCTAGGTTTGTGGCGGCCCTAGGTTTGTGGTGGCTGTGTTGGTGGCCCTAGGTTTGTGGCGGCCCTAGGTTTGTGGTGGCTGTAGGTTTGTGGTGGCCCTAGGTTTGTGGCGGCCCTAGGTTTGTGGCGGCCCTAGGTTTGTGGCGGCCCTAGGTTTGTGGCGGCTGTGTTGGTGGCCCTAGGCTTGTGGCGGTCCTAGGTTTGTGGTGGCCCTAGGTTTGTGGCGGCCCTTGGTTTTTGGTGGCCCTAGGTTTGTGGCTGTAGGTTCATGGTGGCCCTAGGTTTGTGGTGGCCCTAGGTTTGTGGCTGTAGGTTCGTGGTGGCCCTAGGTTTGTGGTGACCCTAGGTTTGTGGTGGCCCTAGGTTTGTGGTGGCCGTAGATTTATGGCGGCTGTAGGTTTGTGGTGGCCCTAGGTTTGTGGCTGTAGGTTCGTGGTGGCCCTAGGTTTGTGGTGGCCCTAGGTTTGTGGTGGCCCTAGGTTTGTGGTGGCTGTAGGTTTGTGGTGGCTGTAGGTTTGTGGCGGCCCTAGGTTTGTGGCGGCCCTAGGTTTGTGGCGGCCCTAGGTTTGTAGTGGCCCTTGGTTTGTGGTGGCCCTAGGTTTGTGGTGGCCCTAGGTTTGTGGCGGCTGTAGGTTTGTGGCGGCCCTAGGTTTGTGGCGGCCCTAGGTTTGTGGCGGCTGTAGGTTTGTGGCGGCCCTAGGTTTGTGGCGGCTGTAGGTTTGTGGCGGCCCTAGGTTTGTGGCGGCTGTAGGTTTGTGGCGGCTGTAGGTTTGTGGCGGCCCTAGGTTTGTGGCGGCTGTAGGTTTGTGGCGGCTGTAGGTTTGTGGCGGCCCTAGGTTTGTGGCGGCTGTAGGTTTGTGGCGGCTGTAGGTTTGTGGCGGCCCTAGGTTTGTGGCGGCCCTAGGTTTGTGGCGGCTCTAACATGGTGGCGGCCCTAGGTTTGTGGCGGCCCTAGGTTTGTGGCGGCCCAAGGTTTGTGGTGGTCCTAGGTTTGTGGCGGCCCTAGGTTTGTGGCGGCTCTAACATGGTGGCGGCCCAAGGTTTGTGGTGGTCCTAGGTTTGTGGCGGCTCTAACATGGTGGTGGCCCTAGGTTTGTGGTGGCCCTAGGTTTGTGGCGGCCCTAGGTTTGTGGCGGCCCTAGGTTTGTGGTGGTCCTAGGTTTGTGGTGGCCCTAGGTTTGTGGCGGCCCTTGGTTTTTGGTGGCCCTAGGTTTGTGGCTGTAGGTTCATGGTGGCCCTAGGTTTGTGGTGGCCCTAGGTTTGTGGCTGTAGGTTCGTGGTGGCCCTAGGTTTGTGGTGACCCTAGGTTTGTGGTGGCCCTAGGTTTGTGGTGGCCGTAGATTTATGGCGGCTGTAGGTTTGTGGTGGCCCTAGGTTTGTGGTGGCTGTAGGTTTGTGGCGGCCCTAGGTTTGTGGCGGCCCTAGGTTTGTGGCGGCCCTAGGTTTGTGGCGGCCCGAGGTTGGTGGCCCTAGGTTTGTGGTGGCCCTATGTTTGTGGCGGCTCTAGGTTTGTGGTGGCCCCTAGGTTTGTGGTGGCCCTAGGTTTGTGGTAGCCCTAGGTTTGTGGTGGCTGTGTTGGTGGCCCTAGGTTTGTGGCGGCCCTAGGTTTGTGGTGGCTGTAGGTTTGTGGTGGCCCTAGGTTTGTGGCGGCTCTAGGTTTGTGGTGGCCCCTAGGTTTGTGGTGGCCCTAGGTTTGTGGCGGCCCTAGGTTTGTGGTGGCTGTGTTGGTGGCCCTAGGCTTGTGGCGGTCCTAGGTTTGTGGTGGCCCTAGGTTTGTGGCGGCCCTTGGTTTTTGGTGGCCCTAGGTTTGTGGCTGTAGGTTCATGGTGGCCCTAGGTTTGTGGTGGCCCTAGGTTTGTGGCTGTAGGTTCGTGGTGGCCCTAGGTTTGTGGTGACCCTAGGTTTGTGGTGGCCCTAGGTTTGTGGTGGCCGTAGATTTATGGCGGCTGTAGGTTTGTGGTGGCCCTAGGTTTGTGGTGGCTGTAGGTTTGTGGCGGCCCTAGGTTTGTGGCGGCCCTAGGTTTGTGGTGGTCCTATGTTTGTGGTGGCCCTAGGTTTGTGGCGGCTGTAGGTTTGTGGCGGCCCTAGGTTTGTGGCGGCCCTAGGTTTGTGGCGGCTCTAACATGGTGGCGGCCCTAGGTTTGTGGTGGCCCTAGGTTTGTGGTGGCCCTAGGTTTGTGGTGGCCCTAGGTTTGTGGTGGCCCTAGGTTTGTGGCGGCCCTAGGTTTGTGGCGGCCCAAGGTTTGTGGTGGTCCTAGGTTTGTGGCGGCCCTAGGTTTGTGGCGGCTCTAACATGGTGGCGGCCCTAGGTTTGTGGTGGCCCTAGGTTTGTGGTGGCCCTAGGTTTGTGGTGGCCCTAGGTTTGTGGTGGCCCTAGGTTTGTGGCGGCCCTAGGTTTGTGGCGGCCCTAGGTTTGTGGTGGTCCTAGGTTTGTGGTGGCCCTAGGTTTGTGGTGGCCCTAGGTTTGTGGTGGCCCTAGGTTTGTGGTGGCCCTAGGTTTGTGGTGGTCCTAGGTTTGTGGCACAAGAAGTGCAGACGCGTAGCGACCCTATCAGGCGCCATGGGCGAACTATTAAATTTCCACCCCTCTTCCTGGTATAAAAATACAGTTTGTGAAAACCCCCCCCCCCCCCCATCATGAGGTCATATGATTGATGTACGTCACACAAGAGAGCAACTATTTCCCGAACTTTGACCTTGCATAATGCAGTAATGCAGCTCAAAAATGAGTTGTTTTTTATATATTTTATTTTGCTACCCAGTTTGGCGCCCTCTTAAAGTCGGCGCCCGGGTCTCTAGCTGCGCCTCTGAAGAAGTGCCTGTCGAGAATAGCCAATACTATTTCCGGTCTTTGAATAGCTGGTCTTAGGAAGGACATAAGCCAGTGTGGTGAACTAGAGTTTCTGTTTGGGTGATTGAACTTAGGCAGCTGTCTTATGGTTTTAAAAGACGAGCATAGTCGTAACACTTCAAGAAGATGGTGTTTTTGGCGTAGGCAGTCCATCATAGACTTGATATCAGTCTTCTATATCACAGCTTGCCCCCCGCCGGGTGTCATAATATGGGGTCATCCATAAATGACGTCACGCTTTTTATGACGATTTTTACCTCCCCCCCTCCCCTCCGTCACTCTTCGTCACAAAAAGCCAGACCCCCCCCCCCCCAAAAATGACGTCACACCTCAACCTACAACTCCCCTCAAAATTGCAGTTGAATTTTTTTAAAACATTGATATTTTTCCAAAATCTTGTCTAAACTATTACAATTTATTAAAACAGTTATCTAAAACGCGAAATAACGTCTAAAATTCGTTTTCTAACATTGCTTTTTTATAATGCAAAAATGTGACGTCGCAACATCTGACCCCCCCTCCCCCTCATCACACATCGTCACAAAATTACGGACCCCCCCCCCCTCCCCCCTACGAGTGTGACGTCATTTATGGAAGCCAGACTGTTGTCGTCGTCCCCCCCCCCCCCCCCTTACCTCTCTTCTCTTAGTCTTTAAACTTTAAAATAAAAATAAAATGTGCCGTTAACCCTTTGTTTCCTGCCCCAATGCGACAGTACCATCGGTAGACAACACACACACCACCATGAGCATACCGAACGACTCCAAGAAAGGATCTCTCGCTTCGTCCAAGGGCGCGCCAGAGTCGATTGGAAACCCCTTTCATAAACCTCCCAAAGTAGAGCCCGAATCAAAAGAGGTTTATTTAAAGACGATAACAAACCTCGAGATCCGTGTCAAGAAGTAAGTCGGAGCATTTGACGTGATTGGAGTTTGTTGAAGATTAAAGTTTTTTTAAACTTTTAAAAAGTTAAATATTTAAAAAGTTAAATGCTAGTGACGCGTTAGAAGATATCTTTTACATGAAGGCATTGCAAAAACAATCGTATAGCATTTTTAGCGCAATTTCCATTCTGGAGAATTGCGTTTATTAACTCGTCATTTCTGGGAATGTATGGATGGATGAATGAATGGATGTATGAATGTGTGTCCGGGCTTTAAGTCGTATCTCCTCCTCAACGAAGCAATATCGATGACTAGTTACAAAAGCAATTATGATAAGCAAGTTACGAGGATGAACATAGGCCATAAAAATTCCGGGTTTCTTTCATGGATTTCGCGAAAAAGCCAAAAAACCTCGAAAAAATGATGCAGTTTTTTGCCCATATCTCGGCAACCAGACCACTTAGCGACTTGAAACATGTACCAATCGATTCCTGCCATAATTTAGAACAATATTGCCGAAGAAAGTTTTCAAAAATATCCTTTCGTTAAAATTTGGACCGAATTAGTAGGCATGTTTTTCCAACCACACCACACGCGTCATCACGTTCAATAGCTGCGCCATCACGTTCAATGGCTGCGTCATCACGTTCAGTAGCTAGGCGCGCAATGGTTTTTAGTCATGTAACTCTATTGTAAATAAAACATGTAAAATACTGAAAAAATAATTAATAAAAACGTTTTAATAACTAACCAATGGTTTTACTAACCCTGCTCTTGATTTACGCTACGACTGAGCTATTTTTAGATAACATAAGGAAATTGCGCTTAAATGTCACTAGACTTTTTAATTAACTTGTTTTTCTCTATCGGGGAATGGGGAATTTGTAAATTAGCACACTAAGTTATTTCGCTTGGTTATGTCACCTTGGCTAAAATGATTGTAGTCTTACACGTAGTGTTTATGAAATGAAAAGCATACAATTTGAATTTTTATACTTGTATGCTAGGATCTTTTATTAACAATGTCGCTCTCCTAGGGGGGTCGGAATTTCGAGACGAGGGGGGGGGGGGGGTGTGAAGTAAAACGGCTGTGGTACATTACCCCCTGTCTATTGCACCCGACCATTTAGAGATATGGATAGGTTAAGGATAAGATATTTGTTTAGGGATAAGATAGTGTTAGGGTTAAGGATAGCTTTTTGGGATTGGAAGCTGGATATACTGGATATACTGATAGACAGAGACGTAGCGACCTAATCCGGCGCCCGGGGCGGACTATCAATTTTGCGCCCCCCCCCATTTATATATATCGTTTTTCCTGTCTGTGAAAAAGACCCCCTCCCCCCCCCCCCCAAGTTGGAAAGGTTTGTAGCGCTTCTTACTAGTTACTATCCTGTAACAATTTCTATTTCGGTGTCACAAAGTTGTTAAATCAGTGTGTGGAGACTTGTAATCGTTCATTTTCGTAACTTTGTGTATATTTCAATACTTCAGCTTAAACTGAGCTTTCAAATTAATATCTCTACCCCTTTTGGCGCCCCCTTAAGGTCGGCGCCCGAGGCGGCCGCCCCACCCGCCCTCCCTTAGCTACGCCTCTGCTGATGGATAGGGATAGGTATGATTATAATTTGTATTGCAATGGGGGGGGGGTAGCATGACAGGGGGTAATGTTCTAGTCGGTAATGACATGTGAGGTATGACAAGCATGTAAGTGACCCAAGTTCTAAATATAAATGCTTTATTAAGATTCTTGGGGGGGGGGGGGGGGAGATATTGATGCACCCCCCCTCCCTCCCCCTCCTTTGCCTATGCCATTGTTGATGATTGAAAATGTTACTTTTTTGTGTTATGTGGTGTTCACAATTCTTAAATTCTTAAGGGCAAATCAAATGATTATGACTCAGTTTAATTTCAGTTTGAATGTTGAAATTTGATTATGTTATAGTTATAGTGGATAAAAGAAAAGCCTTTTTATTTTCCCAAAACCTTTACAGCCATAGATTTTAATGATGTTAAATATTCTTTTATATTTCTGTTGCTCCGAGATAAAAATTGTAACATTTTAAGTTTAATACAAGAATTTAAATATAACAAAGTCTACCTTTAATCTTGATCATTTTTTTTAGTTGGATGAACACAATTTATATATTTTGTTATCTTTTTTTAGCTGGATGAACACAATTTATATATTTGGTTATCTTTTTTTAGCATGATGAACACAATTTATATATTTGGTTATCTTTTTTTAGCTGGATGAACAAAATGTATATATTTGGTTATCTTTTTTTAGCTGGATGAACAAAATTTATATATTTGGTTATCTTTTAGATATCAAAAACGCTGTGATGAGCTGGAAGTGGCCAATGGACAGTACCAGGAAAAATATGACCAGATGTCCTCAGACAAAAAGGAGATTGTCTCTTTTTGGAAAAAACAAGTGGAGATTAAAAGTTAGTAAAAAAAATTTTGTCTTTAAAATGGTTTAAGTAAAGTTCCCTTTTCAAACCCGATGGTATCCATTGGGCTAGTGAATGGATTTCACCTGTTTCTGTGACCTTGGCTTATGAAGAGATTGTGTGGTCAGCACTATGCCCAGCCGCCTTTACTTTCCCTAATGTGAGTTTGGTACCCATCAGTGCTGGGTGGACTCAGGGACTTCTACTGACTTGAACCCAGATTTAAACTTGTGACTTTCAGCTTAGTAGTCTAGCGCTCTACCACCAGGCCATGCCACCCCCTTGAAACAATTTGATTGCTAAGATTAAAAAAAAAAACCTTTAAAGCAAAAATAAGCACATATGTTTAATTAATTTGTAAGCCTATATAATAAATGTGTCTGTGTATCAAATTAAAATTGTACTGAAGGTTATTATGCTTGTTACTAGTAACTGGTGATAGCAGCTACTGATAATTTGACAATTAAATGTTGGCTTAAGGACTTGAACACTTTTATTCTCTTTAAAATTATTAAAATTTAACCTCTTTAAAAAACAAAACAAAGATTTGATGGCAAGTATGTTGAAGTCTATAAATCTAGTATGTACAGGGAACAATCTCATGAGATAAATAAGTCTTAAAATAATTGAATCAGAATAGAATTTTAACATCAAATTCTAACTACCCCAAGAGTCCTTATCATTAATAGCTTTCCATGTTATATCAATGGGATGGTTAGTAAATCAAATTCACTTAGACAGGTTTGGATGCCTCTCCTAAAATTTTTTATTTTGTCTGTATCTCCCAGCTGATGAAATAGTTGATTTAAATGAACGTTTGATTGGCCTCCAACAATTACGAGACAATGAACGAGAAACCTTCAAAAAGCAAATACAGGAGCAGAGAACAGAGTTTCAAGAAATGAAAGATCAGCTTACAGCTGAGAATATGATTCTTGGTGAGTAAAAAAAGCTTTCAAATAAAGGGAAGTAATAACTGGAATGATTTATATGAAGTTATTAATGTATTAGATTTTAAAGACTATACAAGTAATTAGATATATGAATAAAATGAGAGTCCACAAGTTTTCTTTATTGTTCTATTAAGTTTTCCTGATGTGTATGACAAATGACCTTCACCTTAGAATGTCAAGAAGGGAGGATAGGATATAGATTTTATGGATACACAAATTCTAGTGATTGACAATAGTTTAAAATATTCAACATATTTATCAAATGCATAGCCTACTTAGTCAAAATAATTAAAATTCAATAAAACTTAGTTATCTATGCCATGAAATTTATAGGAGGTAAGCTTGCTTCACTGGAAGAATTTAAGCTCCAAAAGGAAGAGTTGATGAACAAATTTGCTATGATGGAAGCTGAGCTGTCAAGACGGGAAGATGAGTACCAGGATAAATTGTATGCATTAGAGAAGAAGGCAGTCATTGATAAAGACAGGTAATTCAACATCATTCCCCTTTACTGTATGCATTAGAGAAGAAGGCAGTCATTGATAAAGACAGGTAATTTAACATCATTCCCCTTTACTGTATGCATTAGAGAAGAAGGCAGTCATTGATAAAGACAGGTAATTCAACATCATTCCCCTTTACTGTATGCATTAGAGAAGAAGGCAGTCATTGATAAAGACAGGTAATTCAACATCATTCCCCTTTACTGTATGCATTAGAGAAGAAGGCAGTCATAGATAAAGACAGGTAATTTAACATCATTCCCCTTTACTGCCTCTGTTTTTAAGTCGACTATATTGCAATGTGAATACATTTCATCTAATAAAGTTTTGATATTCATAATGTTATTCAACTTAAGTTAAATGCTAATCTTTGTGAAGTTTAAAATAAATCAATATCTTCAACTGTGAAATGTAAATTTTTTATTTATTTAATAAAGGTTAAGCTTTTTTCTATTGCTGCTTTCATTTTTATGCATGAAAAACTAAATTCTGTTTTCTTATAAAAAATGTAACATGACAATTTTTATAATTTCTATGCCAGACTTAAAAAAGAAATGATTTTACGAGTGAACCAGGTGGCCGCAGAATTTCGTAAAATCAGTAACAAACAAATGGCAGAAACAACCAAACGAACAATTAGAGAGAATGTCTCTATAACATCCCAGCTGGCAAAGATGTCTGACAAGACAATTGAGTTGATCAAAGAGAATGATAGCCTGGAGGAGAAAGTGAAGAAACTCAAGCAGCAGGTTGAACTGCTGGAGGCTAATGAAAAAGAACTTGGAAAGAAAAACCAAAGCAATATGAAGGTTTGACGTTTGTAATGTGTCCTGTTAAAACTTCCTGTTTGGTTAGATTATGTTTGAAATTTAGATTTTATGCATTTTGATCTATTCTTATCATAGCTTAAAGAATACATTTTTTGTTCTGTTTGATCTATGTATATTTTAAATTAAGTAATTATATTGAAAGTTTACATTGTAGGTCCTATAAAATTTGATCTATGCTTATTTTAAGTTCAATATACCATATTTAAAATTTAAATTTTACGCCATATGGTCTATTCATATATATTTAGTTTGAGGTCTAAAAGAGTTAATTTTCTAATAATTCTTTAAAAGATGATTTAAACAAAAATTGCAAGTTCTTAAAGTAGTAGTTTGTATTATTAGTTTGAAATATAACTGCTAAAAATGCAGTCTAATGAAGTTTTTTTTTTTTACATTTGTTTATAAAGATTATCAAGTTTATGACTGAAAAATGTCAAAGTCAGGAAGAAACAATAGCAGAGTATGCTAAAAAAGAAGAGAACTATGTAGAGGTGGAATCTGACATAGAATTATTGAAACAAGAGGTTGATAAGTACAGGTATGTTTACATTTGTAGTTTAAATATCTATCTGATTTATTGATAGGAAGATACTAATAATATTAAAGGTAATCTGGTTATTACTTCAATATGAACTTTGTGAAAAGGAGCAAACCCCAGCCAACTAAAAACTAGAATGTATCGTAGGCCTATAGCTACCCAAGAATGGTGATTTTTTTTTAATGCTTTAACTGGCATAGATTCATGTAACTGTTAGTTACCAGCAAGACCTTGACTAGGGAAATACTGAGGAGGTTAAAAGTGGCCTTGGACAAAACACTGAGATCATAACAGGCAGGTTTCAGGCCAGCTAAATCATGTAGTGACCACATTGACAAGTTACACATCATCGACAACAGTCCTTCAGGTGGTAGTCCCCTCTACATGATTTGTATGGACTTGGAGCATCAACAGAGACATAATCTGGAGGCTGAAGCACCACTACAGGATTTCTGCCAAAGTTGATCAACATTTCACATAAAATGGAATAGAGGGGGGATGAAGATAAGAAACTGCATAAACAAAGCCAGGCATGCCTACCATACCCTTTTCATTATCTGGAGTTCTGTCCCTCCACAACACAATCTGTATCTTAATGTTAGGTTTGTTCTACTGTATGGATCTGAGTCTTGAAGAGTTATCAGACCTAGTAACAGTAAGTTTCAAACTTTCATCAACAGCTGCTTAACAAAATCTATCACAGGCAAAATGGGGCCTGACAATATTAGCATTGCCATCTAGTGGGAAAGATAAAAAATTAGGAATGGGGCAATGTGTAGAAACCAGCACACAATGTATCGAAACAATTATGGGAATGGAATCCCAAAGTGTAAACACATGTAGATAGGGGAGAGGGGGGGGGGGGGGGGAGAAAAATTCCATACTCAGTGAACATAATAAATGGATATCCCCTTACTACAACACATTATCAACTTATATTTTTGTTTTAATTTGTTATACTATGTTTTGTTATCTCATGCTTGCATTTGTTGAGGTATTATAAAAGTAACGATTACTTATAACAATTAACATAAATGTTCACCATAACATTCTTGTTTTTGTAGTACTGAATTACAAGTAGCGACAAGAGACAATAATGTGTATGAAGAAATGGTTCAGAAATTAGAAGAAGAAAATCACAAAGAACGCAAATTGAGGACAAAAATAGAGGATATTTTAGCAAAAGCTTCTATAGCAATCAAAAATGTTTTGATAGTAAGTTTTATATTCTATTTCTCTGTATTCAATAATTCAAACACAAATTTAGTATGAAATATTACAATATTTTTAGAAATAAAATCCATCTGCAAAATCTAATTTCATATGAAGAAATATTAATTGTTAGAGGTTAACCAGCCTGTGTGATTGATATGAGTGTATAATAGTTGCCTTTTAATACTTTTATTTAAAAAAAAATTCAAGTTTAGTAAAAATGTAATTTCTCCATGTATCTTTAAACACCATTATTATGTTACACACATAATCACTTATACAACACATTCAAATTTTTGCTGATGAAGATAGTTTATAAATAACTTGTAGGAAGACCCAGATGCCAGTCCAGATGACAGAATTGAAGATCTATACAAGAGGGAATACCTGCTGGAGAACCTGCTGGTGCTAATGAACAGCGCGGCCAATCTTGGCATTGGTGCGCAGATAAGTGATCTAGGGAAAACTAACTCTGAAGCTACACCTGTCGTATTGCCTGGTCCATCTAAGCCAATAACCAAAAAGTATGTGTGCTCAACTTTATTAGGCTGTTTGATGAGATAATTAATAAATTAAGTTTATTAAGGTGTAATAGGGCTGGTAAGTAGGTCACTAACCAGTTCTATGGCTCATGCAGGTTTTATTGAGCGATAGAACTGGTTGGTGACCTATTACCAGCCCTATTATTAGAGTGATTCTTTCAATTTACTTGATGCGTTAGACATTTTAAGGGTCATCTATAAATGATGTCATGCTTTTTTGTGTCATTATTTCTACCTCCCACAGATTCCCTTCCTAAAATTGACATCCCAACTTCAAACTACAGTTCTTCCCCCCTCACTAAAAGTTGCTGATCTTAAAAAAAATCTATTTCTTTTAAAATATTCACTGTGCTGGGTCAACATTAAGTTTATTTTATCAATTTCTATTGCAATCTACAAAACACTTTCTGTACTGGCAGCATTACGAAAAGTACCATTATGTTGGGGGACGGAGTGGCCTAGCGGTAGAGAGCTAGACTGCTAACCCATAAGTCTCGAGTTCAAATCCAGGTTCAAGTTAGTAGAATGTCCCTGTCCACCCAGCTCTGATGGGTACCCAACTTGTGTTAGGGAAAATAAAGTTGCCTGGGCATAGTGCCGACCACACTATCCCTGCATATGCTTAATTCACAGAAACAGGTGAACTCTACTTCACTTCAGAGGTGTAGCGACCCTTCCTGGTGCCCGGGGACAAACTTTCGATTTGCACCCCCCTCCCCCCCTCAAACTTTCAATTTGCACCCCCTTCCCCCCCCTCAAACTTTCGATTTGCACCCCCCCCCCCCTCAACCTTTCAATTTATTTTTCCAACCCATTTTGCCGTCCCCTAAGATCAGCGCCTGGGGACATGTGTCGTTCCCTCCCCCCCCCCTCGCTACGCCTCTGCTTCACTTACTCCTAAGGCCGTCTGGTTCGGAAGGGGGAACTTTACTATTATGTAAGGCATTTAATTTTTTAAAATATTATAATAAATTTTAATTGAGATGTTTTTATCTTGGTAGAGATTTCCCTGAAATCAAAGGCTCGCTTCCACATTATTCACTTGGTGACCTGGGGCTAATACCAAGACCAAACCAGCAAATCCCCACCAGCTTGGACAAAATAAAAGTTTCCTCAAAACAAAATAAACTAGGCACGTTGCGTGGCGTCCTCTCCAAGTCAGTGGCTACACAGACCTCCAGTGGGGCCAATGTGAGTAGATGTACTATTTCTTTCTCTAAGTGGTTTTTGTTGATGTCATGTCTACATGTTTTTCTGTTTCAATTGTTGATGTCATGTCTACATGTTTTTCTGTTTCAATTGTTGTTGTCATGTCTCCATATTTTTTCTGTTTCAATTGTTGATGTCATGTCTTCATGTTTTTCTGTTTCAATGCTGTGCAATTATGTGTGTGTGTACCCTCTGCTAAAGTTAATACACCAGCAGTTTCTTTGGTTATCCTTTCTGTTGTCATGTCTGTTGTTCAGAGCTTCTTTCAGGCTTCCCTTGCTTGTAGGAACTACCTTGTCAACCCCCCCCCCCCTCCCTAGACAAAAAAATATTCTGAAACACAGGTGTTCTTTTGTTCCAATTTTGATTTTATGTACCTGGCAAATGTGATCAATACTGATCTTGCTTCCCATCTCAAGTTAAACGACTGCTTCTCTGTATGAATAAATGACACATCTACCTGCGCTAATTGAACTTAATTTTATCACAATCTAACCTTAAAATTTCAATTTTCTTTACGTTTCTTTTAAGGATTATGATGATAATGTCATGTCAAATATTCCCCATTATGTTTCACAGACAATACTGTATGCAGCGCAATATTTTGGGGCGCCAAGCATGAATGAAATGAAACAATCAAGTGCAGGAAAACCTTCTGGACTCAGCCCATTACCTGTCCCTAAAAAAATTGTTGAAAGTATGGCGTGAGATGGCAAGAAAACAAATTCTCGCATGAAGTAACATATCAACAACTTGTTATTTTAACTCAACTCAAACAATTTTTGCCATTTTTTGTGAAATTAGCTTATATTTCAACACATTTTTGATTCACTATTTCTTGAATTTCTACAAAAAGTTTTTTTTTGTAAATTATTGCTGTAAAATGTGCTATATTTAAAAATTGTTTTGTAAATATAATTCAATGTAATAATAAAAGTAAAGTTGCTTCTCGAACCTGATGGCCCATGGGGCAAGTAAAGTAGAGTTTACCTGTTTCAATGTGGATTAAAATATTTCAATGATCGTCTTCATAAATAAATATTTTCTCCCGCTAATTACATTAAAAAACATGATCAAACATTCTAAAAAACCTTAAGCAGATGGTTTGAACCTCCATTAAAACACTATAATTGCACTTTTCAGAAAAAAAAACCTTAATGGTTATTGATATTTCAAATAGTTTGAATCTCACTTATAGGTTTCTTTTTTAAAAACCTTTTGTTTCTTTTTAAAAGATCTTTCTAAAATGTGTCTAATTTATTTTGATTACTGTGTTTCATTGACTAAAATGTTGAAAAACTTTTAATGTGGCACTGCTTTTCCAAATTTGTGTTGTTAGATTTATATTCATAAAGTGCTCTTGACCTTTCTTGATAAGTGTGTGTGTATTTGCTACAATAAAGGAACAGCTTCGACTTCAGATATTAAGATAAACCAAACGTTTGCAATTTTACAAATAAAAGATTTTGTCAGGTTTAAAAAAAAAACATAGTTAGATTTTTTTTATGACATCAAGGATTATGAGGCTTCCAGCTGAAGTAGAAACAAAGCTTGATTTTAAAGATTTATAAAACATCACTTTTAAATTTTGTTTCTCATCTGTAAATAGAATTCTCCTAATTTTTAGCAAACCTATTGAATATAACACTTTTTAGTCTATTTTAATCTTTCGGCTGATTTCATGTCATCACAAGGCTGCTTATTATTTATCACAAGGAAAATAAACATTTTAAAATTGAATGGTTGAAAAAAATTTTTGTTTTACTCACAGAAGATTTGGTTGAATAAAAATAAGCATCTACATTTTAACTTTCTTGTATGATTGTTTTGCCCATACATGTAATACTAAGAGTCGTGGTGTATGATGAATTTATAAATAAATATATATCATTATATAAATATATATAAATGTATGTAAAAATAAATAAATGAAGTATTATATAGGGCGGATGTATATATATATATATATATATATATATATATATATATATATATATATATATATATATATATATATATATATATATATATATATACACATGTCGCCCTATATAATACTTCATTTATTTATTTATTCCAAAATATAGAATTTTTATGACTTTCAAAAATTTGAAATTGTAAACAAAATGTGACCAGAATATAGCTGTAAAATTAAAAAAAGACCTCCACTGTCTTTATCACTGCTTGGTGGTCATCCATATATAACGTCATGCTTTATTTGACGATTTTTACCCCCCCCCCCTACCCTCCGTCACACATCGTCACAAAAAGATTCACGTCATGATGTTTTCAGGGGATACAAAAAAACTAGTGTGCTGTTTTTTCTGGCGTAATTTTATTTTGTTTGTGTGTGTGTGTGTGCGTACTTGTGTGAGTGTGTGGGTGGGGGAGGGTTGTTCTATATAGTTTGGAGATTTCAAATTAATATTTTTCATTAGTTGCCCCATTAAATTGTCCAGGACAAAAACTGGAGCAAGAAAACGGCTAACATTAAATTGCTACTTAAGTGCGTGTGGTAAAAGGACCTTGTAGACTGATGGCGAAATGGCTAATGACACTAAAACTATAAACACGCCTCGACAAAATATAGGACTAATTTTTCCGGAGGGGGGGTGAGTGGACACTGTTAAAATTATATAAGTATATATTTTTTCTATATCAATTCCATTTCGTTCGGGGGAAAGGAAGGAGGGGGAGGAGGTAGACTTTCTTCGGGGATTGAGGGGGAGGGGGGGAGGGGGAGTCCCCCGATGAGATGCATGGAAGAAACTCTGTTGGCCTCTGTCTGAGAAAAATCTTCCGGATCTAGATCTATGTGAATTAAAAATTTTCCTTCCCAGTGGTGGCGCTGTGGTTTTTAAAAAGTTTGATGTAATTGTCAAACAGTGGACACTGTTGGTCTGATGTAGTGTTCCCGTTGGCATAATGTCCAGTTCCCGTTGGCCTGATGTCCAGTTCCCGATGTCCAGTTCCCGTTGGCCTGATGTCCAGTTCCCGTTGGCCTGATTCCCAGTTCCCGTTGGCCTGATGTCCAGTTCCCGTTGGCCTGATGTCCATAGAATATAGCTCGTAAACTCGTGCCATACTAGTCAACTAGTCTCTATAACTATAAGCTTTTGCCCTTCTCTGTGTGCCTATCGTGCTATATTAGATCTAGATCTAGACTTCTAGATCTATATCAAGTTCTCATAAACTCAAAATGTTAATGATTGAAACGGAAAGCAGGATATTTTCATTAGAACTGAATGAGGTGCAAATGAATCGTAATCTGTTGCTTGGCAATAGGCTTAGATCTATTTTAGACAATGTTTGTCACAATTTTAGCCAATCGGTCAAATTAAAAATATTTGCCGCCAACAACTTTACCCTAGCAACCGTGG
Organism: Physella acuta; assembly: GCF_028476545.2. Classification (NCBI taxonomy): domain Eukaryota; kingdom Metazoa; phylum Mollusca; class Gastropoda; family Physidae; genus Physella; species Physella acuta. The sequence goes on along the minus strand of NW_026732982.1, from coordinate 141,519 downwards.
GCCTGCACGACGATATGGCTAATTTGAAAATATTGTCAGACATTCGTCGCACGATTGAATTCTGCAATTTCAAAATCTCTCATACAAACAAATTTAAAGCAATATATTGAAGGAAGTGATAGCCGGTTCGTTTGCAGTGTCTTAAAATGGGGAAAAAAGGAAAAGGAAGAAAGGGATCTAAAGGCAGTAGCAAGAGCGGTAAAGGAAAAGGACAACTAGAAAATAAGAAATCTACGGTACCGAAAATTGACGATACAACAAAACAATTTTACTTGTGGCAAATTAAAATCCTAGAGGACAAAGTTTGGAAGTAAGTATATCTAGATTTTAAGTTAACTCTAGCTAGCTAGACTATTCTAGTAGTAACTTGTAAGTAAGTCGTCCAACATCGACAACATTAATAAGTCAGTAATACTTATAAACTTATAATTATAATACTTACATAGTTACTAAATACCAGTGGCGTAGGCAGGGGGGGGGGTCATAACCCCTCCCCCCATAGAACCCTCGGTATATAGAAAAAGTATGAGGGGGGGGGTGCAAATCGAAAGTTTGAGGGGGGGGGGTGCAAATCGAAAGTTTGAGGGGGGGGGGGTGCAAATCGAAAGTTTGTCCCCGGGTAAAAATTGGAACCCTCCCCCTTGAGACGATCCTGGCTACGCCACTGCTAAATACTGAATACTAAACTAGAATACATACTAGACTAGATAAAAAAGTAATATAGATATTAGTAGTCTAGTAGATCTAGATCTATAACTAGATCTACTTTACTACTTTAACTTAGTGTATGAGTGTATGAGATTTTTAAACACTATCTACTATCTAGTCCAATCTACAATTTGAGCGATCTACAATTTGCTCTGAGAGCAAAATATGAGATAGATCTAGATCTACGAGTGATTCTACGAGTAACCGGATTAATTCGTCGATAAGAAACACCCCAAAAAAGCTGCTCTAATTGTGCACTCAGCACTGGAGCTATTTATCTCAGAAAAATTCTGGGTAAAAAGGAGGAAAAACAAATATCCTTGCCTCCTGGGATAGGTTTATTTCATGGTTTTAGTGGTAAAATGAGGAAAATAAGGAAAGCGTGGCATAAAAAGCAAAGATCTGCGAAGAGAAAAGTAAACTAGCAATGAAAATTTAGTGAATGTAGCAAAACATAATGTAGTTTAGGTACAATTATGTTAGCTGAAGTTTAAATTCTACTGTAAAGCAGCAGTAAAAGTAAAATGAGTAGGTAAATTAGAGTGATTGAAAGAGCTTAGCATTAACAATGAGTAATTGAATGAAGTGAATCTCCTCCACCCTACACTGGGCCTGTACCTCCACCAGCATCTTCCATGGCATTTTGGGGGCTGGAACAGATCAGGCTAATGGCATTTCAATTAATTTTATTGGAGAAAATTGGTTTGAGCATGAGTAATTTAACAAACTAGCAATCTTACTCTTATCCTGAGGTACCACTCTAAGCCTAAATTATAGTATGATTTTATTTATTAAAAATTATTAATCATAACTTAATATAATTTAAACCTGAATACTACACTGTACTAGAACTAGATCTAGTTTCTAAAATTGATGATCTACTCTAGAACAGTTTGACTAAACTTCACTAGAGTATAATGAGTGATTTAGTTAGACCTATCTTCTATTTCCTATAGATAAAAAACCATGCTCTTAATTTGTGCTATGTATACAGGCCTAATAATAATTATGAATGATAATATAGGCGTTTTTAGTAGATATTTTGTATGTGTAGCTACAAAGTATTTAAGTAACACACCTTTATGATTATTTATTTTATAACAACTAGGTATTTCCCTGATTTTGTTTGCTCAATTACAGATAGAGATGAATTAAACTTACATTTGTAACTCCTCCTAGGTACCAAAAGCAAAATGATGAGCTTGTTGTAGCGAGCACCCAGTTTAATGAGAAGCTTGATCAGTGTATGACTGACAAAAATGACATCATCAACTTCTGGAAATATCAACTGGAAATGAAAGGTGAAAATAGTTTTCTCAACATGTTGATAGCTGGCATTTTTAACCTGTGTATGATTGAAGTATCTTTCCATAATTGATGTAACATAGGGGTTTGTATCGTTACTGACTACAGTAGGTCCTACTGGTGGCAGAAAATGGTGGGTCTACTGCCAGCACATTTTCTATTTCACCAGATTGAGTATTTTTCTTCTTGTAGGCTTGAAAAAACTAAAGTTATTTTTCACTTTTTCTGTTATGTCAGAAATAAATACACTTACTTACACAATAAATTTACTTCTGTTCGCCTTATAATTAGGCATTTAAACCATCATGTAGAACAGGGGTCTCAAAACTTTTCAGACCGAGGGCCGCATTGACTATCAGATATCAGTTCAGGGGCCAGAGTTTCTTCAAGGCATATCTTCGGTGTTATGGAGTCGTCCCCCCCCCCCCCCTTCCCCGAAAAAAGTCCACCCCCCCCCCAAATAAAATATAATTTATATAGAAATATATACAAATTAATTTCAAGTGCCCCCCCCCCCCCCCCCCCCCCCAGAGAAAAAAAAAATTGAAAGAAACACTGTCGGTGGCCAACAACACACTCGAGGGCCGCATCCGTCCCGCGGGCCGTAGTTTGGAGACCCCTGATGTAGAATATAGAAAAATGTATGAACTATTAATTTCTAAAAGGCCTCTTGACACAAATATGTAAAAGTGTCTTGGGAGGAATGATTGTGAGTTCAGAGAGTTCAAAGAAAAATTAACTCTACTTCATCTGCCCTGTTTACCACCAGGTCTAAGTGTGTACCTTGCTAAATAAAGTTTAAGGAAATAGGTCATAAATAGCTTAATAAATAAGGTCATTTACATTTTATTAAAATATTGCAAATATTAAAAAAAATTATTTTTCTCCTTAGAACTCATGTGGTGATTTACTTTTAAAATCACATTTAATCTACATTTTATATAACAGAAGTTAATGCTTTGACAGATTATATATGTAACATCAAATGCTAAATGAATTTAGTTTTACTTTTTCCTGTTCCTAATTAACTGTTATCATCGTCCTATTCTTATTGCTTTTTACTCTGTTGCCCAAGGTATTCTGATCTGGACTAAGATTCCTAAAATTTTTTCGACATATATTTCTTCCCATATGTTGTAATTTGATTTTTCTATGCTAATTTAGCGAATGCTTACAATGACTTAAACGACAAGTATACAACTTTAAAACAAATATTGGACAATGAACAAGAACAGTGCAGAAAACAGATGATGCAGATCAGAAGAGAAGCAGATGAGAACCAGAGCCAGATAGTGGCAGAGAATTTGTTGTTAAGTATGTTGTTAGATTGTTGCAGATAATCAGTTGTTATGTAGTTAGATTGTGGCAGATAATTAGGTTTTATGTAGTTAGATTGTGGCAGATAATTAGGTTTTATGTAATTAGATTGTGGCAGGTAATTAGGTTTTATGTAGTTAGATTGTGGCAGATAATTAGGTGTTATGTAGTTAGATTGTGGCAGATAATTAGGTTTTATGTAGTTAGATTGTGGCAGATAATTATGTTTTATGTAGTTAGATTGTGGCAGATAATTATGTTTTATGTAGTTAGATTGTGGCAGATAATTAGGTTTTATGTAGTTAGATTGTGGCAGATAATTAGGTTTTATGTAGTTAGATTGTGGCAGATAATTAGGTTTTATGTAGTTAGATTGTGGCAGATAATTAGGTTTTATGTAGTTAGATTGTGGCAGATAATTAGGTGTTATGTAGTTAGATTGTGTCAGATAATTAGGTTTTATGTAATTAGATTGTGGCAGATAATTAGGTTTTATGTAGTTAGATTGTGGCAGATAAGTAGGTTTTATGTAGTTAGATTGTGGCAGATAAGTAGGTTTTATGTAGTTAGATTGTGGCAGATAATTAGGTTTTATGTAGATAGTGGCAGAGAATTTGTTGTTAAGTATGTATAGGTTGTGGCAGAGAATTTGTTGTTAAGTATGTTGTTAGATTGTGGCAGAGAATTTGTTGTTAAGTATGTTGTTAGATTGTGGCAGATAATTAGGTTTTATGTAGTTAGATTGTGGCAGATAATTAGGTTTTATGTAGTTAGATTGTGGCAGATAATTAGGTTTTATAGTTAGATTGTGGCAGATAATTAGGTTTTATGTAGTTAGATTGTGGCAGATAATCAGTTGTTATGTAGATAGTGGTAGAGAATTTGTTAAGTATGTAGTTAGATTGTGGCAGATAATTAGGTTTTATATAGTTAGATTGTGGCAGATAATTAGGTTTCATGTAGTTAGATTGTAGCAGAGAATTTGTTGTTAAGTATGTAGTTAGAGTGTGGCAGATAATTAGGTTTTATGTAGTTAGATTGTGGCAGATAATCAGTTGTTATGTAGATAGTGGCAGAGAATTTGTTGTTAAGTATGTAGTTAGATTGTGGCAGATAATTAGGTTTTATGTAATTAGATTGTGGCAGATAATTAGGTTTTATATAGTTAGATTGTGGCAGATAATTAGGTTTCATGTAGTTAGATTGTGGCAGAGAATTTGTTGTTAAGTATGTAGTTAGATTGTGTCAGATAATTAGGTTTTATGTAATTAGATTGTGGCAGATAATTAGGTTTTATATAGTTAGATTGTGGCAGATAATTAGGTTTCATGTAGTTAAATTGTGGCAGAGAATTTGTTGTTAAGTATGTAGTTAGATTGTGGCAGATAATTAGGTTTTATGTAGATAGTGGCAGAGAATTTGTTGTTAAGTATGTAGTTAGATTGTGTCAGATAATTAGGTTTTATGTTGTTAGATTGTGACAGATAATCTGTTGTTAAGTGTGTAGTTATGTTGTGACAGATAATTAGTTTTTATGTAGTTAGATTGATGCAGTAAATTAGTTAAATGTATTAGATTGCGGCAGAAGAATCTCTTGTAAAGTATGTAGTTAAATTTGGGCAGAGAATTTGTTAAGTATTCTGCATGTTTTTCCAGATTTTTTTAGAGATTTTATCTTAACGTTGTTTTTCCACAGTAGTGAATATATCATCAGTGTATATTGACAGTCATAGTAAATTAAATGTTAATACATTTTTCAATTACTATTCAGACTCGAAGCTTATGGCATTGGAAGAGTTTCGTCTTCAGAGAGACAGTTTGTTGTCAAAGCTTGAATCGCTCGAAGAGGAGCTGGCAACAAAAAATGAAGAGTATACAGAAAGTATTGCCAATATGGAGCGTAAACTCGTATGTGATAAAGAGAGGTATTGTCTGATTTTTCTGCCATTTTCTGTGTTTGTTCTGTGCTTAAGTTATTGTCAAGTGATTTTGTCAAATTGTTTGTTTTTTGTTATAAATGAAGGTATTGTCAGGCTTTTAAAATAAGTTCTAGGTTAATTATACACACTTGCAGTATTTAACTAAAGGAAAAAGGTAATATAGCAGATAATAAAAATTGTGAGGTTTTCTATAAAAATGATTTAAAAAGTTTCCTTAAAAAATTGATTCCTATTTTCCAAATCCCACAGGTTAAAAAGTGAAATGATAGCTCGGATAAAAAAGGTTGCTGGCGAATTCCGCAAGGTGACCGACAAGACGCTCAATACAACCATCAAAAGAGCTTTGAATGAGAACATCATGGTGAGCGCGCAGCTGGCCAAAATGTCAGACAAGACTGTGGAGCTGATTGAAGAGAACGACAAGCAGAACACGGTCAGCAGCAAGTTGGAGCAGAAGATCATACTGCTGGAGTCCAATGAAAAAGAATTGAGTGCTCGTTATCAAGACAGTTTAAAAGTGAGCATTTTAATATAATCAACATTTTCATACCTCTTTGTCTCTGTATTTTTTTAATATACTCAACATTTACATATCTCTTTGTCTCTGTATTGTTTTAATATACTCAACATTTACATATCTCTTTGTCTCTGTTTTGTTTTAATATACTCAACATTTACATATCTCTTTGTCTCTGTTTTGTTTTAATATACTCAACATTTACATATATCTTTGTCTCTGTTTTGTTTTAATATACTCAACATTTACATATCTCTTTGTCTCTGTTTTGTTTTAATATACTCAACATTTACATATCTCTTTGTCTCTGTTTTGTTTTAATATACTCAACATTTATATATCTCTTTGTCTCTGTTTTGTTGTAATATACTCAACATTTACATATCTCTTTGTCTCTGTTTTGTTTTAATATACTCAACATTTACATATCTCTTTGTCTCTGTTTTGTTTTAATATACTCAACATTTACATATCTCTTTGTCTCTGTTTTGTTTTAATATACTCAACATTTACATATCTCTTTGTCTCTGTTCTTTTAATTTATACTTTTAAATAAAGAAAAAGTGGGAGAAAAGATAGGTGAAACCTTTTTTAAGAAACATTTAACAAAAAAAATCATTACCATTTTACATATTTACAACTAATTGATGGACACATTACAATAACTAAAATAAAAATAAAATTATTTTACTTTTAATGAGACACATTACAATAACCAAAATAAAATCTATGTATTTTTCTTCTAATGAGAAACATAATAACCAAAATAAAATCTATGCATTTTACTTCTAATGAGAAACATAAAATCTATGTATTTTACGTCTAATGAGACACATGACAAGATTTTTTTTTTCATTTATTTTACTTCTAATTAACACATTGTCAAATATTACCATACACATTTTGCTAACTGGCATAGAAGCAAGCTATACAATAGTTAATTTGGTCACTTAAATGGGCTTTAGTAACACGCCCCTATGTTAGGGGTTAAGAAGATACAACTTGATGCTAGAAGGTCTAGGGACTTTTTAAGGTTAAATTTAAAGATTTTTGATAGCACAATCTGACAGGTTTTTTTTTTTTTTTGCTTAATATGAATAAAAATATGATTTGTGTGTTTGGTTTTAAGAAATCAACAATTTTATTATTCAGTGTACAACCAAACTGAGTTAATAAAACAACCTGTTTTGTTTTACTTTTTAAATCCCAGAGCGTATCTTTAATATAATTTATGACCTTTATGAATATGTTATTACTTTTTTTCTTTATTAGTTAATGAACAAGTTGAGAGAGCAATGTTTCAGCCAACAGGAGCAAATTACCCAACTCAAGGGCCAGTACGCTATGCACAGAGGTGATGAAACAGAGTGCTCTCGGCTGCAAGTGGAGGTTATGGTTTTAAAGTAAACAATTTTCTTATTGGTCTAGAGTGTGAATGGTTAAGTAAACAATTTTCTTATTGGTCTAGAGTGTGAATGGTTAAGTAAACAATTTTCTTATTGGTCTAGAGTGTGAATGGTTAAGTAAACAATTTTCTTATTGGTCTAGAGTGTGAATGGTTAAGTAAACAATTTTCTTATTGGTCTAGAGTGTGAATGGTTAAGTAAACAATTTTCTTATTGGTCTAGAGTGTGAATGGTTAAGTAAACAATTTTCTTATTGGTCTAGAGTGTGAATGGTTAAGTAAACAATTTTCTTATTGGTCTAGAGTGTGAATGGTTAAGTAAACAATTTTCTCATTGGTCATAGAGTGTGAATTGTTGAGAAAGCAATTGCCTCCATGGTCAATGATGTAATTAGGCAATTAAGTTCACAGACTCCCTGATTGAAGAATAGACTAATTGGGTGATAGGATTGCCATTCTTTAGGCAGCCACAGCTACCAAAGCTGGCACCAAATGTAATGCTTAGCTTTCCTCTTGACTATACAGCAAAGTAGAGAGAGGGTTGCATGGGTGACCCATCATTTCTTAATCTAATGTCCTGATACACATACTTAGGAATTCACCTCTCCAGGTGCATATCTCCTTAAGGAAAAAAGGAGTCATATTTTATAAGATCAAAGATGCACACAAAGTAAAAAATATGTTAATAAATTTCTGGCATTGTGCTGATGGTTAGAAAAAGTGTGTTTTAGGTGAACATTCAAGAACTCTGTGATTCCATTGTTAGCCAGAACATTGCTGGTCTACGGCATCATGATGTTCTTGGCAATATTACTGAGCTATTTGTCTCTGCTTGCCAACAGGAAAGATATTGACCAGCTGACCAAGAGAGTGAATGATCTGGTGCATGAGAATGTGGAGCTGCGGCTGAACAGTCTGACAGATACAGAGACAAGGGAGGAGAATGAGTATCTGTTCACTAATGCTGTGGATACACTCAAGGAATCTGTCATGGTGAGCTGTAGTTGGGGTACATGTCAGTGGTTGTGGTGTATGTCAGTGGTTGTGGTGTATGTGGTGTATGTCAGTGGTTGTGGTGTATGTGGTGTATGTCAGTGGTTGTGGTGTATGTCAGTGGTTGTGGTGTATGTGGTGTATGTCAGTGGTTGTGGTGTATGTGGTGTATGTCAGTGGTTATGGTGTATGTCAGTGGTTGTGGTGTATGTCAGTGGTTGTGGTGTATGTGGTGTATGTCAGTGGTTGTGGTGTATGTGGTGTATGTCAGTGGTTGTGGTGTATGTCAGTGGTTGTGGTGTATGTGGCGTATGTCAGTGGTTGTGGTGTATGTGGTGTATGTCAGTGGTTGTGGTGTATGTGGTGTATGTCAGTGGTTGTGGTGTATGTCAGTGGTTGTGGTGTATGTCAGTGGTTGTGGTGTATGTGGTGTATGTCAGTGGTTGTGGTGTATGTGGTGTATGTCAGTGGTTGTGGTGTATGTCAGTGGTTGTGGTGTATGTCAGTGGTTGTGCTGTATGCAGTGGTTGTGGTGTATGTCAGTGGTTGTGGTGTATGTGGCGTATGTCAGTGGTTGTGCTGTATGCAGTGGTTGTGGTGTATGTGGTGTATGTCAGTGGTTGTGGTGTATGTCAGTGGTTGTGGTGTATGTCAGTGGTTGTGCTGTATGCAGTGGTTGTGGTGTATGCAGTGGTTGTGGTGTATGTGGCGTATGTCAGTGGTTGTGGTGTATGTCAGTGGTTGTGGTGTATGTCAGTGGTTGTGGTGTATGTGGTGTATGTCAGTGGTTGTGGTGTATGCAGTGGTTGTGGTGTATGTCAGTGGTTGTGGTGTATGTGGCGTATGTCAGTGGTTGTGGTGTATGTCAGTGGTTGTGGTGTATGTCAGTGGTTGTGGTGTATGTCAGTGGTTGTGGTGTATGTCAGTGGTTGTGGTGTATGTGGTGTATGTCAGTGGTTGTGGTGTATGCAGTGGTTGTGGTGTATGTCAGTGGTTGTGGTGTATGTCAGTGGTTGTGGTGTATGTCAGTGGTTGTGGTGTATGTCAGTGGTTGTGCTGTATGCAGTGGTTGTGGTGTATGCAGTGGTTGTGGTGTATGTGGCGTATGTCAGTGGTTGTGGTGTATGTCAGTGGTTGTGGTGTATGTCAGTGGTTGTGGTGTATGTCAGTGGTTGTGGTGTATGTCAGTGGTTGTGGTGTATGTCAGTGGTTGTGGTGTATGTCAGTGGTTGTGGTGTATGCAGTGGTTGTGGTGTATGTCAGTGGTTGTGGCGTATGTCAGTGGTTGTGGTGTATGTCAGTGGTTGTGGTGTATGTCAGTGGTTGTGGTGTATGCAGTGGTTGTGGTGTATGTGGCGTATGTCAGTGGTTGTGGTGTATGTCAGTGGTTGTGGTGTATGTCAGTGGTTGTGGTGTATGTCAGTGGTTGTGGTGTATGTCAGTGGTTGTGGTGTATGTGGTGTATGTCAGTGGTTGTGGTGTATGCAGTGGTTGTGGTGTATGTGGCGTATGTCAGTGGTTGTGGTGTATGTCAGTGGTTGTGGTGTATGTCAGTGGTTGTGGTGTATGTCAGTGGTTGTGGTGTATGTCAGTGGTTGTGGTGTATGTCAGTGGTTGTGGTGTATGTCAGTGGTTGTGGTGTATGTGGTGTATGTCAGTGGTTGTGGTGTATGCAGTGGTTGTGGTGTATGTGGCGTATGTCAGTGGTTGTGGTGTATGTCAGTGGTTGTGGTGTATGTCAGTGGTTGTGGTGTATGTGGCGTATGTCAGTGGTTGTGCTGTATGCAGTGGTTGTGGTGTATGTGGCGTATGTCAGTGGTTGTGGTGTATGTCAGTGGTTGTGCTGTATGCAGTGGTTGTGGTGTATGTCAGTGGTTGTGGTGTATGTCAGTGGTTGTGGTGTATGTCAGTGGTTGTGGTGTATGTCAGTGGTTGTGGTGTATGTCAGTGGTTGTGGTGTATGTCAGTGGTTGTGCTGTATGCAGTGGTTGTGGTGTATGTGGCGTATGTCAGTGGTTGTGGTGTATGTCAGTGGTTGTGGTGTATGTCAGTGGTTGTTTTGTATGTCAGTGGTTGTTTTGTATGTCAGTGGTTGTTTTGTATGTCAGTGGTTGTTTTGTATGTCAGTGGTTGTATTATATGTGATGTATGTCAATGGTTGTATTATATGTTGTGTATGTCAGTGGTTGTGGTGTATGTGGTGTATGTCAGTGGTTGTGGGATATATCAGTGGTTGTGGTTATGTCAGTGTCTACAATAGCTGTTTTAATTCATGTCAGAGAAGATATATGTCACTGGAATACAATATTTATCTACTTTAAATAGTTACCTTCCATTATTATTATTTGGCCTTTAGTCAATCATTTTGTAAGTGCAGTTTGTAGTTGCCACAACCCACACATTCACTTATCTAGAAGTGAATTCAGACTGACCCTCAACAGCTAGTCTTATATATTACCTGTGTCAAATGAACATAGAGGTAACATAAAAGATGACGTATTTGCTACAGATGCTGGTTCCATCTGATGAAAGATACACCCCAGATTGTGAGAAGATACAACACAACATGCTGGAGAGTCTGGTGGTTCTCATGAAAAGCTCTCAGGCCATGGGGATTAAGATGGCCAAGCGCGATGTCCTTCCAACTGAGCAAATATCACTTACGTTTGTTCCTAACCGCAAAACTGTTACTCATCAGAGGTAACTGGGTTTTCTTTTTGATAAGTCAATAGATTTGTGTGTGATTAATCAATAGATTTGTGTGTGATTAATCAATAGATTTGTGTGTGATTAATCAATAGATTTGTGTGTGATGGATTTGTGTGTGATTAATCAATAGATTTGTGTGATTAATCAATAGATTTGTGTGTGATTAATCAATAGATGTGTGTGTGTGATTAATCAATAGATTTGTGTGTGATTAATCAATAGATTTGTGTGTGATGGATTTGTGTGTGATCAGTCAATAGATTTGTGTTTGATTAATCAATAGATTTGTGTGTGATTAATCAATAGATGTGTGTGTGATTAATCAATAGATGTGTGTGTGATTAATCAATAGATGTGTGTGTGATTAATCAATAGATGTGTGTGTGTGATTAATCAATAGATTTGTGTGTGATTAATCAATAGATTTGTGTGTGATTAATCAATAGATTTGTGTGTGATGGATTTGTGTGTGATTAATCAATAGATTTGTGTGTGATTAATCAATAGATTTGTGTGTGATTAATCAATAGATGTGTGTGTGATTAATCAATAGATTTGTGTGTAATTAATCAATAGATTTGTGTGTAATTAATCAATAGATTTGTGTGTGATGGATTTGTGTGTGATCAGTCAATAGATTTGTGTTTGATTAATCAATAGATTTGTGTGTGATTAATCAATAGATGTGTGTGTGTGATTGATCAATAGATGTGTGTGTGATTAATCAATAGATGTGTGTGTGATTAATCAATAGATGTGTGTGTGATTAATCAATAGATGTGTGTGTGATCAGTCAATAGATTTGTGTGTGATTAATCAATAGATTTGTGTGTGATCAGTCAATAGATTTGTGTGTGATGGATTTGTGTGTGATTAATCAATAGATTTGTGTGTGATCAGTCAATAGATTTGTGTGTGATTAATCAATAGATTTGTGTGTAATCAGTCAATAGATTTATGTGTGATTAATCAATAGATTTGTGTGTGATCAGTCAATAGATTTGTGTGTGATTAATCACTTCTATATAATGTTACCAGTGTCCTCTCTACATTGTGTGTTAAATAAAAACATTTTAGTGTTTGAAATTGTTCTCTGTATTTATAATACAGAATACTTTATTTAACAAGTACATCATTTAGTGTTGTATGAATGAGTACATTTATAAATGTATAAACTGAACAGATACAGGTTGGCCTTTGACTCATGAAAAGTAAATAAACTTTCCTTTTGAACTTGACTGCCTATTTATCTGTCAGGGCAGGTAAAATAGAGTTCACCTGTTTCTGTGACCTCGACATAAGAAGGGATTGCGTGGTCAGCACGTTACCTGTACTTTCCTAATGTTAGTGAGTTGCTATACAGAGTTAAAGAATCATTTTAATGGTTTTTAAAATTTTCTAGTGTCGCAGAAAAACAAGCCAGAGAAAAAAAAGATGGCCGTTATATACTGGGTGACCTAGGGCTAACCCCTAGAGCTGATCAGATTTTGGCAACTCCAAGACAAAAGATGAAGAATACTGCCAAGCTGTCAGAGTTAGCTCCCCTGCGTGGAGTCTTGTGTAAATCTTTAGGAACTCAGACAGCTAATGCACCTACGGTTGGTTGATGTATTAACTTTCATTGTGAAGGGGGGAGATAGTTTTAAGTTAATATCATATTAAAGCATTATGTGTCATACTAGGAGTCTAATAGCTTTTAAGTAAGAGAGACGTTTCTCTTGATTACATAGTAATTCAAATAAAAATTTGAAATGGACTTTTATTTTCAGGCCACAAATTAAAACCCAATGGTCAAATATTTTCTGGCCACAAATTAAAACCAATTGGTCCCATATTATCTGGCCACAAATTAAAACCATATGGTCCCATATTATCTGGCCACAAGTTAAAACCAAATGGTCCCTTATTATCTGGCCACAAATTAAAACCAAATGTTCCCTTTTTATCTGGCCACAAATTAAAACCAAATGTTCCCTTTTTATCTGGCCACAAATTAAAACCAAAAGTTCCCTTATTATCTGGCCACAAATTAAAACAAAATGTTCCCTTATTATCTGGCCACAAATTAAAACCAAATGTTCCCTTATTATCTGGCCACAAATTAAAACCAAATGTTCCCTTTTTATCTGGCCACAAATTAAAACCAAATGTTCCCTTATTATCTGGCCACAAATTAAAACCAAATGTTCCCTTTTTATCTGGCCACAAATTAAAACCAAATGTTCCCTTATTATCTGGCCACAAATTAAAACCAAATGTTCCCTTATTATCTGGCCACAAATTAAAACCAAATGTTCCCTTATTATCTGGCCACAAATTAAAACCAAATGTTCCCTTATTATCTGGCCACAAATTAAAACCAAATGTTCCCTTTTTATCTGGCCACAAATTAAAACCAAATGTTCCCTTATTATCTGGCCACAAATTAAAACCAAATGTTCCCTTATTATCTGGCCACAAATTAAAACCAAATGTTCCCTTGTTTTCAGGCCACAAATTAAAACCAAATGGTCCCTTGTTTTCAGGCCACAAATTAAAACCATATGGTCCCATATTATCTGGCCACAAATTAAAACCAAATGTTCCCTTATTATCTGGCCACAAATTAAAACCAAATATTCCCTTATTTTCAGGCCATCGTCTACTCCCAGCAAATGCGTGGCAGTATTCCAGAGTACAAGCTGTATTCCAAGGTCCAAGAGAGTCAGGTGCAGGAGTTACATCGTCCACCCACAGGGTCAGCACCCAGACCCACCCCCACCAAGTTTCTTAACAGCAGGTTTTAAATCCATCACCGCCTTAGTTTTAACATTCAGTTCTGTTTGAAAAAATAAACCTAATGTTTAAGATATTTTTTTTGTTTGAACTTGTTATTGAGCTTGCTTGTTGATAATCTGTATAAGTATATTACATCTGAAGTTGAATAATCTGCATAAGACTATTGAACCTGAAGTTGAATAAAAGAATCTCCCTATACTGCCAGTTAGATACTTACAATACTTCTAGCACATGCCTAGAGAAGTAATTTTCACATTGGTCTCATTAAAAAGTAGGCCTAGTTACATTTCTGTTTGCATATTGTATGCAGTTCTTGTTGATGCACCATAGTCATTACTCAATTTCTTTTTTAAAATCGCAACGTTTATACAGTACATGATCTTCCTAATTTAAAGATACCCAGAACCTTGTGTGATCACGCTATACAAGAAAAAGTCTCCATACAATGGATAGGTGTCAGTGTTAATTTTGTTCTGAGCGTGTCGGTGTTAATTTTGTTCTGGCTAAGCATGTCAGTGTTAATTTTGTTCTGGCTGAGTAAGTCAGTGTTAATTTTGTTCTGGTTGAGTGTGTTAATTTTGTTCTGAGTGTGTCAGTGTTGATTTTGTTCTGAGTGTGTCAGTGTTGATTTTGTTCTGAGTGTGTCAGTGTTGATTTTGTTCTGAGTGTGTCAGTGTTAATTTTGTTCTGAGTGTGTCAGTGTTGATTTTGTTCTGAGGGTGTCAGTGTTAATTTTGTTCTGGCTGAGCGTGTCAGTGTTAATTTTGTTCTAAGCGTGTCAGTGTTAATTTTGTTCTGAGCGTGTCAGTGTTAACTTTGTTCTGAGCGTGTCGGTGTTGATTTTGTTCTGAGTGTGTCAGTGTTAATTTTGTTCTGAGCGTGTCAGTGTTAATTTTGTTCCGAGCGTGTCAGTGTTAATTTTGTTCTGAGCGTATCAGTGTTAATTTTGTTCTGAGCGTATCAGTGTTAATTTTGTTCTGAGTGTGTCAGTGTTGATTTTGTTCTGAGTGTGTCAGTGTTAATTTTGTTCTGAGTGTGTCAGTGTTGATTTTGTTCTGAGTGTGTCAGTGTTGATTTTGTTCTGAGTGTGTCAGTGTTAATTTTGTTCTGAGTGTGTCAGTGTTAATTTTGTTCTGAGTGTGTCAGTGTTAATTTTGTTCTGAGTGTGTCAGTGTTAATTTTGTTCTGAGTGTGTCAGTGTTGATTTTGTTGTGTGTCAGTGTTTTGTTCTGAGTGTGTCAGTGTTAACTTTGTTCTGGCTGAGTGTGTCAGTGTTAATTTTGTTCTGAGTGTGTCAGTGTTAACTTTGTTCTGGCTGAGCAAACACTTTTAAAAATGAGATATTCAATAGTTTTGCTACTTCTGGTCTAGTTCATTAAGATCATTATTCTGATTTGAAAACATGAATGAAGAACTAAGTAATATGGTTTTCAATGGCTTGAAAAAATCTCAAAATACTTTTAAAATATGTGTTCATCTACAGAGGGCATACTACATGTTGTTAGCCTAACTTCTGTTTTGTTGAGTATCACTCACTGGCAGATGCAGGGGGGGGGGGGGGAATAGCAATATGACAGTTTTCTCACTTTGTTTTTAAATATGTGTATATCTATTTAAAATCAATATATAAAATGATTTATAAACACATAGCAAAAAAAATTTAAAAATAATTAAGACATTAATAATGTGGTCCTGCCAACCATTCAGTATTTCTTACATTTACAATTTTTGATCATGATATTTAGCCTTGACCTTAAATTTTTACTATAAATAAGCAATTGCTTTAAGGGCAATCTATGTAACAGATTTCCCCATCTCTGTCAAGTTACTACGTATGTTGCAATCTGCCTGAAAGTTAGTGACACCAAAGATGATTGAAAATTGCTTTTTTCATGCATCAGAAATACAGAATATCATGAGCAGCTACTTAGGGACAGATTGGCCTAGCAGTAGACGGCTAGACTGCTAACCCTTAAGTCTCGAGTTCAAAACCAAGTTGAAGTCAGTAGATCATCCCAGAGTTCAGTCAGCTCTTAAGGGTACCTAACTCACGTTAGGTGAAGTAAAGGCAGCTGGGAATAGTGCTGAACACACTATCCCTTCACATGCAGAGGTCACAGAAACAGGTGAACTCTACTTCACTTGTACCACAGACTGTCAGGTTTGGAAGGGGAACTTTACTTTTCACTTTACTACTTAGCCTATTTGGTATTCTAGTGAATAAAGATAAGGTTTTGTTTTCAGACATTGTTGTTGTAGAATTGATGATCTGTAGAAACTTGAGTCTTATAAGACAAGTTTTTACAAAGGAATTGATTAACTTGGGTTAGGTAGTAAATTTGATACAATTTTTTAATTAGGTTAATGAGGTATTCATTTACAATCCTAAGTTCATGAACATCATCTTTCTGGTGTAGGTTCACGGTTGCAATCCTAAATTCATGAACATCATCTTTCTAGTGTAGGTTCACGGTTGTAATCCTAAATTCATGAACATCATCTTTCTGGTGTAGGTTCACGGTTGCAATCTGATGTGTTACAACTGTTAACTTTGTTGGGTGCCTCCATCCTGGTTTCTTCTGTTTGTTGACAGTTATTGATGGATGTGTTACAACACTCAGGTTCCTCTGTCTCTTGGCTGGGGTGTTTATCATGTAAGACAGGTTTTGATTGGTGTAAAGGTTTATGTTTATCATGTAAGACAGGTTTTGATTGGTGTAAAGGTTTATGTCTGATTGATGTGCTGCTGTGATTGGTTGAACCAGCTGACCTTTGTTTGATGTGATGAAGCAGAGCCTCAAGAGCTTGATCTACAGCAGATGCCACAAGATCGGCTTCTTCTTTAGAAAATTTGCCCAACACATAAGGGACAACAAAATTTCTAGATGAAGGACGACCTATCCCGATTCTAAGGCGCCTCATTGCCTGATAAAATATAACAGCAAATAATAGAACAAATCTTCTGCAAAGAATAAACTGTGTAAATTTAATGCCAAAATAATTTTATACAAAATTTTGTTTAAGTTTATAAATATATAATTGCAACTACAAAATAGCAACACAAGTAAAATTTAATTCATAATAGTAATAGATTAAAACATTAATTTAATACACTTACACAAGTACACTAGATACAAATAAACATCAGGTAGCTTACATAAAACACTATGAAAAAGTGTTGTGGAATGTATGTTTCTAATTATCCTGTATATTTTAATTCTTAGCCCTACCAATTTGTTGATCTTTAGAAAAAAAGGGAAATTTGGTTACAGGAGAAAGCTTTTTTAAAATCTTATTTTTACATACACAAGACAAACTACTGATATATAACTGAGAGGGTTGAAAGAATTAGATTTACTTACTTGTGATTGTAATGAGCTGATGCACGACAGCACACCATTATGACCCCTAAGGATACAAAAATTTTAAAATTTAGTTTCTGATAGAATTATTATTCTAGCATAGGGCTGAAAAAATAAAAACTGGTCTTAGAATATCTTCCCACAACACTGCATTAAGGCTATTCTTTGCCCCATACATATATCCAGACCAGACACTTTGTTTTATTATTACAACACACAGTACATTACAAACAACACTCTACAAATATATATTATATATAAGGAGGAAATCTGTTATTAATGATGCATAGGTCCACGTAATGATGGTATAAGCCAGTGCCACTAAGTCTAGGCTAGTGTAATCATGTATGTAATGATGTGTAGACCAGTTTAATGATGTATAGGCCTGTGGAATGTTATAATGCTTCATGTAATGATGTATAGGCCAATGTAATGATGTATTGTATCTACCAATACATTGTTGAAAAAAACAATGAGCAAACTTTTTGCTTAAACTCCATTAAAACTGCATTGTGTCAGCTACTTGATGTCTTAACATAACTTATTTATTCCTGTCTGGGGGGAAAAAGATTAATACGACACTACACAACAATGATGAATAAACGAACAGGAAATACTAGCATTTTTTGCATACACCTTGTATAATGAATATTTTATATCCATAGACTAATATAATTTCTTCTAAGTATATTCAACATACCCTGCACTTCCTCCTTCTTTTATATGAAATTTCCCAGGGACTTTATCTAATTCATCATGGATTAAGTAGATGTTACTTGGACAAATTGATAACAGCTTTGCTGCAAAGGTAAATAAGTATTGAAGAAACAAAGTAAGTGTCAGTGAAGGGAAAAGAGTTTTGTAAGGCTGCTTATTTATCATTAAAATAGATAAACTCTGTAAAAATAGAGTATTTGATCTATTTACAGACAAAAATGTCAGTAAAAACTTAGTAACGGTATCTTTTGTACACCACAAGAAATAACAGAAAGGTGAAGCGGAAAATGATTAGAAACAGTTTGTATAGTAAAAACTAGAGCTTACGTTCGTGTTAAACCTGAGTAATGATGAAAGTTTATACAGTTGTCTATCTCAAATCAGTAACTCAGATCTCATGATACCAAACCAAAAACTAACCCTAACATTTCTGTGAATAGAGAATCTGAAGTTGCCTAATTTCTACTTTAGGAATTAAAAAATGCCAGTTTTTATCACTGTCTTTTCTGGCATTTAACAAGCAAGCACCAACATTGTTTTTACCTGTCTTAGCTACACTGATACCATTTATATTCATCAAAGCTTTTGGCTTGAATAGAACTAGCTTAGTATCATCAACTGTAGTTGAATTAGCAAATCCTCCATACTGTTTGTTGTACGACAATGTCACCCCGAAATTTTCTGCGAATCTGTCCACTGCTCTCATACCAATGCTGTGTCTTGTGTTGGGGTATCCATGGTTACCCAAGCCAACTATCTGTTAATAAAATAAAATGTATTGTTTTAGTAAAAATAAAAACAAAAATAACTTAGACCTAGATATGAGCAATTATCAAAATATAATTATTTGGTATTCAATCACACCAATAAGACATTAGTAGTCACTATTTAAATTTATTATCACATTCACAGCCATTATCAATGTGAAGCAAGTCTGGCCTCTTGAAGCTTTAGGGCAAAATATGGAAATGCACACACCAGCCTGCTTAGGGAAGCAATACTTATTAAAAATCTGCATCAAATTAATATTAATTTTAATTATAATAAGTGATGTCTGGGTAGAGGGTCTAACCATCTGGCTGAATGCTGAAATAAGTAGCTTGGTGTTAGGAAAATAAAATTTTTATCACAAGCCTACCAGATATTTCTTTGTAAAGTCCTCATTATTATTGGTGTTGCATGCTAAATCCCAATCATTAACTTTTTTGTTCTTTAAAGTTTCAGCAGTTGTTGAGGTAAAAGCTATGAAAGCATCACTTGCCATTTTCAGAAGGCCTAAGTAAACTGTTGTCAATAAGCCTAGACCTAAATTTAAATGTTGATTGATTTGGACGACAGTAGTGTAAGTTTTGTGATGAGCATCTTTAATAACTCTTTGTCCTGCTGGCTCTGAGATTTCAGTCACACATTGTTGGTTAGAATCTTGATCATTTTTGTTTTTCCGCTCAGCTAAATCAAATATTAGTTTGTGGTTGGCTAGTTGTTTTGAAACTGGCTTCTGCTTTATAAAAATATAAAAAAATGACCTAGGTAGCCTAAGCTTTTCCAAATAATATGATTTTACTTTCATGGGTAAAAAAGCTGGCAAACTAAAACATCTGAATTTCTCCATTAAAACTGAAATAAATTAGAAATAAAATTATTAGGCCTAGAGTAGTAGAGTTAGACTAGATAATACTTCAGTAATAAAAATTTTAAAGTCTAGATGTCTAGTCTAATTAGAAATTATTAGTAGGGCAGTCATAACATTACAACAGTACAAGCTAACACTATTCTATTCACTGACAACACTCATGTCATTCACTGTAAGTAACTAGATCTAGATTTCTGTAGGACTATTCATTCTAATAATGATTTAGTATTTAATGATTTAAGCCATGTGATAATCTATTATATAAGCAGGCTGGTAGTGTGTTAGTCCATCGTCGCTATAGATTTAGGAAGTCTCTCTCTGGGCGCGGATGGCCGGGTAAACGTGTCTTTCCGCTGCGCTTTAAATGGCGCTTTGGGTTCAGGGAGGAAAGATGTCTGGGTGGACTTTCGTGAGAGCGTTGGCTCTCAATTTTTTTTACCGTAGCTTCATTTTCGTGAATATCCATATTCGCACTAAAGTGCTACCGACACCCGCGCTGTTCGCTAAAGGAATAATCTCCCCAATGCGGGGACCCCCATACACGCGCAGCGAGGTAAACTTTGAGGTAATACCCATATCCACACCATGACGAAGCACGGGTATAAGCTACCCGCGCGCCGGTGCGCTGTAGGAATATTCAGCCCAAAGCAGGTACCCACACTGGCACGCAGTGTGGTAAACTCTGAGGTAATGTCCATATCCACATCGTGGCGAAGAACGGATATAAGCGTTTGTGTTTAGTTTTGTTCTGTTCCCAAGTTGCTACATTTAAAAAAGATACACCGTGGCGGAGCTCGGGTATGCAGCTAGTATAATTATAATCGTAAATAGGTCTTATAATGAAATGGCCCTATAAAGTTGTTAAAAGCCTTTACATTGCTGTGATTACATTTAGTTTGAAACGATTTTAAACTTAGGGGAGGTAACTAAGAGGAGGCTTCTTTCACGAGGAGGGGGGGGGGGGGGTTGGTGAAAAGGAGGGTTTTAGTGTTTTAAAACAAATATTTTCAGTGGCAGCATTGGTACTGTCGAATTCACAAATTATGAATTACTGAAAAGTAGAAAAAAACAACAACTAAATAGCGGCGTATGATACACCGCGGGTTGGCTCGTACACTATAATTACTATAGGCCTAATAGTTCACTATTTAGTATTTACTAGATTTAACTAGATCTATAATAAGACTATAATTATATAGGCCTGCCCTATAGGCTATACTATTAGTATTAATAATACTCATAGTATAGTTACATAGTACATTAGTAGTATTACACTTAAGTACACATATGCCACTAGGGCGTGACTAGGGCCTATAGGCCTACCTCTCCTCTAACGACTAACTAGTTATAACTAGTAAAACTAACTATTTTTCTATACTAACTAATACTAACTACATTATCACTGATTATGATCTAAGCCTACTAGGGCCCTATATTAAAAAATTTAAAATATTTAGCCTAATTTTAATAATTTAGTCTAGTGGCTAGTATTATTCATTTATTGTAGGCCTATAAAAATATATAGGCCTATATATATATTATTATATATATTAATGTATAGGGCCTATATATATATATATATATATATATATATATATATATATATATATATATATATATATATATATATATATATATATATATATATATAGGCTATAATTATATATATATATATATAGGCCTATATATATATATATATATATATATATATATATATATATATATATATATATATATACTTTATATAGGCTATAGTAGGCCTAGATCTATATACTATAGAATACTATAGAATAGATCAACGTGTTAGGCACGGTGCACTTCTAAATAAAAAGTAGGCCTATACTATACTATAGTATAGGCCTACATTACTATTTACTATACTATACTAATACTACATGTATAGACTCATTACACTACACTGTTATACGTCATACGGTACGGCATACGACCAGTGGCGTGCAGACCTATGTAGATGCCCGGGGCAAAATCAAGCGGAAGATGCCCCCATAAATACTTATATATATATATATATATATATATATATATATATATATATATATATATATATATATATATATATATATATATAATTTATTTAAAAAAATGTACTTATCTTAATTGAGATGAAAACGTTGACTACAGCCAACTAAATCCAAATGGAATGAATGGTTGGAACTTGGGAGAAGGGGGGGGGGAGACAATTGCGGGACGGGTCGTGGTGGGGAGGGGGGGGGGGGCTGTGATGCACTACAAAAGAGTCTCATCCGGTATTGTATTACCACCCAGGACCGCAGGGACAAAAACGCTGTCTGTGTCTGCAATTAGGGCGACAGATATGCCTTTATTAATGGGATGTTTCTCTCTTGGCCTGTTTAGGAATTCCTATAGTGTAACTAATACAGGTGAGAGTGTGCATTGAACTAGAGATGTTTCAGATTTTTCTCTCTAAACCACTTGGTCAAAACGTCAACTCTTTAAAGAGATGGGTGATGCTAGCTAGATACTCTCAAACTATCTTAACCTTGAATATAACAGAAGTGTACCTTGGTTGGCTAAGGGGTCATCCATTTATGACGTCCACACATTTTTGGGATTTTGGACCCCCCCCCCCCTCTTCCCTGTCCACAAACGTCCACTTTTGACGGACCCCCCCCCCCCCCCCCATCCCGTGGACGTCCACACTGACTATAAGTTTTTGCATAATCTTCTTCCACTATTACTCAAGCTACTGCATTTAGTGTGTATATACTCTGAGTGTATATAGTATTACAAATACTGGTACAAATGTGTTTTATTGTCCTTCGTGTCCCACACCTGAACAGGGACAGCGTGCTAACCCCCCCCCCCCTCCACCCCTCTCCCATCTCACAACTGAACTGGGATGACCCCGCCTACCTAGAGAAGTGGTCGCCTGGTATTTGACCTGGGATGCAAATGTGGGAAACTTGTAATTGGATATCTTATTGTATTCCAGGTTAAGCCAGGGCATAGACCCAAGCTGGGTGGTTAAAGGGCCAGAGAGATAGGATAGTTGAACTTTAGCTTCGCTAGGAAATATTTTTCTTTCACACTACCAAAAATAATGTTAGATTTAATGTGTGGACGTCCACATTGGGCCAACCCCCCCTCCCCCTGTCCACACGCGTCCACAAAAGTCAATTTTTTTCGGACCCCCCCCCCCCCCCCGTGTGGATGTCATAAATGGATGACCACTAAAGCTGCCAGCTTAAAAAAACATTTCTAAATCGGACTGTGTTTAAAAATCCACTATGCTATGTCAGACCCTCCCTAGGCTTGGACGCGTTTTCACAAATTTAACACCTAAGTACATCTGTCTAGTTCAGGTGGGGGATAATCCACTAACGGCTTTCATAACCTAAAAACCCACACCGCATCCCCACATTTCATTACATCATTATGGGCTCAATAACTCTATAGATAGCTCTACTATTAACTGAAATAAAACTGGCTCTGCATGTGCTCCCAATTACTTTAAAGAAAGCTCTACTCAGAGTTAAAAACTTTAACTTTAACACTACTTAAAGCATGCTCCTCCTATTTGTAAAAATCAATATGGGCGCAATTATTCTGAATGATATCATTACAATGTATCGAAAACAATATGTTGATTCGTATTCTTAAGATTGTCGCTACAGTGTATCAAAAACATTATATGGGCATTCTTATTCTTAAGTATGCTTATATAATGCATGAAAAAAAAAATATACTAATGGCTGTCAGTGGCTTAGCTACCGTAAAGCTAGAGTAAGCAAGGCATAGGGGCCCAAGGCAAATAGGGGCCATTTTCCTTCTTTTAAAAAGTTAAAACTTTTACATTGGAATTTTGATATTTATTTTATATAAATAATTTTTAAAAAATTAATGAAATCAAGTTTTTTTTTTCTACTGTAGAAATAATTTAATTTAAAAAAGGCCCCAAGTCCTTTCTTAGTGTACAGGCAGTGGCATTCAGTGTGGGGGAGAGCGGGCGACTAACATTAACATTGTTAATTTTTGCATAGGGGACCGAAAATCCTAGCTACGCCACTGAATGCTGCCCATACAATTTAACAAAAAAAAGTTATTACACTGCAAACGGCCATATATTTCACCAAAGATGCCCCAAAAATTTATAATAATAATATGGGCATAATTACCCTTTGGATGCCCTTAAAATGGATAATAATGAAGAAGTACATTAAAAAATAGCTTTAGAGATGCCCCCAATGTTAACAACGATGATTGGTGTAATTACTGTTGCATGTCCTTCGAGTGTAATACATGAATATAAGCTTAATTACTTTCAAGATGCCCCTACAATATATAAAATGAAGATGGGCGTACTTACTGTATGGATGCCATTAAAATGTATTATAAAGTGAAGTGGGCATATTAGTAAATGCTCATAAAATATATTATAATGAATATACGAATAATTACTTTAAAGATGCCCCTATAGTGTATAAAAATAAATATGATTTAATTACTCAACGGATGTCCTTGAAAATGAGTATAACGAATACGCGCATATTACTTTAAAGATGCCCTAATACAGTGCATGGGAATAACTTGGTCACAAGTACTCTAAACGATGCCCCTACACTATACTAAATAAATATGACACACATTTATTAATGGAATATCATTGACTTCCGTAGGACTACCCTTCACTGATGCCCGCTGTTTCTATATAAGTTTTGCCATACGGACAGTGTAATGTTAAATCGGCTGACAGACGATTGAGTGTTACAATTTTTTTGAGTGAGATCGCAAAACATATGGAAAGTTAAGATGACACTATGACACGACATATCACAACAGTTTTTAAATTACTAAAAAAAAAAAAAAAAAAAAAAAAAAAAAAATTAACTAATTAATTAAATTTTTTTTTTTTTACCTCCGCTGGATGCCCCTTAGTGGTGGATGCCCGGGGCCTGGGCCCCCCCCCCCCCTCCCCCCCCTCTGCACGCCACTGCATACGACTATTAGGTAATCTATCGTTTTGGGTACGTAAAATCGCCCGCGGCTATTTATGTACGAAAACGTTACCTCATTGTCAAGGCTTTAATAGAAGTATATTGTCATACTTTTGTGTCAAATATTATAGATAAATGAATAATAAACCTAAATCAATGGCTAAATATATCAATATAGGCCAGAAATTAACTTTAAACAGCAGTGTCTGAGAGCAAGATTTGCTATATAAACAGCAGCCATTTGTAAAATAGAGTGACTTCCCCCTGAATCTGGCGCTAAAAGCTTATAAAAATAAAACTTAGACAAGATGGCTGCTATAGTAAATGAGCATAGTTGCATCTGTTGGAAACATCGCTAGTCTTCATTTATTACGGAAAAGTTTTAATTCAATTGTTTAAAAATTAAAAACAGGTACATAAATGAATCAAGGAAACATTTTTGAATTTTTTAAAACATAAATCTTCCTCAAAATGTGAAATAATTATTAAAATTTAAGGAGTCACCTGTTTTTCACATTACAAATCGCGGGCGATTTTACGTACCCAAAACGATAGATTACCGACTATTATTTAATATATTTATACGGCACGGTATACCGGGTATTGAGATACAACTATACAATAACAATTATATAGATCTAGATCTAGTTATTAGTCCGAGTAGTTATTAAATATAATTATTACGAATTGATTATTCACGACTCATTTACGAACTAGAATTAGATCTAGATCTCTAGATCTAGATTCTAGATCTATTCTAGATCTACTAACTAGGCCTAGATCTAGTACTATCGAATCGTGTTGCATTTTCGTGATGCAACATTATTATATTGCAACATGCGGTGTTTCTTCAAATTAATTACACATTAATTTTATAACATTTTCTCTATAGGCCTAATATAAACTACAAACGGTCAGATGTTTATTAATCTACACACGTTTTAGGCTATTAAATTAGTTTTTGATTTTAAATTATAAATGATTAATTATTTATGTCTAAAACCGACAACGTATTTAGATCTACTTCAATAAAAAAAAAAGAGTACAAAATCATTTTCGAAGTGACTATATAGATCTATATTACGGATTACAAAATAAAAAAGCACCGTATCTAAATTTAGAAGTCGAAAGATAAAAATAATTTTCGGGCTGTCCCGCAAAAAATCGTCAAAACATTACTCATGACAACATAATCTATTTCTAGAAAATCCTGGATAGGCTAGTAGTTTGGGCTACGTTCCGAATCAACAAGAATTATTACTAGATCTAGATCTAGATCTAGATCTAGATTTACTTGAGACATTCCAAAATCAATGGAAAGCTCCTAGATTCTACCGAACATAATTAGTTTTATTATAGATAGAGGTAAATACTATTATAATAATGAAATGAATAATGTACTAAAAAATAGTATAGTAGGCCTATTTTAAAGTATTTTTTAATATTTAAATCTTGGACGGTAATCTAGATCTATAATATCTTTTTAGGACGTAGATCTAGATCTACGTAAAATCGGCCGAGGCTAATACACTAATACTACTACTGCTAGAAATCTACTAATAATGTGAAAAAAAGGTGACTCAATAAATTTCAGTAGGCCTAATTATTTCACATTTTTAGGTGGATTTATGCTTTGAAAGTTATAAAAATCTTGCTCGCAAACACTGCTGTTTAAAGTTGATTTCTGGCCTATTATTATTATATTATATTGATATAATTTATTTATTATTTAGCCATTGATTTTGGTTTATTATTCAGTTATCAATAAAATTTGACACAAATACATATCAATAATCAATACACTTCTATTAAAGCCTTACCAATGAGGCTACGTATTCGCACATTAATAGCCTCGACTTATTTTATGCACCTAAAACGATAGATTATCATATAGATCTATTTAAGACTTTTAAATAACTATTAGCTAAATAATATTAGTAATTATTATAATCTTAGGCTACTTTTAAACTTTACTTTAGAGTAGGTAGAGGCATAAGATTAGAATTAATAAGGTTTGTAGTTGCCGTGTCAAATGGCCTGGGAAATTCGACCCCGTTAATATGACCCCGACAAAACGACCCAGTCAAAATAGCCCCGTCAAAAGGGATTGACTTATTGGCTCCAGTCAAATAGGCTCCCATCATATTGACTTGCAACATATAGGCTCCCAAAAAATGGGCTCCCCACACTTAGGCTCCCGACAAATGGACTTCCGACATAAGGGCTCACAACAAATGGGCTTCCGTCAAATGGGCTCACAACATATTGTCTACCGATAAATGGGCTCCCGACTTATTTGCTCCCGATAATTGGGCTCCCGACATATTGGCTTCCGACAAAATGACTCCCGACATTTTGGCTCCAGACTAATGAATGGCATGACCACTATTGGCATAAAAGTAACCATTTTGTCCTACGTCCACTACCACTATAACCTCTTTTAAATATCTAAATGAAATTGTTTTTCAGGAACTAACATCAATTCAAAAACAAATCAAGCCCTTAACAGCTAAATTCCACCGATTCTAAAGTTTTGATAATGTTTAATTTACAACAGTAAAGATCTGTTGCTAAAAAGCGAGCACAGAAGTGTAAATGTATGATATATACATGATGTTTACAGGAGAATGGCATTTTGTTTTGATAACCTACAAGCATACTGCAGGTAGGAATGTACAGCGTGGACCCCTCTCCCCACACACTAAGCCTGGAACTGACTCATTTATGGAAGTCATAGATACTATTTCTTGTAATAAATAAACTATTATAAAAATAAGGCCTGCCGAACAAGAGATGCATACGTTGTATTACTTAAGAGTGTTGGATAAGCTAACTCTAAAGAATATTGATGAAGGGGTCCCACTAGCAGATGTCATATTCAATGAGCCCGTTTTGCTGAGAGATGTAGTCTCTACAGAAACCGTATTTTCAGTGGCCTTTTAGTTGGGAGCCAAATTGACATAAGCCTATTTGTCGTGAGCCAAAATAACGGGAGCCTATTTTTCGGGAGTCGTAATTTACGGTAATGACGAGGGCCGCTTTGTGGAAAAACTGTCTATATGACTGGGTCCATATGTCGCTGGCCCTTTTGACGGGGTCAATTTAATGGGGCTCTTATGTCGGGGCTGTTTTGTCATTGGCCGTTTCGACGCTGCACAAGGTTTGTACCATAAAAACCTGTTTTATTTTTTTCATTTCCAGATTTAAAATTTTTTTTAAATGCCATAGTCTATCTATGACTATAGTCTAGAATAACAAATGGCGGTGTCCAATTACTCACATAATCTTGATACATTCAATAAACTACGGCCAGGCGACAGAATTGAGTTTAAACGTGGAATCTACTCTCATTGGGGTCTCTACATTGGTAAGTCATTTTTATAAAAGTCCATGGGGCTTTGAAAAAAAATTGTTCTAAAAATTGTTGTCCTTAATACCAGGTATTGGCATTTTAATTTTTTATTGATTAGCTTATTTTTTTTTTTTTTATAATTTTGGTCTCTGTTTCATCATGCTAATTGCCTGAATGCAGTAGCAAAATAATTTGTCTTATGTTGAACAGGTGAGGGTAAAGTAGTTCATCTTGCGGGAGAAAATGACGATGGGATCAATGCTCAAGTCAAGCCAGAGCATTTGTTTACGATCTGTGGGAAGACATTCAACAAAGCGAGAGTCACTGTTGACGATTTTTGGGATATTGTCTTAGAAGATAAGGCATGCATCAATAACTCACGAGATAAAAAATGCAGGTATATTCTTTTTGTTTAGATCACAAACATGTTTTTATTAATAAAGTATTATTGCACCTATAATCTTGCTTAATTTTTGCGATGCAATTTTAATAGATCTATCATTTAAATTGTACAAACCACATTATAAATTTAATGAAGTGTCGTCGTTTTGTCTGTCAAACAAAAGTTGGACAAGATTTTTTAGAGTAGTTTTTAATGTTTATGGTACATTCGAAGGAAGGCCTATGGTTGAAACATCAATGGCCTCAATGGCACATGTCCAGTTGACACGTAGACTTAGTTGTGAAAGAAGGGATCCCTTCCAACAATAAAAATTAAGAACAAAGGAGAATTTTTTATACAATTTTTTTTCCAGTTTCTTAATTGTATTTTATATTTATATTCTTATATAATGCTGATTGATTTGACCTCGCTACTACTTCTTTTCATTCTTTTTCTGCTTGGTTAATTTGTCCTTATTTAAAATAAATTTAAAAATAAATGTTTTTAAATAAACTTTTGTTGTAGCCCACTTGAAGTAGCAGAAATTATTGCAAACGCAACAGCGAAAATTGGAGAAGAAGGCTACAGCCTGCTGTACGGGAACTGTGAACATTTTGTCAACTGGTGCAGATATGGTGTTTCAAAGAGCGAACAGGTAGTTTAGTATGTAGGCATTGTGGTGTCGTGACTTTTGAAAATATGTAGGCATTGTAGTGTCATGACCTTTGAAAATATGTAGGCATTGTAGTGTCAGGACCTTTAAAAATATGTAGGCATTGTAGTGTCATGACCTTTGAAAATATGTTGACATTGTAGTGTCATGACCTTTGAAAATATGTAGGCATTGTAGTGTCAGGACCTTTGAAAATATGTTGACATTGTAGTGTCATGACCTTTGAAAATATGTAGGCATTGTGGTGTCATGACCTTTGAAAATATGTAGGCATTGTGGTGTCATGACCTTTGAAAATATGTAGGCATTGTGGTGTCATGACCTTTGAAAATATGTAGGCATTGTGGTGTCATGACCTTTGAAAATATGTAGGCATTGTGGTGTCATGACCTTTGAAAATATGTTGGCATTGTGGTGTCATGACCTTTGAAAATATGTTGACATTGTGGTGTCATGGCCTTTGAAAATATGTAGGCATTGTGGTGTCATGACCTTTGAAAATATGTAGGCATTGTGGTGTCATGACCTTTGAAAATATGTAGGCATTGTGGTGTCATGACCTTTGAAAATATGTAGGCATTGTGGTGTCATGACCTTTGAAAATATGTTGGCCCTACGTAATAATTGCGTAACTATGGCATATCTGAGTGAAAGATAGTAGTTTTGGCTTGTGCATATGTCAGGAAGCTTCTGAAGTAATCGTATTGTAGATATTGTAGATATCTTACTGCAATAATTTAATGGTGACAAAACATCTGGACATCTTGTCTTGAGTTGTTTTATTCATGAGATATTTTCTCATATTATTATAGCAAATCTTTCAATAATAAGAAATTATCCTTTGATAATAATATGTGATAATAAGTATTATGTTTTTAAATAATATGTGATTATAAGTATTATGTTGTTAAATAATATGTGATAATAAGTATTATATTTTTAAATAATATGTTATAATAAGTATTATGTTTTTAAAAAATACCTGATAATAAGTTTTATTTTTTAAATAATATCAGATAATAAGTATTGTTTTTAAATAATATGTAATTATAACAGGGTTCGTACGCAGTCTGGAAAGTCTGGAAAAAGTCTTGAATTTAGAAAAGTGAATTTAAGACTTAAAAAAGTCTGGAAAATCGCTAGTTTTTGGGCTGGATTTTTTAAAAGTCTGGAAAAAGTCTGGAATCCAGTTTTAGAAACAAAACTCCGAAGTCCATATTTTCCAAGTTAAAAAATTGCTATTTTTAGGTGAAATTACTCCGCTTTTTTTCCCCGCGCTTTCGCGCGGGTTTACACTGTTGTGATTTTTTTCGCTGGTTCGCAGAAAAAAATGGATGCTCAGATACTCATTGGAAGAGGAGGGGAAGGGAGGGAAGAGATATTTTGTGTTGCGACTGACCGTGTGAATGTGTTACAAGTATTTAAAATTGTCATTTAAATTTAATGAAAGAATGATCGCCTTCAGAATTGTTAGGCTCTCGATTTTACCCGCTATTTTTCATTGTTTAAGTTTGCACGCAGACAGTCATAACAAAAAAATTATGTGGGAGGTGTATGAATGGTAGTTTAGATATAATTTATTTGTCTCTGAGGGTCATCCGTTTATGACATCCAAAGAAATTTCGGATTTTAACCCCCCCCCCCCCCCTCCCCCTTCCACACGCGTTCACTTACTTTGGGTTAATATTAACATTTATAAGATTAATAAGTCGCGAGGCCTCCTTGGGTTCATACCCGTATTTCTGTTTGCTTCAGTCGTCCATAAATGACGTCACACTCGGAAAAGTCGGGAGGAGGGTTTTATAAAGTGTGACGACACGCTATTGCAATAATGTTAGGGTGATATAAATACCGTGTTTTCTTTACACGCTGGGATGGTTTTTAAAACACAAGCTTAGATTTCAATGCTGACGATTAAAGCTAGACTACCCCGCCCCTTCTTGTAACTACGGTCACTTGTGTGAACTCACCATGACCCCAAGTTTGTAGTTGGTACTGCTGGGTAAGGAGGGTGGGGGGTATAAGTCACATCTCAGTTCATGGTATGACGTATTAAACAGGCATACTGAAGCCTAGACCACTATGACCTCACAATGACCCCTTCACCGTGTCTTGTGGTTGTGGGGGGGGGGGGGGGGGGGGAGGAGGATACCGGCACTTTTTTTTTATTGCAGACCCGTTCCTCAGCTATAAGTAGTATAAGTGTATAAGCATAAACAGTGAGTGATGTGGTTACAACCTGCAGAATGTTTTTTTTTTTTTGCTCCAATTTTTTTCTTTACAAGTAGCCTATATTAGGCTACTTAACAAGAGCAGGCCTAAATTAATACATTACGTTAGTATTCTTTAAAGTAATTAACTCTCACTATTATGCAATACCATTTTAATGATAGTTTAATTGAAAACATAAGCATTTTGATCATGAACAGATAACATAAGTCTAATGTTTAAAACAAAATGGCTGCATCATTTTAATCAATTATTTTAATTGTTAAAACTTTAGGTGGAGTTGAGTAGGCAATCTAGAAAAGTGATTTTCTGTCAATTTGGCTAAAGAAAGTTCAATATAAATATATCTCAACTGCCTAAAATAAATGTCAATTTAGTACAAGTAATTATGAGAGTACAAATGGTGCATCATTTTATAAATTATTCGCGAACACATTATCTGTATAAAGTCTGGAATTTTTCCAAAAAAGTATGGAAAATGTCTGGGAAAAGTCTGGAATTTCATTTTGAAAAAGTAGTACGAACCCTGTTATAAGTATTATGTTGTTAAATAATATGTGATAATAAGTATTACATTTTTAAATAATATATTATAATAAGTATTATGTTTTTAAAAAATACCTGATGATAAGTTTTATTTTTTAAAATAATATCTGATAATAAGTATTAAGTTTTTAAATAATATCTGATAATAAGTATATCATTTTTAGGGAACAATTTAATCTTTTACAATTAAAATGGATTTTTAAAATACTGTATCATAGGTGGACACATTTCTGACTGGTGTAGCTACTGGCATTGCATCCCTGGTTACCATAGCAGTGACCTATGCGTTGCTGAGGAGCAACAAAGCTGAAGAGAAGGACAAAGAGAAGAAACAAACACAAACTATGTGAATGGAATTTATTTGGTTACCAATTTTATCATTAACATTTTTTTCTTTCCATATGGGGTAACTTTTGTAAATTAAAAACTAGCCTAAACATGAGAGGTATTATCACTTGTAAAGTTGTGTATTATCGTTAACATTTTAATTAACCTCACATAATGCCAAATTTATTATTGAGCAAAATATAAAATGTAAACAATTACTGATATTTTATCAAACTACTACTTACATTTATGACATTGACAAGTAGATGCAACATATTTTCATTTCGTAACATTTCAAAGTTCAGCAAGTAATGTTTAATCAAATTCTTAATAAGGATGCAATTTTTTAAAAAACTTTTTTCTTTTTTTTTAAAAACATTTTTTATTATTTCATCCATTCTTTAACTTTAAACTTTAAAATTATTGTGTTTGTGAGATTAAAATTAAATACCATCGAAATAGTGATGAACAAGGGGTACATTTTTATTGATTTTTACAAAGCATATTATTTTAAAAATATGGTGGAAAATATTTATATTGTTATCTGTTTGATTTGTTACACTTTGAGCTAAAAAAAGGTTGTGGTCATACACATTTTACTGTATGTGGTGTAGGTAAATTAAATAAAAAGGTAGTTTTGGTCCATTGGGCAATATAGTGTTAACCTTAAATTCAGTAAGAGTTATAATAAAAATGATCCTAACACAGAAACCTGAAATAAATTTGTTAAATTTTCTTTGTGGCCCAGCTTATGTTTTTAATGAATAAGAAACTACCAGTTCTGATTAAGTCACAAAAAAAATAAACGATAGTGGGTCTGCTCTGAATTAAATTTTAAACAAACCTTTTTATGCTATCAAAAGAAATGAATTTCATATAGTGAAATACTTTTCATTTATAATATTTAGTAAAATTTACTTTTTGTTTGAATGGAGATAAATCATGCCATTTGTATAGTATGGTACAACCCATATTTTTGGTGTAGCCGCTGAATAGAAATTTATATGTTTAACTTCATTATTAATTGTTGGCCCATGTGGGTAGCATAATTTGCGTTAGATACATTTCACTGTAACCTTTCACACTCAGCTTCATCATCAGGGTTCACACAGATTGGTTGTGGGGTTCACTTGAACACACAACACTGTGCCCAGGGTTCACATTAACACACACTGCCTTGACAGATCAAATTAAATTTGAATTTAACAAAGGGAGCAGGTGGGGGGGCATGTTGAGGTAGATGGGAGAGTTACAATGTGGTGTTTTATAGTAGGCTGGCAAAGGGTATCTTTGTATATGGTTTTTCATCCAGTAAATATTCCCACACATTTAGAGAAAAATGTTTGTAGAATAGGTTTCCATTGGGTAAAAATTTCCACAACTAATTTATTTTCATTAGTATTTGATAACTTTTTATGTTTGTTACATTAACGTAGCACAAAATGTGATATAAATCAAGCAGCTAAAAGGTAAACATTCTGATATTGTTTTATTGTGTCACGTTTTTGATGATAACTACTATTTAGCTATGAAACCACATCTTTACATATTTAAAATGCCAAACATTATATAAAAAATTAACAATCAATTAAAATACTGCATCTCTTTTTCTGATGTTTAATACTCTATATGTTACTTTATGACATTAGCATATTTAAAAATACTCTTTGAAAAGTAAATTATACTCTTTTTAATATTAAACCAACAAACTTATATTACGTTATATCATGGTATTTTCTGGAACTTATAAATTACCCATCTTGCCAAACAGTTTCTATTTTGAATAAGTGGTAATTATTATTACATCATGCCAGATGTCTTTTTTATAACTCATACTTCCACTTGAGAGTTTGTGATTTTGCTTTTTATAACTTGTGGTATTGGGATGTAAAACTCATGATGTACTGATATTTTCATTACGTTAATCATTAATATTATACGGTTCTGCTAGTTCTAGACAATTTTAACATAAAATCTTAAATGATTAATTTATGGGAATAAGGTGTATAAAGATTTTAAAATTTCTGAATAAATATTTTGTTATTGAAATATTTTGTGATAAAACAATACAAATTAACGCAAACAGTGTAGGTCAAGGAAATGTAATTGCCTATTGTTATGCCTGTAAATGATAAGTCACAAATACAACTTTAAGTGCCTGTTTAAAGTACAAAAATATAACATTTATACTATGAATATCATCACAAGCTTTTGTTTTTTATTTTATTGACTTTTTTATAATGCTATAAGTTCATGACACTTTATTATCATAGTCATTTGTCTTTAGAAAAATTGTTTTGTTGCTTATTCTTTAATAAATGTTTACATTTTTGAGTTACTTTATCTTGAGTCAGAGTATGATGTTTGACTTCAACAGCATTTGGTTGGATGTGTTTATTTGATGATGTTGTTCTCGCTGTATGATGATGTTATTGAGCTATACAGTGAGTTGTATTGTAAGGTTAGGCAGGCAAATATAACCTGCAGTGGGGCCTAATGTCAAGTACAGTGTATGGAAGATATTGATGGTCAATAACCATGTTAATATTAACAAAAATTAAGTAGCAAATATAAAACAACAAAAAAGTTCATTTGAAATGTTTTCAAATCTGTTAAAACGCACATAACTCTTTCATGATAACCAATCGGAACTACTCTCATTGATTCTGCAAATAATGAAGTACTTGGGTAAGATTTGAAAATGACAGATACATCATTTTTCCCCATTCTTACATGGGGCAGATGAAGTAGTCAAAAACAAAATAATGTGTGCTGACTTTTATGCTTTTTGTTGATTGCAATTTCTGACCGATTAAAAGATCGTATTCTCTTGGTTTTTTTTTTCAATTTTGAGTGAATTCCGTTCACCGGAAGTAGTACTTTACGCTATTTCTAATTTCTCAAAGAACCATAAAGATTTATTTAACTATCTAGTGTCCGTCTTGGGCGGAAACTTCCCACCAAAATTTTAAACAGTTTTACCGGACCGGTTAATTTTAAACTTTTCACGTAGGTCAAAACTGGAAGACAACGTATATTGAAATAAAATGTTACGTAATCAGATAATTAAGTAACTCATTAAAAAAGGATCATGTTTTTTTTAAAAGTAATAACTTTCTTCACTATTATAAACACATTGTTTGCTGTTCATTTGGTGCGCAATTCTTTTTACAAGCTTTTATTTAACTTGCTTCCTCTGTCATGGTTCATCATAGATCAAAACTGCCGAGCAAAATTTCAAGCACTTGTAACCGTTCCAAACTTGGCACGAAGGTTAAGACCCGATGACAATGCAATTTGACATCAAGTTTGACTTACTTGGATGCCTAATTAATTTTTTATGAATTAATTAAAAATGTCTAAATAATGTAGGGGGGGGGGGCTAGTATTATTCCACACTATTATACGCGCATTTTCATGTTAATTCGGTGCGCAATAATTTTTGGTCATGAAACTCGATTTTATTAAAAATTGTAAAGTACTGAAAATAAGCCGGGAGTTATCTCCCCTAAACTTTCTCGAATATTCTTATATGAAACAACAGGGAATGGCAACTCGGGATATAGACATGACTTTTAATCCATTTTAAATACTTAAACTTTTTTAAATAGAATAAAATCTCGTAGAAAAAAGAATTGCACACCAAGTGAACGTCATATAAAATGTGCAAAATAGTGCGGAATATTATTAGTACTTTATAAATTCACATGCGTTTTTTTGAGAAATCGGAAATAGCAAAAATTATTACTTCCGGTCAACGGAAATTACTCAAAATT
The DNA here is from genome assembly GCF_028476545.2 of Physella acuta. NCBI lineage: Eukaryota > Metazoa > Mollusca > Gastropoda > Physidae > Physella > Physella acuta. The sequence continues at coordinate 105,874 of NW_026732982.1, read as the reverse complement.
TGATAGAAGGCAGAGAATTAGATCTTTTACTTACATGTGAAATTTCATTTATCCATCTGAAATTGTACTCTAGTTATAGGCTTTTGAAAAATTCAAAGTAGAAACAGTTCCACTTCCGGTTATCGGAAATCGCTCAAAAGTTGATAGGGATCTACGATTTTGATAAAATACTAATATATGAAATTTCATCAACCTAGCTGTAACGGTACTCAAGTTATCGTGTTGACACACAGACACACAGACACACAGACATACGGACAAGATTGCAAAATTTTGTTTTTCCGTATCACTGATGTGTAAAACGTCAAGATTTGCAAAAATCTCGATTTTTTTTTGCACGATTACAAGACTTTCTCTATACTTCGTATATACGAGAAAGTAAAAAAGCCCGACGGAGGAAGCAAGTTATATATATATATATATATATATATATATATATATATATATATATATATATATATATATATATATATATATATATATATATATATATATATATATATATATATATATATATATATATATATATATATATGTTACGGTCAAAGTCCGAAGTGCGGCCAAAGCCCGTATTGGGCGGCCTATGTGCGCACTGGCCGGCTATCTTGGCCAAAGCCCGAAGAACTTGGCACTAAGAGCGAATTTCGTACATTGGCCGGCCAATGCGCGCACTGGCCGGGACGTACTGGCAAAGTCCGAAGCGCTTAAACTTGACAGCGTATTTTGTCTATTGGCCGGCCAATGCGCGCACTGGCCGGGATGTTCTGGCCAATGCCCTATCTAGACTAAGCAGTGATAGTGTTTTCATTAATATGGGTGCGGTTTCATTTTGAGACGTATAGTTTGGCTCTTGCTTGTTAAAGTTGTACAGCATTCTATATGCAATGCGACATGGACCAAAAGGGCCGTCAGATCAAGCGACAGACATACTAGATGGCTACCAAAATAAAAATAATCCAAATCCTAATGGAAAGGAATTTGTGAATCAAGTTATTTCTGAACTAAAGAACATGTGGCATGAACTTAAACTAGTTCACAGAAAACTTCCAAGGCATAGCCAAAGCGAATGTTCAATAGAACGTGCCAACTAAGATGTTGAAAACATGATGATGACAAGGATGAAGACACATGAATATTGGGCTGAGAGTCTTAAATTCATTCAATTTATGAAAAACCGTAATTTTCATCAAGGAATCCAACAATCGCCATACGAAACCATATTTGGACGCAAAGCAAAAGTAGGACTTAGCATTTCAAATCTACAGAAAGAGGCTCTCGATAATTTAGCTACTGAGGAAGATCTTGAGAACATTGAACAAGAAATGGAGGTTGCCATAAATGCAACGACATCCGCAGCTAACACATCTGCAGCCGTGGCGCAACGTCCAGACCAGCTGCGTGACAATAATAAGGCCAACAGATTCTGTGTAGTTTGTGAAAAATATTGTAGTGCAGCCCATTCTTGTGGATCCTGTGGCAACAATGTCCATGCTATATGTGGAATAGCCAATGAAGCAGACGAAGAGTATGGAGGGAACATTACTTTCAGAATATGTCATAAAACACAAGAAACCATGGACAACAGGTCAGCAGCTCATGCTAGCTTACAAACTCAAGGTGCTAAGATGCCAACAAAATTTAAACAAGCTGAAGTGAAAGTTACTGGTCGCATCCGTATTCCAGATGTTGACATAGGTCGCAGTGATCCCCGAAGCGTCTTTGCAGTTGTCATGAGCGTCGAGAGCGCTAGGAACAAGCTAGGAACGGAACATGGTATTCCAAAACAACGGTATGCTAGAAGCAGTGGCGTAGGCAGGGGGGGGGGTTAGGGGGGGTCACACCCCCCCCCATAGACCCCTCGGTATATATAAAAAGTATGAGGGGGGGGGGGGGTTGCAAATCGAAAGTTTGAGGGGGGTGCAAATCGAAAGTTTGAGGGGGGGGTGCAAATCGAAAGTTTGAGGGGGGGGGGGTGCAAATCGAAAGTTTGAGGGGGGTGCAAATCGAAAGTTTGAGGGGGGGGGTGCAAATCGAAAGTTTGAGGGGGGTGCAAATCGAAAGTTTGAGGGGGGGGGGGGGTGCAAATCGAAAGTTTGAGGGGGGGGGGGGTGCAAATCGAAAGTTTGTCCCCGGGTAAAAATTGGAACCCCCCCCCTTGAGACGATCCTGGCTACGCCACTGGCTAGAAGTGAGTTTTCAATTCTTCACGAAAACCTGCTCTCATTGTCGCTCGTTGGCACTGAGGAAAATCTCTACGAAACATCGCATCTTCACAATCACTGACTGGCGGCCAAGGCTACATTTGCTGCAATTGCACAACTTAGTACACAACAAATCGCTGCAAGTGTAAAAATAACAATGTAATTCTCAATAATAATCAACAAAGACTTAATTTTTATGATCCTTACGGTATAAAAAAAAAACAAAATCTGCTCATGATCTTCTAATTCGGACTTTGACCAGTCGTCCCTAGCCCGGTGATCTTTCATGTTCGGACTGGCCGGTCCACCATGGCCAGTCTGCGGATGGGCCGGCCAACGGCCGAAATCAAGAGCCAGTTCAGACTTTGGCCGGTCCATCATGGCAAGTCCGCGGATTTGCCGGCCAAAGGCCGAAATGAAGTAAAGCTTTGGACTTTGGCCCAGAGGCGTAGCGACCCTTCCCGGCGCCCGGGGACATACTTCCAATTTGGCGCCCCCTCGAGAGCAAATTTTCGATTTGCACCCCCCCTCGAACTTTTCATTTGCACCCCCCCCCTCAAACTTTCGATTTGCACCCCCCCCCCCCATCGAACTTTCGATTTGCACCCCCCCCCTCGAACTTTTCATTTGCACCCCCCCTCAAACTTTCAATTTGGCGCCCCCCCTAAGGTCGGCGCCCGGGGACATATGTCCCCCCTCCGCCCCCCCCCCTCGCTACGCTGCTGCTTTGGCCGGTCGATGGGAGGCGATATTGGCCAATGCGCCCACAGGCCTTTAATGTCCACGGGCCCACTGCTGATCTGTTAAGCCACTGCCTTCTTAACTCTCTTTTTAACAGTTGAAATCTCAACCCGAAACCGCGATTTCTTTCTAAAATTGGTCTATAAACTGAGCTGGTCCAACCAACATTAGGTATAGTTAGTTATTGATCTGTCAAAAGTCGAACTCCATCTACTAGGAGTGTCGTTATTTAAGGGATGCCCCAATATGCTTCGTTAACTAGAATATAACTACACAAACCCGTCCCTGTCGATTGCAAAGTGACCCTAATTCTATCACTAAACCTAACAAAAACAGCGAAGTAAAGTCAGGATTAGGGTTACGATCAGGTTTAGCGCTAAGGCTAGGGACGGGATTATGGTAATCGTTCGGTTAAATTTTAGGGCTAAGTAGTAGGGAGAGTGTATTTTGGATGTAGTTGGCTTGATCTAGCCTTTTCAACTGTTTGATTTTCTTTTCCAGGTAAAGTGAGGCTAAAAATAGTCACGGCCTTCACGGCCTGCCTTTGACCTTCACGGAACATCAGTGCAGGACGAAGGTCAAGGTTTTTGTTTACATCCTGAAATTGCCAGTTTACGTCATAAAAATTTTCTTGGAAAATGTAATTGGCTGATGGGGAATTTTTTTTGTTTGTTAATTTGCAGAATAAAAATTAAAGTGAAGCCTATATATCTATCTATAAAAACAAAGAGGGGATGTTTGTTTGATCGGTTACGTGCAAGTAATTTGCATGAAATTGCTCTTAACAATGTTTGCTGTTCGCTCTCAATTCAATGAGATAATTAGAGTCATCTCAATAATCGAGTTTAAAGTAATCGAAAACTGACCTAGAGTGACCGCGGCCCAGTAACGTAGCGAGGGGGGGGGGGGGGGGCGGGACATATGTCCCCGGGCGCCGACCTTAGGGGGCGCCAAAATGGGTTGGAAAAATAAATTGAAAGGTTGAGGGGGGTGCAAATTGAAAGTTTGAGGGGGGGGGGGATGCAAATCGAAAGTTTGAGTGGGGGGGGGGGGTTGCAAATAGGGTTGCCAGATACCTTTTCCGAAAATACTGGACACCTTTCCATCCTTCCCTTCTCAGGTATGCCGCAAAGCAGAAGAAGGGGGGGGGTAACAGAGTATTATTCATATACTTGTCCAGTATTTATATTTATTTTATCCTGGACAGCCTGCTCAAATACTGGACTGTCCAGTTCAAAACTGTACACCTGGCAACCCTAGGTGCAAATCGAAATCTTGAGGGGGGGGGTGCAAATCAAAAAGTTTGTCCCCGGGCGCCGGGAAGGGTTGCTACGCCTCTGCCGCGGCCTTATATAAACTATACATTTTTTTAAAGTGCCTGAATTAGATCAACCACTTGCAGATGCGAAAATAACTTGATATTTGGTGAAGAGAAGAATGCTCAATTTTAAATATTAAAGGGACGCCTCCCCCCCCCCGAAATTTTTTACCGCCCCCCCCCCCCCCGAACGAAATGAATTTATATAATTTATATAGAAAATATATACTTTTAACAGTGTCCGCCCCCCCCCGAAGAAAGTCTACCGCCCCCCCCCCCCCCCGAAAATTTCAAGTGCCCCCCCCCCCCCCCCCCGGAGAAAAAAGTCTGGAAGAAACAGTGGTTGTGGGGCTGTCAGAAACAGAGTTTCTTCCAGGCATATCTTCGGGGGTGGGGGGGGGTCTCCCCCCTACGAAGCAAGTTTACCGCTCCCCCCCCCCCCCCCGAGCGAAATTGAATTTATATAGAAATATATACTTTTAATAGTGTCCGCCCCACTGGAAATTTTAGTCCACCCCCCCCCCTCCCTGAAATTTCAAGTGACCCCCCCCCCACCCTCCCCGGAGAAAAACGTCTGGAAGAAACACTGGTCTTAAAAAAGTGAAATGGGGTTATAAATAAATAAATAAATAAATATATAAATATATATATATATATATATATATATATATATATATATATATATATATATATATATATATATATATATATGTGTGTATAATCGTGTGTGTTTAAGTGTGTGTGTATAAGCGTGTTTGTAAGCGTGTGTGTGTGTGTGTTAGCGTGTGTGTGACAGTCCGGACAAGGTTTAATAATTACAGTGTATGATTTTCGTTCCTTAAAACTTTACGTAAAATTGAATTCCCATTAAGATGCGTTTATCTTTTTACAAAAGATTAGAAATGTCAGAAACAAATATGCCTGATCTGAGTTAAAGGGTGGTTTGTAGCAAACGTTAATTTGTTTAGACCAGCCTTTTATGTTCTATTTTTGGTACGATCTCTTTTGTGATATGGTACATGGTTGGTTTATAAGTGTGTTAGAATAAGGACAAACAAGTGACATACAAGAGCAACTTTTCAGAAACATGTATTGTTCGCATTGGAATACGACATGGGTATTTCGTTGACTGGTTGATGGTATAACGAAAAAAGCTAAAGGAAACAACCTGGAATCCAACGGATGTTAACAGCTCGAAGTCTTGGATTTCGCAGAAGTGTGCTGCCTGCACACAGTCCACAACAAATGCAGAACGAATTTTACCGATTGAAGAAGCAGTAATAACCAGTTTAATGATAGTGGCACCCCCCATGACGTTCTAATTATAATCAGCAGCAATAAAACGCGTTTTAACACTCAAAGACAATGTGATAAGATAGTCAAAAACATTCATTCATGATCTAGAACTTAATGTGAAGTATCTTTTACTGTATGGCTCGCAGCTAGATTACAGACAGTGGAGAATGAAATAAGAACATGGAGAAAGTGATAGTTAATGGCACAATATCAGAAAGACAGTAAATAACATCACTAAGCAGGTGCTGATGTAAAGTCCACGAGAAAGAGGAAGAGAAGGTGACAAAAAATGTCTGAAAAAATCGTTTGAACTAGAGAATGGGGAGGTTCGATTATTAGGGTTCTATCTTTATAAAAATTAAGTGAGTTGACGAAGTGTTGCCTACGTCCTACGCCTATGCTCCTTAGGAAATCAAAACAAAAAAAAGAAAGAAAATCAAACGAACTTAGAGCAGTGGTTCTTAACTTGGGTTCGATCTATCAAATCCAAGTGTTCGGTATGTAAGTCTCAGAGCTTTGGCGGATGTCAAGACACACACCCGACTCATATGATTCACGATATGATTTTGTCAATGTGGACGATAAAACTATTAAGAAGAATTCAGCGAAGGCGCATATGAAACTGGTGGGGTTCGGTACCTCAAAAAGGTTAAGAACCACAGCTTTAGAGTGTAGTTTGTATAAGATGCAAGCTTATTTGGTCTACTTTTGGATAATAGTGTATTATAGTTTTAAATTATCAGTTAGGTTGAACAAAGTGACAAAGCATCACCTGTTGTCGTGTTGCTTACATGGTTTAGTAGGTGTAGTGGCCTTAACTATATGAAAATTGCAGTATTAGGACTTGTAATGAAACAAGCAATAAAAATGATCTATTCTGTACAATATAGACTACTTATGTTTTTAGCTCTTAAAATTTAGGCAAGAATATCGTCTTCCGCCCACCCGCTCCGAAAGTATGCTATGTTACTGATCGGATAGCGATTCAAGAATCCGTGATATTGATTTCTCTTTAATACAGTGATCCAGGCAAGATGTAATGCAATCAAGTAAAAGTATCTGATCTCTAACGTCGCGTCATTACTTAATAACACTGGCTAGTGAAATTGTACATGACGCGTTAATACAATTGGTTTCTTTTCTAAGTGTGAAAAGAGTTATCTATTTACCAATCCAGTACAATTACTTTGCGATTTTTGTTCGCGAAAAAAGCGCCCCCCCCCCATGCACATCTCCCAACCATATTGGACACAGTTTGTAGAGCGGGTTTTAATGTAACCAACTTTCTAACTTTAAAAAAAATTACACAATCGTACAATGCACTTTAGCACAGTTAGTTTCTTAAAGAAGTGCTAAAGGTTGTTTACTCAAAATCCAGTGTAATTTTGCAATTTTAGCAAGCCTAAAAGCGCCCCCCCCCTGCAACATCTTGATAAGGGGTCATCCATAAATGACGTCACACTCGTAGGGGGGAGGGGGGGTCCGTAATTTTGTGACGATGTGTGATGAGGGGGAGGGGGGGGGGTCAGATGTTGCGACGTCACATTTTTGCATTATAAAAAAGCAATGTTAGAAAACGAATTTTAGACGTTATTTCGCGTTTTAGATAACTGTTTTAATAAATTGTAATAGTTTAGACAAGATTTTGAAAAATTATCAATGTTTAAAAAAAATTCAACTGCAATTTTGAGGGGTGTTGTAGGTTGAGGTGTGACGTCATTTTAGGGGGGGGGGGGAGTCTGGCTTTTTGTGACGAAGTGTGACGGAGGGGAGGGGGGAGGTAAAAATCGTCAAAAAAAGCGTGACGTCATTTATGGATGACCCCTAAGTCACTAACGTATTTTGCGGCTAAACAATCGTACAATACGTTTTAATACAATTTGTTGTTTTGATAAGTGGTAACGCTGATTGATCCACCAATCTAGTGTAAATTCTTCCGATTTTAGTCTCGAAAAAGCGCCCCCCCCCCCCCCCCCCCCCCGCCAACACACAATCTAGGAAAAGCTGGAAAGCGGTTTTGCCGGTCACTGCTTCTTAAGATTATATGTTTTACAGTTAATAATCAAGGTAGAAAACAGTTAAATCAGTATGTAAAGGCTTTTAACCATTACATTTCTTAACTTAAACTGTTTATAATTCAAAACTGCAGCATAAAACTAGCTTTAAAATTTTTTGTCCACCCCTTTTGGCGCCCCCTTAGGATCGGCGCCCGGGGCGGCCGGTTCCCCCCCCCCCCCCCCGCCTCCCCTAGCTACGCCTCTGGGGGGGCGGACCCTCCAAGTCCCCTGAAGAGACGCCTGGAAGAAACACTGCAACAAGTAATCCACGTAGATCGAGATACTGAATGTTCCATTTGTACATGGCCCGCCTATAATTTCTCTTATTCGCCGAGAAAAAAATTGACATAACCATTTCACGTGCTTGGTACATGTCGTTCAAGCTACTAAAAAAATGTGTTTTTTGAATTGACTTGCCTGACAGATTTGTAAACAGTTCAGGACGATTGTAGTTCATAGCCTGATCATAGCCATGAGAGAGAGACAACTCGCGTTTTCCCACACAAAGTTAGTCATCAAGTTATCTCGATGTAGCTTCGTTATGTAACTCGCAAATCTGAGATAAATCTTCTCAAATATCTTTCATCGGCTTCTACAGTTCATCACAATGTCCGTGGTATCCGTATAACAACCGGCTCATTGAGAACAAGCGACCTAAAATGCGAAATTGTCGTGAAGCTAATCCTGCTAATTCATGGCTACGTCTACTTCTACATCTACGTCTGCGTCTACATCTGCGACTTTTTTCTTTGTCTATGTATCTGCCTATGCCACTGCCAGTGCCTGTCTCACAGTCACTGCATGTGTCAGTGCCAGTGTTTGTGTCAGTGTCAGTTCCTGTGTCAGTGTCTGTGTCAGTGTCTGTGTTACTGCCTGCGTCAGTGTCAGTGCCTGTGTCAGTGTCATTGCTGTTGATTATGCTTATGATTACGCCTCTGCCTCCATATAAGTCGGAAAAATGCCCCCCCCCCCTCCTCCCCTTTACAAAATCCTGACTCCGCCACTATAAACTGGTGTCAACACCGGTGCAGGGGTTAAGTTCAACAACCACTGGATTGTTTGAAATGACTGACACAATAGAATGTGTGTGGGCTGGTAAAACACAAACAATTTACAGCTCGCCCTACATGGTATATAAGATGTGTCCATGGCAAAGTGAACATTTCCCACTCGGATAACTTCAAAGTCTACCTGATTACACTCAAGGCGACACCTGTGTTAGCACTACCCGTTTAAACTTAAGTCTGCATCTGTGTAATTACTTCGAGGTCTAAGTGAATCTACAGCCTACACAAATGTAAGTACTACATGTTTTAGTTTGAGTAACAGCTTACAATTACAAAACTCGCAAGCAACACAGCTCTCACAACCTCACATCAACACACATTCACTCGTTACACACCAAACACACTTCTCTGCATAGTCTCACCCTATCCCAACACACACATAAACAGCCCAACACACACATGGAGTAGACCAAACACCACAACACCTCACCCCCTTTCGGCAGAACGAAACCTCACACATGAAACCCCACACTACATCCCCCACATCCCAACATGAAACCCCACCTTACATCCCCCACATCCCAACATGAAACCCCACACTACATCCCCCACATCCCAACATGAAACCCCACACTACATCCCCCACACCCCAACATGAAACCCCACACTACATCCCCCACACCCCAACATGAAACCCCACACCACATTGCCCCACACCTCAACAAGAAACCCCACACCACATTGCCCCACACCTCAACATGGAATCCCACACTACATCCCCCACACCCCAACATGAAACCCCACAGTACATTGCCCCACACCTCAACATAAAACCCCACACTACATTGCCCCACACCCCAACGTGAAACCCTACACTACATCCCCCACACCCCAACATGAAACCCCACACTACATCCCCCACACCCCAACATGAAACCCCACACTACATCCCCCACACCCCAACATGAAACCCCACACTACACCTCCCAACATGAAACCCCACACCACATTGCCCCACACCCCAACATGAAACCCCACACTACACCTCCCAACATGAAACCCCACACCACATTGCCCCACACCTCAACATGAAACCCCACACTAGGGTGTCCCACAAAGCCCCACACACCGACCCACACTAATCCACACCCCCCCCCTGCAACCAGCATGATACCCATTAATCCCATAATATACTCACAACTCATCCACAATAAACACCATTGTAACAGTGATGATATTGCATATTTTTACTAATCACTTAGAAGCATGATATTTGAGTCCTAGGTAATATCATTACATTAAACTGCACTGTGAAAATATGTAAATTAAACTCAACGCATCGTGATAGGAAAGTTATAATTAATACCGTATTTAACCCATTTTGTTAGATCAATATTATGATACTGTAGGTTATTACTCATTCACACTTCTAACGTTTACTGTTATCATTTTTTTTTGTGTGCCTCGGACACGTAATTTACAGCGTCAGTTGTGTGTTCGCTTTAGTATTACAGTTTTCATCACCGGCTTGTGAGGACTGATACATATTTACAATAGTAATATTTTTTTCTTACTTGTAGCCCACTTTCATTAATTTAAGATGGTTTACTTTTTACTGTTATCATTACCCCAACATCATAAGCGATTAAAAATAAACTAATCTTTTTATTTAAAGTCATTATCCAAATAAACTATAGCCCTTATGCTAGCGAGAAAATTGTCTTGAGTTTTTAAAACATACGTATGAATCTATTGAATAAAACTTATAATTACAACAAAACATAGTCTTAACCTTTCATCTATTTTAGTTATTTAACTTAACAATAATAAATGCGGCAAGAAAAGTAAAAAATGAAGCTAAATAAACGTAAATAGCTACAGTTAACTCAAGAGTTGCTACCTGCTAAGTTATTTCCCCTAACTTAATTAGCAATTAGTTTTTTAGTGTATTAATTTATTTATAAACTTAAATCTAATTTAAATAGCAGCAAAAAATCGGCATGACTTTAAAAATATAATTGCTAATAACAACTCTGTACAGAATAATCCGAAAGGAAAAACATAATCTTACCTTCCATATTAATTGATCTTTCCGGTATATAAATAAAAAATCCAGGATAAAGCCAGTCGATGTCAGAAAAGCCACGTAGATCGTATGGCTTGAGGTGTGAGGCCCTACCAATGGATATTGGTTCAGCCTACAACTTATTTAATGTCTTTACTTTATAAAATTGTGAGTGTTGATCAATCTTCGTCAAAATTTATTTAAGTTTTGTGACAAGTCTTATATTTTTCTAGTGAACTGAAAAGTTAACTTTATATACCAGATCCTGTTCTCTTCATGACCACAAACTCCTTCTATGTACGACTGAAGTGCTTTTTACTATCTTCAGTCATTGTTGTTATCTGTCTTCTAAAAGCAAAGATTCAAAAACCTTCTGATGATACAGAAAAATGTGTGTATAACATTTGTAAAAGCTTTATAAAGTTAGAGTCTACAAGAAGAAAAAAATACGATAATCGGAAATGGGAGGTGGTAAAACTGTAAAATTAAGGTTCAATTAAGATTATAGCTATTGTTTTAATATAAGATCTACTAGGGCGCGTAATTAGTACCATGGGTACTTTTTACCCGACATCGCCTGGTAGCTTTTAGATAACTTTGATTAGAAACTGATTTGTGCTTCACGTTGCAGTAGAGTGATTGTGTGTGTCAGCAGCTTGGTATGTTTAAAACAAGTTATACGTAAACTGTACAGCATAGCACAGTTAGAAAAACCGCCCAACATATCATCAAACAGTGACAAAACACAAAAACTGACTAACGCTACTCTATTAGCATTTTTTACAGCAAGTAGATTTCACCATACATAATAATTTCAGCGTGTTTCCACGATTTTCAATCGCTCAGATTGAGCGAACTGAGGGAGGTACGAATTACCCACCGGTACAGTTTGCTCACCTCGGCTCTATCCTATATGTATATATATATATATATATATATATATATATATATATATATATATATATATATATATATATATATATATATATATATATATATATATATATATATATATATGCCAGCCGAAAATATATTTTGCTCTGGGCTTTTTTTTGTAGGGTCGTCAACAGTGTAGGGAATGTTGGATGCAGCCTTTCTGTTTTTAGGAGCGTTGCATCAACCGGCTATACGCCGCTATACGCATTTAATACATTTAATAAGAGTGTAGAGTTACAACTTGCTGCTGTGCTTGTTCATCAATGTATATTTATTGCATTCCTGTGTGCGATCGGTTATGTCTATCTTAAATATTCTCATTGTGTTCCATTGAAAAAAGACCAAATGTTGCCTTCTTTATATTTCAGCTAAACAACGATGCTAAAAATAACGTTTGTAATCCTTTTTGCTATTATCGTGAATGGTATGTTTTTTGTTTATGCATGTTAAAGTTTGAGTATTTAAACTTCTTTTAAATACTTCTATTTATGTCAGTATATAACGTTACATTTTATTTGTTTCTATGCATGATTCTCATCAACTATATATATATATATATATATATATATATATATATATATATATATATATATATATATATATATATATATATATATATATATATATAAAATACGGAAATTTTTCCTTTCACACTCCCCACTGTAACAATTCCGTGTAAATGCAAGTAATTGTTTTAGAAATGTTTCCCCCTCCACCTTCTCCACTGTAACAGTAACTTACTTCACTATATATATATATATATATATATATATATATATATATATATATATATATATATATATATGTATATATATGTGTATGTATATTGGAAATTACCTCTCTAACGGTAACAATATTAAGATATTAAGATATCAGGAAATGACGTCAAATTTAATATTTAAACCCCTTTCCACCACATCAGGGGTCTCCAAACTACGGCCCGCGAGGTCATTTTATCCGGCCCGCGACGATCTTTTTGTCCACTGAATAAATGTTTGTTGGAGGTGGCTGAGGAGCTTTGCACAGAAAATTCAAAACTTTTTGAAAATGTTGGGTGCAAATACAATTACTCGCCGTGTTGCAGACATTGGTGAAAACATAGTGACTCTAATAGTGAAAAATGCAAGCAAGTTTCTGGATGAAGACATGAACATAACACAATAGCTGGCTTCCCTACAGAGAATGTATGACACTGTTACCGAAGAGGATATCTAACCATAGATAGTTCAGAGAGAAACACAAAATCGCAAGATTTACCATATTTCACATCAGTAAGATTGCTAAGTTTGCGAGAAAATTCTGAACAGAGTATCTAAGTCACAGCCATTATTGTCTGATGAAGAGTGGGTAAAGAAATCGGCCTCTGCTTCAGACATAACTAGTCATTTAAGTTTCTGAACTTAAAACGTCAAGAGAGGGAAATCTAGTTTCTGATCTATAAACCCACATAAAGGCCTTTAGATACAAACTTGTCATGTTTTTGGAACAAGTACAGGCTAACAACTTGACACACTTTCAGCAGTGCAAGGTCTTTACGGCTGAAGCAACCACTGTGTTCCCCACGTCATTTACATACGAGATCATTAAAGACCTCCGGCTGCAGTTTCAGTAGCGTTTTTCTGACTTGGATTCAAAGGCAGAAGAAGTGGGACTGTTTCAAAGCCAATTTGAAGCAAATGTGGCCAGTTGCAAAGATGAACTGCAGCTGGAGGTCATTGAATTGCAAGAAAATGGCTTCCATAGAGACACGTTCAAAGAAGGGCGGATGGGTTTTCATTAGTTTTTGCACAAGGAAGAGTTTCCTAATATTAAAACATTTGCATCAAAGTATCTTTCAAATTTTGGAACAACATGCCTGTGTGAACAAGCATTTTCAAGAATGAAATACGTGAAGAAAAATTTGAGAGCAAACGTGGACCTCGGTGGGGGGGGGGGATATGGACACTTGAAATTTGTATATATTTCTATATATATATTATATTTCGTTGTGGGCGGGGAGCGGTAGACGTTCTTCGGGGGGGGGGGGGCGCACCACGACCCTGAAGAGATGTCTTAAAGAAACTCTGGCCCCGAAGTGCTATTTGATAGTTAATGCGGCCCTCGAGCTGAAAAGTTTGGAGACCCCTGCACCACACGAAACTGCAATTAGGAGTCACTCATATATGACGTCATGTTCTTTTTGACTAATTTACCTCCCTCACCCCTTTACAATATCACACATCTTTACAAAAAAACCAGACTCACCCACCCTAAAACGACTTCACATCTCAGCCTACAACCCCCTTAAAAATCGCAGTATTATGTTTTTTAAAACATCGATTTCTTACTAAAAATAATTACTGAGCTGGCTTAACATTGAATTTAATAATTAATTCCTAATACAGATTACACAGACAACTTTCTATACCGCTAAAATTTAAATTTATATTCTAATATTATTTTTACAAAATTCAACAGTATGAAGTCCCACTCCCTCAACCCCTCACCCCCTTCCCACATCGTCACAAAATTCTGAAACCCCTTGCCACTATTGACGTGTTACGTCATTTATGGAAGATCCCCCCCCCCCCCTTACCTATTTTATACTAATATTTTTGTTACAATTTCGCAAAATACTTTTTTAAAAATGTACTAAACCCTTAAGTTTAAAAACTAGTTTAAAATTTTCTAAACACCCCCCCCCCTCTTGACATACGTCCCAAAATTACGGGTCCCAACCTTCATATGAGAGAGACGTCATGTATGACCTTACACTTTAATAATCTAAGTCTTTCGTATTGGCAACCAGAATAGTTTGCAATGTTTTAAAATAAAAAATTCAGCTTTTAATTGAAATTAAATAATGTAGCAAAGAGAATAAAATGATAATTTTCTTTTGATGCTTTTGTTTTTTTAAAACTGCTAGAACGAGAATACTGCCTCAATCAATTATGTTTATTGAATCATTTATCTTTTCTATACCTAAAATAAGTTACTGAACACTTAATTAGTAAATAACTATTAAGAAAAAAAAAACCTGTATTGCCGACTTATTGCTTCAAGAAACGCTATGTGACTAATAATGTGTAAATTTTGTGTTTTCCTTCCTCTTTTTCAGTTGCTTTCACGGTGGTATTTCCACGTAAGCATTTTATACATTATATATAGTGTGAATAATATTATGTATTTTAACTGTAACTTGCTGGCTGCATTCGTAGTATTTTTATAACGAGTGTTCTATTGCTTTCATTTATTTTAAAGACAATGTTCCTATAATTTAAAAAGTAGACACAAAATTGAGTGCTAAAATAAATAATGGTTCATTTTACTGCATTTATTTAAGTGAATATTATATTATTTTAAATAATTAAAATAGTGCATAAATTATTCAGACATTTAATTCCAGTAGAAGGGCTAATTTCGGGTAGGAATAAAAAAAAATATACTTTATGTTATGTGGGTATGGAACATGTCTAAGTAGCATTTGTAAGCAACTTTTAAACAACCATAAATTTAAAGATGATCAAGCTCCAACTTCTTCACGGAATATTATTTTTTTGTTCCTTCTTTCTTTGTTCGTATAGGATCTCTAATCTAAGTTCTAATGTAACGTTTTTTTTTAAAGAGTGAAGTAATTAAAAAAAAACGTTTTTTTTTTTACTGTATTATAAATAAAAGTAGTAGCATCAAACTATTAAACTAGAGGACTAAATTATTATTATAAGATGTATATATTATAATAATTATATTTAAAATATTATATATAATGTCCAAGCTGCGGACCCAATCTTTTATCGTCGCCATGCCCCCCAAAAAGGCAACTTACAACTCTGTCAAAACTACCGCACCATCAGTCTAATTAGTCATACACGCAAAGTCCAGATCACCAGCAATACCAGCAACATCGTTCCCTCGTCTTCATAGACTTTAAGAAGGCATTCGACAGAGTATGGCATGATGCACTGCGGGATACCATGCACAAATATAACATCAAGGCAAATATCACATTGTTAAAAAATGTACACGAGAGCAACCAGCGCAGTAGTTTTTAAGGATTACATTGCCGCTTAGGAAGATCACGTGTGCTCAGTCAGCATCAGCGGGCGCATTAGTACCAATCAACGATTCGCTGATGACATAGGAGGAATGATCGCAAGTTGATAGAAATAGTAAATAGATTTGAGAGACCATCAACATAGCAACGGAGATCAATGCCGCAAAGACAATGATCCTGACCAAAAAACCTAATGGTATTGCGGCAGACATTCTCGCAAATGGACATAGATTGGAGGAAGTACATTCAGTCCAGTATCGTGGCGTCATACTATCCAATGAAGGAACAAAGCAAGAAATACTTGCAAGAAGTGCACAATCAACAAGAACACTCAATAAACAAAGAAATATTTGGCAAGACAACATTTTTATTTGCACACAAGTCTGTCGGTCACTGGAGGTGTTTGTCCATCTGTATTGTATCGAGGCATGGACTCCACAAGGAGACATCCAGAGAAGAATCCAGGCCCTGAAATGAGATGTCCGCACAGACCCCCGGGGATCTCATACAGAGATCACATTACTGCTCCCTTTGAACGTCTGCCGAGCGCAGACGTATCAAGAAAATTGAGTTATTATGCCAATATTGCAGGGCGCTGTGCCTTGAGGGAGAAGAAAGACAAAGTCATCATTGGTTGGATGACACTAGAGATTGCCATATATATATATATATATATATATATATATATATATATATATATATATATATATATATATATATATATATATATATATATATATATATATATATATATATATATTGTATAAGGATGGATAGATGATGTGTAAATGGAGCGAGGGAGGGACGAATAAACAAACAGGTGACTGACGGATAGACGAACGGATGTTTTGATGGACGGACGGGTAGATAGACGGACGGACGGATGGACGGACGGATGTTTTGATGGACGGACGGGTAGATAGACGGACGGACGGATGGACGGACGGATGTTTTGATGGACGGACGGACAGATGGTTGGACGGATGTTTTGATGGACGGACGGACAGATGGAAGGACGGATGTTTTGATGGACGGACGGACAGATGGTTGGACGGACTGAAGGTTGGATTGACGGACGGACGGATGGCTAGAGAGACTAACAGACTGACGACCAGTCAATTAGTTAGATGCATGGCAGATAATTTTTACTTTCATGTAATTTTTTTTTAGACCCCAGAGGATTTTCATCTAAAGGTAGATACTTATTATTTACTTCAAGTATTCAAATAGGCATACACATCGTATCAATATCCCATAATCAACATCCCATAATCAATATCCCATAATCAATATCCCAAATTGTATTTGACACACCCATTCTCTAAACTGTTAAAGTAATTCTAAAGTAAATATTTTATGTATTCTTTATATACGACCTTCTTTCTGATGCTCCTCTGATAGACAGCAGAGAATTTGATTTTAAAAAGTTTACTTTGCTGCATAGTAAATGAAGATGTAAAAGAGCCAGTGGCGTAGCGAGGTCGGGTGTCATTCGGTGCGGCACCTAATTAGTTGTCACGCCCCCCCAGCCCCCTCCGTAATATATATATATATATATATATATATATATATATATATATATATATATATATATATATATATATATATATATATATATATATATATATGCCATATACAATTGTGTTTTTACGCATGTATATATGTATTCAAATATATTTTGTATGGTTGTATTTAATTTTTTACCCTTACAACTCCATACATGGATTAAAACATAAGTTATTACGATTCTCAACCAAACCGTTTTCCGTAGGCATATTTTGCAACGTTGAGTTAATGTAACTCACCTCCGCCCTCCCCCTCCCGATGATTGCTTTAAACAGTGCTTAGATAATATTAACGATTTTTTAAAATCTATAGTCGGTTATAAATACAGCTGGATGTAGCATGTTTTCTCTATCATTAGTAGGTCTACGTCATGGTGTCACCCCCCCCCCCTTATCCACCCTTGTAAGAATTGGTGAACTTTGCTCTAAAGTCTATTTATCTCACTCTAATTAATCATTTAATAAAATGGAATTATCATTTTTCTGTATATATTTTGCTATTTTTTGCGTTGGTGTCTTCTCCTAAATGGTGTCACCCGGAGCAGTCCGCACTCCTCGAACCCCCCCCCTCGCTACGCCTCAGAAAAGAGTTGACATTTAAATATATATATATATATATATATATATATATATATATATATATATATATAGATGTATATAAAGAACTTTAAAACCTTTAGACTATCTTAACATTAGGAATTCATAATGCTCGTGGACATTTTAAAATGTAACTTAATTATCAATTTTCAAATAATGTAACAAAACTAGTCATAAGATAAATTGATAGATAATGACAAATGTTAATAAAATATATGAATTTTAAAGAATCTTTGCTAAAATTAGCTGAAGTTTTTTGGATGAAATTAGTCAATGCAACTGAAGAGTAAATATATACCCCAAGTAAACTAGAACTATTTGCATTATTTGAATATTAAGTAATTAATTATTACATAGTTATTAAAATTAGAAATCTTAAAAATGTCTCATTTTTATCTTACCTTGGGAACTTAAATTCTAATTCTTTAAGGAACTGGAACTGATTTAGCTAACAAGACACGAAAGTCTGACGATGGTAATGCCACCAGTAAGTATTTTAAACTAAAAAAATGCTTTATACAATCGATATCACTTTCACACTGGTTTTAACTTGACTGTCACGTAATGAATGTTAAAAAAAAAACATGTGATTTGCTATCTTTTAGAAACAAAGCTTTCTTTTTTTTTAAAAATTAGGTTTTACAACTCTGTTAATATATTTTATGTGTATCCTATAAAGGCTTATTTTTATGTTACAAAATAGTTTTAATTTGATCCTTTGTAAATTTGTTATATATATATATATATATATATATATATATATATATATATATATATATATATATATATATATATATATATATATATATAAGTAGACTGTTTTACTAAATTTTAAATTAATCATTGAAACAATTTCCTAATTTTGTAATTTAGCAAAATAGATCCATCGTGTGACAACAAAGCACACAATAATATGCTCGAACTCATTTCGGGCCTTGAAACTTGTTTAGTTGAAATTATTAAATGTAACAGTTGAGTTGATAATTGGTTTAAACATTAAAATTTAAAATAAAATGTACTATTTTTTACAATGAGTATTAATTTCCAATTCTTTAAGGGGAAGGAACTGATTTATTTAACGTGACAGGAAAGCCTGACCAAGGTAACCTCACCAGTAAGTATTTTAAAACTTACAGTTTTATACAAAAATGATATCACTAAAATACTTGTTTAATTACTTTTATCGTTATTATGTGACTTAAAATCTATTAGTTCAGGCTGTATTTGAAAAGTGTATTAGGTTTTAATATTTTATTTGAGTAGCCAATCCAATATTTATGTGACAGAACAGTTTAATTCTGTTAAGAACAAAATTTAGTGTGATGTGCTAGGATTATGGTTTTGTTTACATTTGATTAGTCCTAAAAATAATCTCATCTGAAGGTAGATATTTATTGTTCAATTAATTTAAATACATTTTCCTTGTTATTATTTATACTATACCTTTGGAATAGAAACTGCGTGTTAAGAAAATAAATAAGTTTGTAATCGCCTAATACTGAATTATTTCAATTATGGTAACCCTTTTTGAAAATTAAACCCGTTTATTGTATTGGAAATTTAGCTAGGTATAATGTTGATGATGTATTTTTTAATATAATCTATTTTTAAGAAAAATAGTCAGTACAGATTATGATAAATCTGGTGTTTATGTAATTCAATGCACTATTAATAATAATTATTATTATACACCTATTATTAATGAAAATCAGAACAAATTAAAACATTATACTAGATAATGTGATAGTTATAATTTATATTTCATTACTTAATAATTAGCCTACAGTTTGAGAAACATAAGAAAAAAAATATAGATTTTCGATATATTTGAATGGCACTACATATATTAATGAAATGTTAATTAATTATTCAATTAGTAAATTATTTTACTTTTACACTTAAAATATATCAGATTATTAAGTAACAGAATTTTAAACTTTAATAAAAAATAATTGTTTATATAGTTAAAGAGTCCATTTTATTAACCTCATTTTTAAAGATAACTATTTATAACTGTATACTGTTAAAAGTTTTAAATTGCAATATTGTATGCCAATTCTATAGGAAGAAGTAGCTGATTTATGTTCCTAAATCACTGTCACCAGTAAATCTTCAATAACTTACAATCGTATGATATCAGTAAAATACATGTTTAATTACCTTAAGCTGTTTAGTGAATCTAACCTATACATGAGATACTCCGTCTGTTTCAAAAGTCTAGCTTTAAGAAGTAGATGAGGTTTACAATTTGTTTATATATAATTAAGAGTGACTCATAATTATCATGTTAAAAACCGTTTCATTTCATTTAGAACAAATTTGGTTTTATTGTGTATGCGTGAAGTTGGTTTTTTTTAGTTTTGTTTATTATCTTTTATTTTTAGCCCCCAAAAATATCTCATCTGAAGGTAGATATATCTTATTTAATGTATTTAATCAATTTTTCACTGTTATAATTGTTACATACCAAGAGACGTTAATTATCTAAATTTTAAACTTGTGTTTATAATCCACTTAAATTAAACTGAATTAATTTGTTGTAGCTAAAACCATCCATTGTGCTGGACATTTTATTTGGCTGAATAATTATAATGTAATTGTTTTATATTCTCTTTATTTAAGAATCTGGCTCTGATGTACTGATAGCAGGTAGATAATTTGATACATCTGTTGTTAAAAGAACAAAGTCTGATGAGTATACATGTAGTGTATCATTTATTTCGCTTCCCTAGAACCAGAATATTCTCCATTTTTTGTTTGTTTCGAGATTTATACACTGTTGTGTCTACTAAGGACTCTCACGATTTTTACACAACAATTTAACCTCGCTAAATCCATATTATAGAAATATTAAAGAAAACAAAATTTTAAAGCCAAGCTTTGTTGTGAACATTTTAATAAAGTGGATTTATAACAGTCTGGTTCTAGGGAAGCAATATATATATATATATATATATATATATATTATATATATATATATATATATATATATATATATATATATATATATATATATATACAGAGAGAGAGAGAGTAAGAGAGAGAGAGAGAGACTATTGATAACCCGAAAATCTAGAGTGCAGACCACAGCCCGCACACGAATCTTCAGGACTTCCCTAAGTCCACCCAGCTCTAATAAGTACCTGACTAACGTTAGGGAAAATAAAGGCCACTGGACCTGGTGCTGCCCATGACATCCCATTATATGCGCGGTCAATAAATATGTGAACTCTACTCCATCCGCCTCTTGAAACGGGGGGACTTTAATAACTTTCTTATTTTAAAATCCAGATTACACGAACAGATTTTTAATAAATGTCTGATTTGTTTCTTGTAGGTGCGATCGTTGGGGCTCTGTTTTTCCCTCTCACTGCCGTTGTTCTGATCACTGTCTACGTTTGCAGCGTATTGTAATAAGGTAATAGTTCTCTTGGTGTTTTATTTTTTTTCATTTTTTTTAACAATCATTTATATTCTGGCAATGACAATTTATAAAAAAAAATGTATATTTGTGTATATTGGCATCTTTGCTGCAGTCTGTTTTAGGATAAGTGTGACGCAGCAAGTTCACATGCTAATTTAAACTAGGTGATATAGGTAGGGTACACAATGTGTGTTTCAATAATTAAAATGTAATGACGCGGTCGGTGGTGTAGTGCACGACTGCTAACAGGAAGGGTTCGGGTTCAAGTCCATAGAAAATGTTTGCCCCGTGGCAAAAGCTAAGTTGAAAGCATCCAATCAAGCAGGCCGTTTTCATATATTAACTTAGGCAAAAATAAAAATAAAAACATTGGACATTACAGCTACAATAATAACGGGCCGTGGAACTACTGAAACAACACAAAAACAGCTTACATAGCAGTATTAAATGAAAAAAAAGCACACTCCATAAAATATAAGAAAATACCACCGTATGATGACGCAGATTTCAAGATGTATGGTTTCTCTCTAAGCATTTTAGTCCCAGCTACAAATACAGACAACCTAGCCATTATTAATCATGAATTGAACTTTTTCTTCAGAGCCGAGCTACATCATCACACAGTAGACACAGGAAATAGGTCATCACACAAGGAGTAGGTCATCACACAAGGAACCGAAAACACATAAGCCTTCGCAGTTACGACACCCGAACAACGAAACGCCACACCTAACGTCATCTTCAACGAATAAACAGTCACCCCCCCCCCCCCTCTCTGCCGCCTTCGTCCCACACAACAGCAAAATCAAAGACACGGAATGCCAGTACGTCGATGTATGTTGGAAAATGTAAAGGATGGCATACACACCCAACGTCCACATCTACACAGAGATTAGGCGTGTTGTGCCATTCTGGGTCAACTATGGCAAGCTTTACTCTGCACATCCATCTTCCAACCGTAGTCACTACAGAACCAAGTTTTGCTCTGTGCCACCATTGTTAAAATCCACGTCACTACAGAACCAAGCTTTGCTCTGTGCCACCATTGTTAAAATCCACGTCACTACAGAACCAAGTTTTGCTCTGTGCCACCATTGTTAAAATCTTTAAACCCACGTCACTACCGAACCAAGCTTTGCTCTATGCATCCATCTTCCAACCCTAGTCACTACCGAACCAAGCTTTGCTATGTGCCATCATTGTTAAACCAACGTCACTACAGAACCAAGTTTTGCTCTGTGCCACTATTGTTAAACCAACGTCACTACAGAACCAAGCTTTGCTCTGTGCCACTATTGTTAAACCAACGTCACTACAGAACCAAGCTTTGCTCTGTACATCCATCTTCCAACCAAAGTCACTGCATAACTAAGATTTGTGCCATCATTGTTAAACCCACGTCACTACAGAACCATAAACTTGGATGGCCTTCGAATTGAGATGTTGCCATAGCAAAGATTTAAAAAAAAAAAGGCGGCCCACCTGATATGCATCCATCCGTGCAAGGAGATGCTAATTTGTGAGATGTCGTCGAGCAGACAACGTGAGGTCTGGTTTCCACAGGTCATTCACACAATAATGAACATACAAGGCTTACACACCTGAACACATACACCGATACATACATGGACAGTCAGAGACAACTGTCATCAACGAACACAACACAACCCTGGGACTCAGCACAAAGTTCGACTACTCAACTCTACAAAATTATACAATGACATGACATGAGACATGTTATGGCTTAACGAATATAACAGCAGCACACAGATATGAAATGAACATTTACAAACACATTTTTGTTATTATTTCATTTTTCGTTTTTGTTTTATTTAGATAAATTATTAGTAATAGTATCTCTATATTTTCTATATTTTATATGTATTTATTGCATGTTTTAGTACTAGGCAAGGGGTCGGCACCCTTTTAAAACGGAAGAGCCAAAAGTTACAATTTACTAAATTTCTAAGTTTTTAAAAAGCCACTAACATTATTTTTTTCAATATTTTGATATTTGATAAGGATTTGGTAAATAAATTTGATTTATGATTTGAAATAAATAGCGTTAAATATGAACTGATATTGCTTCATATAAAAACATACAAATTTTAATGTTTCGCACAAAATGTGTTTTAGCTAGCTCTGCTATGATAATATTAGTAATCAAATTATATAACTATATGACTATCACAATACACTTTAGAAGCCAATAATTTGTTTATCTTTCTTTACGGACACCACTGGCTGAGCAGGTGTCTCCCATTAGCCAAGCAGGGCCAGAGGCGTAGCGACCCTTCCCGTCGCCCGGGGACAACTTTCGATTTGCACCCCCCCCCCCCCGCTCAATCTTTCGATTTGCACCCCCCTCAAACTTTCGATTTGCCCCCCCCCCCTCAAACTTTCGATTTGCACCCCCCTCAAGCTTTCGATTTGCACCCCTTCAGACTTTCGATTTGCACCGCCCCCCTCAAGCTTTCGATTTGAACCCCACCCCCCCAAACTTTCGATTTGCACCCCCTTCAGACATTTGATTTGCACCCCCCCCCCTCAAACTTTCGATTTGCACCCCCCCTCAAGCCTTCGATTTGCACCCCCTTCAGACTTTCGATTTGCACCCCCCCTCAAGCTTTCGATCTCCACCCCACCCCCTCCAGCTTTCGATTTGCACCCCCCTTAGACATTTGATTTGCACCCCACCCCTCAAACTTTCGAACTGCATCCCCCCTCAAACTTTCGATTTACACCCCCCACCCCTCAAACTTTCGATTTGCACCCCCCTCAAGCTTTCGATTTGCACCCCTTCAGACTTTCGATTTGCACCGCCCCCCTCAAGCTTTCGATTTGAACCCCACCCCCCCAAACTTTCGATTTGCACCCCCTTCAGACATTTGATTTGCACCCCCCCCCCCTCAAACTTTCGATTTGCACCCCCCCCCCTCAAGCCTTCGATTTGCACCCCCTTCAGACTTTCGATTTGCACCCCCCCCCCTCAAACTTTCGATTTACACCCCCCACCCCTCAAACTTTCGATTTGCACCCCACCCCCTCAAACTTTCGATTTGCACCCCACCCCCTCAAACTTTCGATTTGCACCCCACCCCCTCAAACTTTCGATTTGCACCCCACCCCCTCAAACTTTCGATTTGCACCCCACCCCCTCAGACTTTAAATTTGCACCCCCGCTCAAACTTTCGATTTGCTCTCCCCCTCAGGCTTTCGATTTGTGCCCCCTTTCAAACTTTCAATTTGTTTTTCCAACCCATTTTGGCGCCCCCTAAGGTCGGCGCCAAGGGACATATGTCCCCCCCCCCTCCCCGCTTCGTCTCTGGGCAGGCCTCAACACGGCGAACTCCGACTAACTGGCTTGGGTATCGGTTTGATTGTTGTATTGGTCGCTTCTGTCCTTCGGTTCTCACAAGGCTTATCTTATCTACTCGAACCCGCAGTCCAGTACCTGGCTCAACCGTAGGAAGCTAGTAACTAAAATACTACAGCACTCAGGACTGTCTTTGTATACCTACGGACTGTCTTTGTATACCTACGGACTGTCTTTGTATGCCTAAAGGTAGAGTAATGCACTCTGAATAAAATAACAATCCCCATTTAACGCTATTCGAAAAAGTCGGCACTTTGCCAGTGGCAAGCATGGAATTGTTGCCACGGGTCTGGCTAAAGCACGACTGTGGGGGTGGGCTGTCAGCTGTCCGTGTACTCTCTAACTCACCTAATCCCTCTTTAAGTTAAACACATGTAGTAGCCAATCAGGGCTAATGTTAATAAAAGTGGCTAGAGATAAAAATTTAGAATAAAGTCAGTCTGTTATAGCATAGCTATTATACAAGTCAGTAAGTTGTTGGATAGCAATTAGACAACTTTTGATGTTACTAGTCTTGGTTGTTGAGAAGCCGAATCGGAATAATTAACAAGTTTTTCTATAACTTAAAATTTCATAGTTTAGGACAGTTAGTTCCGTGCCACTTTTAAATGAATTTATTTTAATGCCAACTTAATTATGGCCGGGTGTATTGTGTTGTAAAACTGCATGATTGAAATTATTGTAATTCAGCTTACTAACTGAGCTAAAGACTTTTTTTCAAATTATTTCCCTTTATCTTGTAAACATACTTATCTTTTTCTAGTGGGGCCATCATAATAATTTTGTTAACTTACATCTAATAGAAAGTAGATGTTAAAAAATCCTGAAAAATTCTGATGATTAGCAGTTCTTTTAATATAATTTGACAATCTCTGTTTAAAATATTAGATCAATAGATAGAAGCATTTGGGACTAACATAATGGGTGAATTAGATTTGTTCACATTTGTTTCAATTGATGTATTGTAAATACAAACTTTAAGTCCTCAATTTTTATCGATTGCATTTTTTCTTTCAGCATGCTGTGCTGGGCAATGATAAATAAATGTATTAAACTTATTTTATCATTTCTTCAATTTTTTAAACGCATTGTTTTAATTACTATTTACTTAGCATTAAAATTACAGCAATACACATTTACAAGAAGTTATATTAAAAGTGTGCGTACAACTAAGAGTATTAAATAATATCTTAGTCTGTAGAACAGTAAAATGTAATGTCAGACACGATTGTGTATCCATAGATCTAGAATCTTGATCTATGGATGATGAAATAGATATCTATTTTATCAGCGTCAGTATTTCTTTCAACTTTTTGCTTTTACACTTAATTTTTTTTGGGCGGAGGGACGGGGGACGGGGGACGGGGGGGGGGGGGGCGGACAGTGGTAAAAGTATATATTTTCTATATAAATTCTATTTCGTTCGAGATGGGGGGCACGGTAGACGTTACACGAGGGGGGGGGGGGGTGCTGAAAGAAAACTCTGCTCCGCATATGAATGAGTCAGTAAAATGTTCAACTGGTTTTGTTATATTAATCAAACAGACACAGTTCTCTGAGTAAACTTTGGTACTTTATTGTTATATACAGACAGCTCAGACGACACGTCCTGTCTCTGACCCTACCTTTCGATAACTGCCGCACACGTACACGTCATGATCAGCTACACATCACAGTAAACACGCTGAACACTCAAGGGATGTAATCATGATATACACAATACAAGGGACGTAACAGTCACTAACAAGACTTAGCGTAACATATTTATTTTCACGCGCTGGACTCAATCAAGTCGGATGACCAGGAACTGTACTCAATACCGAGGTCAATGGTTTGACATTCAATGTTTGGGTGGATGGGAGGGTGACACCATGAGGTGCCGCACCGGGTGACAACATGCGGGGGGCCGCACTGGGTGACACCATGAGGTGTCGCACCGGGTGACACCATGAGGTGCCGCACCGGGTGACACCATGAGGTGCCGCACCGGGTGACACCATGAGGTGCTGCACTGGGAGGGGGACACATGACGTGTCGCACCGGGTGACACCATGAAGTGCCGCACTGGGTGACACCATGAGGTGTCGCACCGGGTGACACCATGAGGTGCTGCACTGGGAGGGGGACACATGAGGTGTCGCACCGGGTGACACCATGAAGTGCCGCACTGGGTGACACCATGAGGTGTCGCACCGGGTGACACCATGAAGTGCCGCACTGGGTGACACCATGAGGTGTCGCACCGGGTGACACCATGAGATGCCGCACCGGGTGACACCATGAAGTGCCGCACCGGGTGACACCATGAGGTGTCGCACCGGGTGACACCATGATGTGCTGCACCGGGTGACACCATGAGGTGCCGCACCGGGTGACACCATGAGGTGCCACACTCGGTGACACCATGAGGTGTGTCACTGGGTGACACCCGGCCATAGTGACTCCACTGGTCTTTGTACAGTCAATGTTGGAGTCCAGTGGTGAAAGACAGTGAGGTGAATGCAGATAATAACATCACAGTTTTAGTATCCTCAAACATTCAAGATAATAACTGCTACAATAGACGTATATTGCACCTGAATTCCTAAGGATTCTAACATTGATTTACTTCTACTGCATTGGTATTTATAAAGATGGTAGACGTATATTGCACCTTGAATTTCTGAGGATTCTTACACTACCAGTTTTATTACTATTTCATTGGCAGCAGGGGCGGAACTACAGTGCCGCCAGACCCCGCAATGCGGGGTGGCCCACGCCATTTAGGGGCCCAGAGCCGACCATAATAAATTTTTTTATAGTTAAAAAAAAAGTAAATTTTCTTTCATTTTTGACTTGATAGTTGTTTTGTAAAAAATTACCGTAGCTGCGGTTGGATTATCTTTATTCTATAGACACCACCCCACACTCTTGTATCTTCTTTTTCCCTTTGTTTTTAAACAACTTTGAAAGCCGAGTCTTTCATCTACAATTAAACGTATCAAAGATAAGCAAATGTTCAAACCATGACTTATTTCCCTTTTTAAAAAATAGTCAAATAGGGGTGATCATAAGCACGTTTTAATAGATTTGTACTAAACAAATTAAAAAGCAATTACTTCTCTTAATTATTATTTTTTTAATAAGTAATTACTAAAGAATGATAATTTATAAAAAGGAAATGTATTGAGATGTATTAAATCAATAATATTTAGAAAATTAATAATATAACTACAAAAAAAAAAAAAAAATAAACATAACACGAGACACCATTACTTTTACAAAGCTTTCATGTTTTATATTATTTTGACCGACGAGTTTCTATGAGGGCTTCTATTAAAAATTAATTAACACTGGTTTTTCACAAAACACGCTAATGCACTTACACACATGACATGATGTTGAACATTTTTTTAATTGATGTTTTTTTCAAATTTCGAACAGGACAGCAACGAGTATCCTATGTTCGTATTATGTTATTATATATATATATATATATATATATATATATATATATATATATATATATATATATATATATATATATATATATGGGGGGCCTAAAAATTTTTTTTGCTGGGTGGCCCTTTTTTTCTAGTTCCGCCACTGATTGGTAGTACCAGACTAAGTCTTGTTCCACAGTTTCATCTTTAGGTCAGAAGGGAAAATTGTGCTTTATTATTTGTCTAATTAAAATTGATCTTAAATCTAAAAATAATAGAAGAGATCTTTTATTCAAATCTTGAAGCTTCTTTAACAAGTTTTCTCTGAAAGAAACGAACTGAGTGTTCCACTTCATCAAGTTTATTTGTGCCGTGTGCTTCATACAATATTTCATTCAGCAGTAAATCTGTTTTAGCCTTGATCTCATAGAAAGTTTTCAATGGCGAGTCTAGCTTTTCAAAAGCTGTGTAAAGGTTGTTGAGCTCCTTCATAAGCTCGCACCTTAAAGCTCCCCGGAGATTTGTTTTTGAATTCTCGGCTTCAATGGCTTTCCCTTTCGAATTGTAAGCTTGTCTGAATTTAACGGCAGAATCTTTGACGCTTTTTAAAGTTTGGACACTTAGTTCGTCGTCCTGACAATGCTCTAGAAAATTTTGACTCATTTTATCAAGGTTTTCATTTGGGGTGAGTAGAAGATAAAAGTCCTCATACAACAACTCTAATCGCTTTTTCATGTTTTCCTTTAGTTCATCCAAGCAAAACGTTAAAAGCATAGATTTGCGATTTTCTTCTTGTTTTTGAAAATGTTTGATATAATATTTATTTTTAATACTGAATGTATGTTCAAGGATTTCTTGAGCGCTATTGTATTTCTCCATTTCACTGCCATTATTATTAATCAGGACAATTCTAAAGTTACACTCTTGAAATAACTCAAGCAGTGGACCTCTCTGTCTCTCACACCAATCTTTGAAAGTTGGAAATTTTTTATTATTCTCATCGCTTGAGTAGTTGTCTCCATGCGTCATCACTAGAACACAATTATCCCGAATAAAGTTTGGTCCGAAAATTGTTTTTAAATACAAAATTGTGTGTTGCTCTTCTGCACTGTAGGTATTAATGTAGCTTAACACGAGCAAAATGGCGTCCAAATGTTGGATCGTATTGTCTTTCATGACTTGAAAAGCTTCGCTTATTTTGTCTCTAGCAAACCTTATATTCTCAACATCATCAGCAGCGGTAGAATCAAACAGACCAGGCGTATCAATAATTTTGAGGGTCTGGCCGCCGACTTTGGCACTGAACAAACCGACTCTCCCAGAACTACGCGTCGTGTCTCTATCTCTCTTGAAAACGTCGTCATGCGTGATTGAGTTCAGAGTTGAGCTCTTGCCATGCCCTGTTTTCCCAACACACAAGTAACTTAAAGCTTGCTGACTTTGATTGCTTCCCATTGCTTCTAAAACAGATCTGCGTTACATCAGCTTTACTGAGGAAAAATAAACAAAATGAATATAAAACTTGAATAGAATTTGTGTTGGAAAAGTTGATCTGAAAACATCTACAAGGAGTTAACATATTGGGTGGTGGAAACAATGAAATAATAGTCAACTAAAGTAGAGAAATAAATAAACAAATAATATGGGATTTATTAATTTAAAAGACGAAGAATTTTCTTTCGGTTTTTCTCACGAAATATTTCTACGAGGATTAAATGGTTCTTTAATGTGTACAAAGAAAAAAAAAACAAGATGATTCTTTTATTTCATAACTGATACATAACTGATACGTCAATGTTACAACACTTACTAACACTGACACATCACTGACACATCAATGACACATTACTGACACATCACTGACACGTCACTGGTCTGTATGCTGTAATAGTACATTAAGCATCATATCTCTCTCTCTCTCTCTCTCTCTCTCTCTCTCTCTCTGTATATATATATATTATTGTGATGTATAGCATTTATTTTCTACTTTTTAGTTCAATCAGAAAACGTGGTTTTTTAAAAACTTTTTTAATGATTATTATTTTATTAGTTAAGAAACTTTTTGGTGAAGGTTAGATCCAACTGAAACACCGTCTCATGTCTTAAGCTTTAAAAGAATTCTTTCAGCCCGGTTGGCATTTTGTCTTTAGCCACTCTTTTAAATAGAAAATAATGCAACAATCTTTAGATTAACACATTACACATGAATTAAAAATTTTAACACACTGGCAACAAATGGGTTGAGCGCTCAAAAGAAGATTTTTTAACATACAAATATAAATTGGCGTATTAAAAAATTCCGCAATTCTGTATAACGCGTGCATAAGTTCGATGTGTTTTGATATTGTATATTGAGGTAGTGTTGGCGGGTTGGGGAGGTAGTGTGGTCGGGTTGGAAAGGTAATGTGGTCGGGTTGGGGAGGTAATGTAGTCGGGTTGGGGAGGTAGTTTGGTCGGGTTGGGGAGGTAGTGTGGTCGGGTTGGGGAGGTAGTGTGGTCGGGTTGGGGAGGTAGTGTGGTTGGGTTGGGGAGGTAGTGTGGTCGGGCTGGGGAGGTAATGTAGTCGGGTTGGGGAGGTAGTTTGGTCGGGTTGGGGAGGTAGTGTGGTCGGGTTGGGGAGGTAGTGTGGTCGGGTTGGGGAGGTAGTGTGTTCGGGCTTGGGCGGTAGTGTGGTCGGGTTGGGGAGGTAGTGTGGTCGGGTTGGGGAGGTAGTGTGGTCGGGTTGGGGAGGTAGTGTGGTGGGGCTGGGGCGGTAGTGTGGTCGGGTTGGGGAGGTAGTGTGGTCGGGTTGGGGAGGTAGTGTGGTGGGGCTGGGGAGGTAGTGTTGTAGGGTTGGGGAGGAATTGTGGTTGGGTTGGTGAGGAATTGTGGTAGGTTTTGGAAGGACGGGGGTTAAGGGTTGGGGAGGTAGTGTGGACGGGTTGGGGAGGTAGTGTGGCCCGCCTATAATTTCTCTTATTCTCCGATAAAAAGATTGACATAAACATTTCACGTGCTTGGTACATGTCGTTCAAGCTACTAAAAAAATGTGTTTTTTAAAAAATTAAATTGACTTGCCTGACAGATTTGTAAACAGTTCAGGACGATTGTAGTTCATAGCCTGATCAGCGCGCCACGTACCATGAGAGAGAGACAACTCGCGTTTTCCCACACACAGTTAGTCATCGAGTTATCTCGATGTGGTTTCGTTATGTAACTCGCAAGTCTGAGATAAATCTTCTCAAATATCTTTCATCGGCTTCTACAGTTCATCACAGTGACCGTGGTATCCGTATAACAACCGGCTCATCGAGAATACGCTACCTAAAATGCGAAATTGTCGTGAAGCTAATCCTGCAAATTCATGGCTACGTCTACGTCTACATCTACATCTGTGTCTGCATCTGCGACTTTTTTCTTTGTCTATGTATCTGCCTATGCCACTGCCAGTGCCTGTCTCACTGTCACTGCCTCTGCCTCCATATAAGTCGGAAAAATGCCCCCCCCCCTCCTCCCCATTACAAAATCCTGACTCCGCCACTATAAACTGGTGTCAACACCGGTGCAGGGGTTAAGTTCAACAACCACTGGATTGTTTGAAATGACTGACACAATAGAATGTGTGTGGGCTGGTAAAACACAAACAATTTACAGCTCGCCCTACATGGTATATAAGATGTGTCCATGGCAAAGTGAACATTTCCCACTCGGATAACTTCAAAGTCTACCTGATTACACTCAAGGCGACACCTATATAAGCACTACCCGTTTAAAATTAAGTCTGCATTTGTGGAATTACTTCCAGGTGTAAGTGAATCTACAGCCTACACAAATGTAAGTACTACATGTTTTAGTTTGAGTAACAGCTTACAATTCCAAACTCGCAAGCAACACAGTTCTGACAACCTCACATCAACACACATTCACTCGTTACACACCACTCTATTCGGCAGAACGAAACCCCACACTACATCCCCCACACCCCAACATGAAACCCCACACTACACCCCCAACATGAAACCGCACACTACATCTCCCACACCCCAACATAAAACCCCAAATTACATCCCCCACACCCCAACATGAAACCCCACACTAAGTCGCCCCACACCCCAACATGAAACCCCACACTACATCTCCCACACCCCAACATGAAACCCCAAATTACATCCCCACACACCCCAACATGAAACCCCACACTAAGTCGCCCCACACCCCAACATGAAACCCCACACTAAGTCGCCCCACACCCCAACATGAAACCCCACACTAAGTCGCCCCACACCCCAACATGAAACCCCACACTAAGTCGCCCCACATCCCAACATGAAACCCCACACTACATCCCCCACATCCAAACATGAAACCCCACACTACATCCCCCACATCCCAACATGAAACCCCACACTTCATCCCCAACACCCCAACATGAAACCCCACACTACATCCCCCACATCCCAACATGAAACCCCACACTAGGGTGTCCCACACCCCAACATGAAACCCACACTACATCCCCCACACCCCAACATGAAACCCCACACTACATCCCCCACATCCCAACATGAAACCCCACACTACATCCCCCACACCCCAACATGAAACCCCACACTAGGGTGTCCCACACCCCAATATGAAACCCACACTACATCCCCCACATCCCAACATGAAACCCAACACTAGGGTGTCCCACACCCCAATATGAAACCCACACTACATCCCCCACATCCCAACATGAAACCCCACACTAGGGTGTCCCACACCCCAACATGAAACCCCACACTACATCCCCACACCCCAACATGAAACCCCACACTACATCCCCCACATCCTAACATGAAACCCCACACTTCATCCCCAACACCCCAACATGAAACCCCACACTACATCCCCCACATCCCAACATGAAACCCCACACTAGGGTGTCCCACACCCCAACATGAAACCCACACTACATCCCCCACACCCCAACATGAAACCCCACACTACATCCCCCACATCCCAACATGAAACCCCACACTACATCCCCCACACCCCAACATGAAACCCCACACTAGGGTGTCCCACACCCCAATATGAAACCCACACTACATCCCCCACATCCCAACATGAAACCCCACACTAGGGTGTCCCACACCCCAATATGAAACCCACACTACATCCCCCACATCCCAACATGAAACCCCACACTAGGGTGTCCCACACCCCAACATGAAACCCCACACTACATCCCCACACCCCAACATGAAACCCCACACTACATTCCCCACATCCCAACATGAAACCCCACACTAGGGTGTCCCACACCCCAACATGAAACCCCACACTACATCGCCCACATCCCAACCTGAAACCCCACACTACATTCCCCACACCCCAACCTGAAACCCCACACTACATTCCCCACACCCCAACATGAAACCCCACACTACATCCCCACACCCCAACATGAAACCCCACACTACATCCCCCACATCCCAACATGAAACCCCACACTAGGGTGTCCCACACCCCAACATGAAACCCCACACTACATCCCCACACCCCAACATGAAACCCCACACTACATTCCCCACATCCCAACATGAAACCCCACACTAGGGTGTCCCACACCCCAACATGAAACCCCACACTACATCCCCCACATCCCAACCTGAAACCCCACACTACATCCCCCACATCCCAACCTGAAACCCCACACTACATCCCCCACATCCCAACCTGAAACCCCACACTACATCCCCACACCCCAAGTTGAAACCCCACACAAGGATGCCCTACACCCCAAAATGAAACATGCTAAAGCCCCACACCCCGACCCACACCTCCCCAGCAACCCCACGATCCACTCACAACTCATCCACAATAAACACCAACAGTTATGATATTGCATATTTTTACTATTCACTTAGAAGCATGACAAATGATTTCGACGTAATATCATTACATTAAACAACTCTCTAAAAATATTTAAATTAAACTCAAAGAATCGTGATAGGAAAGTTATAATAAATACCGCGTTTAACCCATTTTGTTAGATCAATATTATGATACTGTAGGTTACTACTCATACACGTTTCTGACGTTTACTGTAATCATAACCCCGACATCATAAGCGATTTAAAAATAAGCTAATCTTATTGTGTTACGTTATTATTCAAATAAGCCATAGCCTTTATGCTAGCAAGAAAATTGTCTTGAATTTTAAAACAAATACGTTTAAATCTAGAATCTATTAGATAAAACTTATAATTACAATAAAACATAGTCTTAGCCTTTTATCTTATTTAATTATTTAACTTAACAATCATAAATGCGACAAGGAAAGTAAAAAATTAAGCTTAATACTCGTAAATAGCTACATTTAACCTGCTAAGTTATTTCCCCTACCACAGGGGTCGGCAACCTGCGGCTCGCGAACCGCATGCGGCTCTTTGGATGTCAAGGTGCGGCTCTCGAGTTCAATGCACTAGTATTAATAATTATTTTATTTCATTTTCAAAACTCATAAAAATATTATACTGTTAAGAAAAACAACTTTAAACAGGATTAAAACACTCATCAGAGAACAGTGAGAACAGGTGAGGCAGAAAGGAAATGGACAGCTGACAGCCGCTTGGGCACCAGCCCCACAGTCGTGCTTTAGCCAGCCCCGTGGCGACAATTCAATGCTTTCCACTGCAGAAGTGCCGAAGTTTTCGAATATTTTTAAATGGGGAATGTTATGTTACTCAGAATGCATTCATCTACCTGTCCGTATGCATTAATTTGACCTGAGTGACGAAGTATTTTAGTTATTAGCTTCCTGCGGTTGAGCCAGGTACTGGACGGTGGGGTACGAGTAGGGTGGAAGATAAGCCTGGTGAGAACCAAAGGACAGAAGCGACCGATACACGGTAATCAAACCGATATCTAAGCCAGTTAGTCGGAGGTTGCCTGGTTTAGGCCTGCCTGGCTATTGGCAGACACGTCCTAAGCCAGTAATGTCCGTAAAAAAAAGAAAAAAAAAATATATTATTGGCTTCTAAAGTGGATTGTGATAGTCCTATAGTTATATCATTTTATTAGTAACTTTATCATAGCAGAGCTAGCTAAAACACTTTGTGTGAAACATTTCTATGTTTTCATATGAATCAATTATAGTTCATATTCAACGTTATTTATTTCACATAAAAATCAAATTTATTTACCTAATCTTTATCGAATACCAAAATATTGAAACAAGTTAATAAAAAGTCTAGTGACAATTTAAGCGCAATTTCTTTAATTAATTTTTAAAATTATAAATAAATTAATAGGGTACAAAAATAACGTTTGATTTAATAAGTAAAAAAAAAGACAACTATATTAACCTATATCAACGGAAATAGTTTTATTTTAACGAGTAGGCCTACAAGATGCTCAGTTTAAAAAAGTAGTAAATATCATCCTAGGCATACACGATGCTCAGTTTAAATGTTCTTAATTAATTTTTTGTGACCGAAAGAAAGGATATTTTTGAAAACTTTCTTCGGCAATATTGGTCTAAATTATGGCAGGAATCGATTGGTAAATGTTTCAAGTCGCTAAGTGGTCTGGTTGCCGAGATATGGAGCAAAAACTGCATTTGTTCGAGGTTTTTTTGGCTTTTCCGGGAAATCCAGGAAGGAATTTCGGGATTTTTTTTGGCCCACAATCATCCTTGGAACTTGCTTAACATATTTGCTTTGAAACTAGTCCTCGATATTGCTTCGTTGAGGAGGAGATACGACTTAAAACTGCGGACACACATCCATCCATCCATCCATCCATCCATCCATCCATCCATCCAGAAATGACGCATTATTAAACGCAATTGCCAGTATGGAAATTGCGCTAATAATTGCCAGTATGGAAATTGCGCTAAAAAATAATGCAAATGGCTCTTTAAACACTAGATTTTGTGTAAATTGTAACTTTTGGCTCTTCTGTCTCAAAAGGTTGCAAACCCTGCTCTACCGTAAATAATTAGCAATATTTAAAATTCATTAATTGATTTATAAACTTTAATTTAACTAGCAGCAAAGAATTGGCATAAAAACATAATTGCAAATTCATCTATAATTTTATATAGATGAATTAGCAATTATGTTATAATTACAATACAACTCTGTACAGAATAATCCGAAAAGAATTAACATAATCTTAAATTCCAAATCTATGGATCTTTCCAGTATATAAATAGAAATTCCAGGATAATATAATATCCACCAGTTCTTATAGCCGTTATTTTAATATAATATCTACCAGGGCTTGTAATTAGTACCTCGGGTACTTTTTACCCGCCATAGCTCTGGTTGAGCGAATTAAGGGTGGTACGAGTTACCCTCCGGTACAGATTGCTCACCTCTGCTCTACCCTATATATATATATATATATATATATATATATATATATATATATATATATATATATATATATATATATATATATATATATATATATATATATATATATATATATATATATATATATATATATATATATATATATATATATATATATATATATATATATATATATATATATATATATATATATATGCCAGGCTTTCTTTTGTAGGGTCGTTAACAGCGTGGGGAATGTTGGATGCAGCCTTTCTGTTTTAAGGAGCGTTGCATCAACCGTCTATACGCATTTAATACATTTAATACGAGTGTAGAGTTACAACTTGCTGTTGTCATTATTTAAGTCATCGATGCATATTTTTGTATTACTGTGTGCGATCGGTTATGTCTATCTTAAATATTCCCATTGTGTTCCACTGAAAAAAGACCAAATGTTGCCTTCTTTATATTTCAGCTAAACAACGATGCTAAATATAACGTTTGTAATCCTTTTTGCTATTATCGTGAATGGTATGTTTGTTGTTTATGCATGTTAAAGTTTGAGTATTAAAACTTCTTTTAAATATTCTATTTCTGTCAGTATATAACGTTACATTTTTTTGTGTTTCTATGCATAATTCTCATCAACAATATATATATATATATATATATATATATATATATATATATATATATATATATATATATATATATATATATATTGGAAATTAACTCTCTAACGGTAACAATATTAAGATATCAGGAAATTACCTCAAATTTCATAATTAAACCCCTTTCCACCACACCAGGGGTCTCCAAACTACGGCCCGCGACGATCTTTTTGTCCACTGAATAAATGTTTGTTGGAGGTGGCTGAGGAACTTTGCACAGAAAATTCAAAACTTTTTGAAAATGTAGCGTTGGGTGCAAATACAATTACTCGCCGTGTTGCAGACATTGGTGAAAACATAATGACTCTAATAGTGAAAAATGCAAGCAAGTTTCTCCATTTTTCAATTGCAATGGATGAGTAGCTGGACAGCTGTACCACCTCAACGTCTTGTGTTCATTAGAGATGTGGATGAAGACATGAACATAACACAATAGCTGGCTTCCCTACATAGAATGTATGACACTGTTACCGAAGAGGATATCTAACCATAGATAGTTCAGAGAGAAACACAAAATCGCAAGATTTACCATATTTCACATCAGTAAGATTGCTAATTTTGCGAGAAAATTCTGTGACAGCCATTATTGTCTGATGAAGAGTGGGTAAAGAAATCGGCCTCTGCTTCAGACATAACTAGTCATTTAAATTTTCTGAACTTAAAATGTCAAGAGAGGGAAATCTAGTTTCTGATCTATACACCCACATAAAAACCTTTAGATACAAACTTGTCATGTTTTTGGAACAAATACAGGCTAACAAATTGACGCACTCTAAGCAGTGCAAGGTCTTTACGGCTGAAGCAACCATTGAGTTCCCCACGTCATTTACATACGAGATCATTAAAGACCTCCAGCTGCAGTTTCAGTAGCGTTTTTTTTTTACTTGGATTTAAAGGCAGAAGAAGTGAGACTGTTTCAAAAAGCCCATTTGAAGCTAATGTGGCCAGTTGCAAAGATGAACTGCAGCTGGAGGTCACTGAATTGCAAGCAAATGACTTCCATAGAGACATGTTCAAAGAAGAGCGGATGGGTTTTTATAAGTTTTTGCACAAGGAAGAGTTTCCTAATATTAAAACATTTGCATCAAAGTACCTTTCAAATTTTGCAACAACATGCCTGTGTGAACAAGCATTTTTAAGAATGAAATACGCCGAGAAAAATTTGAGAGCAAACGTGGGGGGGGGGGGGGGGGGGGCGAGGGGGGGCACCACGACCCTCAAGAGATGCCTTAAAGAAACTCTGGCCCCCCGAAGTGATATTTGATAGTTAATGCGGCCCTCGAGCTAAAAAGTTTGGAGACCCCTGCACCACACGAAATTGCAATTAGGAGTCATTCATACATGACGTCATATTCTTTTTTACTAATTTACCTCCCCCACCCCGTTACAATATCACACATCTTTACAAAAAACCTGACTCACCCACCCTAAAACGACTTCACATCTCAACCTACAACCCCATAAAAATCGCAGTATTAAGTTTTTTTTTAAACATCGATTTCTTACTAAAAATAATTACTGATCTGGCTTAACATTGAATATAATAATTAATTACTAATACAGATTACACAGACAACTTTCTATACCGCTAAAATTTTAATTTATATTCTAATATAATTTTTCAAAATTCAACAGTATGAAGTCCCACTCCCTCAACCCCTCACCCCCTTCCCACATCGTCACAAAATTCTGAAACCCCTTGCCACTATTGACGTGTTACGTCATTTATGGAAGATCCCCCCCCCCCCTTACCTATTTTATATTATAACTAAATCACGATTTCTTCTTTAATCCTTAAATAACTTAAAGATTATGTACACTAATATTTTTGTTACAATTTCGCAAAATACTTTTTTTAAAATGTACTAAACCCTTAAGTTTAAAAACTAGTTTAAAATTTTCTAAACACCCCCCCCCCTCTTGACATACGTCCCAAAATTACGGGTCCCAACCTTCATATGAGAGAGACGTCATGTATGGCCTTACACTTTAATAATCTAAGTCTTTCGTATTGGCTACCAGAATAGTTAGCAATGTTTTAAAATAAAAAAATCAGCTTTTAATTGAAATTAAATAATGTAGCAAAGAGAATAAAATGATAATTTTCTTTTGATGCTTTTGTTTTTTTAAAACTGCTAGAACGAGAATACTGCCTCAATCAATTATGTTTATTGAATCATTTATCTTTTCTATACCTAAAATAAGTTACTGAACACTTAATTAGTAAATAACTATTAAGAAAAAAAAACCCTGTATTGCCAACTTATTGCTTCAAGAAACGCTATGTGACTAATAATGTGTAAATTTTGTGTTTTCCTTCCTCTTTTTCAGTTGCTTTCACGGTGGTATTTCCACGTAAGCATTTTATACATTATATATAAAGTGAATAATATTATGTATTTTAACTGTAACTTGCTGGCTGCATTCGTAGTATTTTTATTACAATTGTTCTATTGCTTTCATTTATTTTAAAGACAATGTTCCTATAATTTAAAAAGTAGACACAAAATTGAGTGCTAAAATAAATAATGGTTCATTTTACTGCATTTATTTCAGTGAATATTATATTATTTTAAATAATTAAAATAGTGCATAAATTATTCAGACATTTAATTCCAGTAGAAGGGTTAATTTCGGGTAGGAATAAAAAAAATTATACTTTATATTATGTGCGTATGGAACATGTCTAAGTAGCATTTGTAAGCAACTTTTAAACAACCATAAATTTAAAGATGATCAAGTTCCAACTTCTTCACGGAATATTATTTTTTTGTTCCTTCTTTCTTTGTTCGTGTAGGATCTCTAATCTAAGATCTAATGTGACGGTTTTTTTTTAAAGAGTGAAGTAATTAAAAAAAAACGTTTTTTTTTTACTGTATTATAAATAAAAGTAACAGCATCAAACTATTAAACTAGAGGACTAAATTATTATTATAAGATGTATATATTATAATTATATTTAAAATATTATATATAATGTCCAAGCTGTGGACCCAATTTTTTATCGTCGCCATACCCCCCAAAAAGGCAACTTACAACTCTGTCAAAACTACCGCACCATCAGTCTAATTAGTCATACACGCAAAGTCCAGATCACCAGCAATACCAGCAACATCGTTCCCTCGTCTTCATAGACTTTAAGAAGGCATTCGACAGAGTATGGCATGATGCACTGCGGGATACCATGCACAAATATAACATCAAGGCAAATATCACATTGTTAAAAAATGTACACGAGAGCAACCAGCGCAGTAGTTTTTAAGGATTACATTGCCGCTTAGGAAGATCACGTGTGCTCAGTCAGCATCAGCGGGCGCATTAGTACCAATCAACGATTCGCTGATGACATAGGAGGAATGATCGCAAGTTGATAGAAATAGTAAATAGATTTGAGAGACCATCAACATAGCAACGGAGATCAATGCCGCAAAGACAATGATCCTGACCAAAAAACCTAATGGTATTGCGGCAGACATTCTCGCAAATGGGCATAGATTGGAGGAAGTACATTCAGTCCAGTATCGTGGCGTCATACTATCCAATGAAGGAACAAAGCAAGAAATACTTGCAAGAAGTGCACAATCAACAAGAACACTCAGTAAACAAAGAAACATTTGGCAAGACAACATTTTTATTTGCACACAAGTCTGTCGGTCACTGGAGGTGTTTGTCCATCTGTATTGTATCGAGGCATGGACTCCACAAGGAGACATCCAGAGAAGAATCCAGGCCCTGAAATGAGATGTCCGCACAGACCCCCGGGGATCTCATACAGAGATCACATTACTGCTCCCTTTGAACGTCTGCCGAGCGCAGACGTATCAAGAAAATTGAGTTATTATGCCAATATTGCAGGGCGCTGTGCCTTGAGGGAGAAGAAAGACAAAGTCATCATTGGTTGGATGACACTAGAGATTGCCATATATATATATATATATATATATATATATATATATATATATATATATATATATATATATATATATATATATATATATATATATCTAATATATAAAGCTCAATTCTGTAACGCATATGTTTGTCGTTGGCATTTCTACGGATTTAAGTGTTAGATCAATTATCGTGCGCAGTTGTCTAAATTTATGAGTTAAAAAATTACTATTAAAAGTGTTGGGAAATCATTTTCCTTTTTCAAATTATAATAATAATTGTCGGCATGTTCATTAAACACAAGTTTTAAAAAAATATCATCTTTTACAAAAATTCTAATTATGTTTTTATTTAGTCCTATAGCGCTTACTTCCCTTTGATAAATTAGGCAAAACACAATTACTTCCCTTTATAAAACCATAGCATTAGTTGAAAAGCATTTACTTTTTAATTACTTTGTTTTGGTGTTGGGAAAAAAATAATTACATAATTAGCGGGGATTGATCAAGTGCAAATGTTTTAGGTATTTTACGGATAAGCTTGGAGTATTATAATTGTTCATTAAATTGAAACAGGCGCGTTCGTATAAGTGAGTGCAAAAACTATGAATAAGTTGGGGTACTATAGTCGTTTATTAAGCTAAAACAGGCGATTCTGCCCCGGGCGTTTATGTTCGCGTTAGTGTTTTCTTTGTGTTTAGGTGGGTTTGCGTTAGTGGTTGCGTTTTGATTTGGTTCGTTTTTGTTCTTTCTTTTTTCGTTTTTGTTTGTGTTTTTTTTTTGTTTGGGTTTGTATTTGTGTTTTTGGTTGGTTTTGCGTTTGGATTTGGTTTGTTTTCGTTTGCTTTTTCGTTGTTTTTTTTTTGGTATTGGTGTTTGTGGTTGGGTTTGTTGTTAGGTTTTTGTTTTCGTTTGTTTTTTCTTTGTGTTTGTATTGGTGTTTGTGGTTGTGGTTGGGTTTGTTGTTAGGTTTTTGTTTTCGTTTGTATTTCTAATTGTGTTAGCGTTATGTTTGCGTTTTGTTGTTTTGGTTGGTTGTGGTTTGGGTGGGCAATGCCGGGTTTATGATGATTTCTAAACACACAGGTAATGGTCTTTAACGGAAAGGTTTTTCACAGAAGCCAGAGCAGGGCCTGGCCGGGACGGCTAGTATTGTATAAGGATGGATTGATGATGTGTAAATGGAGCGAGGGAGGGACGAATAAACAAACAGGTGACTGACGGATAGACGGACGGATGTTTTGATGGACGGACGGGTAGATAGACGGACGGACGGATGGACGGACGGATGTTTTGATGGACGGACGGACAGATGGACGGACGGATGTTTTGATGGACGGACGGGTAGATAG
Organism: Physella acuta; assembly: GCF_028476545.2. NCBI lineage: Eukaryota > Metazoa > Mollusca > Gastropoda > Physidae > Physella > Physella acuta. The sequence goes on along the minus strand of NW_026732982.1, from coordinate 63,599 downwards.
ACGGACGGACGGATGGACGGACGGATGTTTTGATGGACGGACGGGTAGATAGACGGACGGACGGATGGACGGACGGATGTTTTGATAGACGGACGGACGGATGGACGGACGGATGTTTTGATGGACGGACGGGTAGATAGACGGACGGACGGATGGACGGACGGATGTTTTGATGGACGGACGGACAGATGGACGGACGGATGTTTTGATGGACGGACGGGTAGATAGACGGACGGACGGATGGACGGACGGATGTTTTGATGGACGGACGGACAGATGGACGGACGGATGTTTTGATGGACGGACGGGTAGATAGACGGACGGACGGATGGACGGACGGATGTTTTGATGGACGGACGGACAGATGGACGGACGGATGTTTTGATGGACGGACGGACAGAGGGTTGGACGGACTGAAGGTTTGAGTGACGGACGGACAGATGGCTAGAGAGACTAACAGACTGACGACCAGTCAATTAGTTAGATGCATGGCAGATAATTTTTACTTTCATGTCATTTTTTTTTAGACCCCAGAGGATTTTCATCTAAAGGTAGATACTTATTATTTACTTCAAGTATTCAAATAGGCATACACATCGTATCAATATCCTATAATCAATATCCCATAATCAATATCCCATAATCAATATCCCATAATCAATATCCCATAATCAATATCCCATAATCAATATCCCATAATCAATATCCCAAATTGTAATTGACACACCCATTCTCTAAACTGTTAAAGTAATTCTAAAGTATTTATTTTATGTACTCTTTATATACGACCTTCTTTCTGATGCTCCTCTGATAGACAGCAGAGAATTTGATTTTAAAAAGTTTACTTTGCTGCATAGTAAATGAAGATGTAAAAGAGCCAGTGGCGTAGCGAGGTCGGGTGTCATTCGGTGCGGCACCTAATTAGGTGTCACGCCCCCCCCAGCCCCCTCCGTAATATATATATATATATATATATATATATATATATATATATATATATATATATATATATATGTATATATATATATATATATATATATATATATATATATATATATATATATATATATATATATATATATATGTATATATATATATATATATATATGTATATATGCCATATACAATTGTGTTTTTACGCATGTAATTATGTATTCAAATATATTTTGTTTGGTTGTATTTAATTTTTTACCCTTACAACTCCATACATGGATTAAAACATAAGTTACTACGATTCTCAACCAAACCGTTTTCCGTAGGCATATTTTGCAACGTTGAGTTAATGTAACTCACCTCCACCCTCCCCCTCCCGATGATTGCTTTAAACAGTGCTTAGATAATATTAACGATTTTTTAAAATCTATAGTCGGTTATAAATACAGCTGGATGTAGCATGTTTTCTCTATCATTAGTAGGTTTACGTCATGGTGTCACCCCCCCCCCCCTATCCACCCTTGTAAGAATTGGTGAACTTTGCTCTAAAGTCTATTTATCTCACTCTAATTAATCTTTTAATAAAATGGAATTATCATTTTTCTGTATATATTTTGCTATTTTTTGCGTTGGTGTCTTCTCCTAAATGGTGTCACCCGGAGCAGTCCGCACTCCTCGAACCCCCCCCCTCTTCGCTACGCCTCAGAAAAGAGTTGACATTTAAATATATATATATATATATATATATATATATATATATATACAGAGGCGTAGCGAGGGGGGGGCGGGGGGGGGGGGCGCCAAATTGAAAGTTTGAGGGGGGGGTGCAAATGAAAAGTTCGAGGGGGGGGGGGTGCAAATCGAAAGTTTGAGGGGGGGTGCAAATGAAAAGTTCGAGGGGGGGGGGGGTGCAAATCAAAAATTTGCTCCCGAGGGGGGCGCCAAATTGAAAGTATGTCCCCGGGCGCCGGGAAGGGTCGCTACATATATATATATATATATAGATGTATATAGATAAGAACTTTAAAACCTTTAGACTATCTTAACATTAGGAATTCATAATGCTCGTAGACATTTTAAAATGTAACTTAATTATCAATTTTCAAATAATGTAACAAAACTAGTCATAAGATAAATTGATAGATAATGACAAATGTTAATAAAATATATGAATTTTAAAGAATCTTTGCTAAAATTAGCTAAAGTTTTTTGGATGAAATTAGTCAATGCAACTGAAGAGTAAATATATACCCCAAGTAAATTAGAACTATTTGCATTATTTGAATATTAAGTAATTAATTATTACATAGTTATAAAAATTAGAAATCTTAAAAATGTCTCATTTTTATCTTACCTTGGGAACTTAAATTCTAATTCTTTAAGGAACTGGAACTGATTTAGCTAACAAGACACGAAAGTCTGACGATGGTAATGCCACCAGTAAGTATTTGAAAACTAAAAAAATGCTTTATACAATCGATATCACTTTCACACTGGTTTTAACTTGACTGTCACGTAATGAATGTTAAAAAAAACATGTGATTTGCTGTCTTTTAGAAACAAAGCTTTCTTTTTAAAAAAAAATTAGGTTTTACAACTCTATTAATATATTTTATGTGTATCCTATAAAGGCTTATTTTTATGTTACAAAATAGTTTTAATTTGATCCTTTGTAAATTTGTTATATATATATATATATATATATATATATATATATATATATATATATATATATATATATATATATATATATATATATATAAGTAGACTGTTTTACTAAATTTTAAATTAATCATTGAAACAATTTCCTAATTTTGTAATTTAGCAAAATAGATCCATCGTGTGACAACAAATCACACAATAATATGCTCGAACTCATTTTGGGCCTTGAAACTTGTTTAGGTGAAATTATTTAATGTAACAGTTGAGTTGATAATCGGTTTAAACATTAAAATATTGTACTATTTTTTACAATATGTATTAATTTCCAATTCTTTAAGGGGAAGGAACTGATTTATTTAACGTGACAGGAAAGCCTGACCAAGGTAACCTCACCAGTAAGTATTTTAAAACTTACAGTTTTATACAAAAATGATATCACTAAAATACTTGTTTAATTACTTTTATCGTTATTATGTGACTTAAAATCTATTAGTTCAGGCTGTATTTGAAAAGTGTATTAGGTTTTAATATTTTATTTGAGTAGCCAATCCAATATTTATGTGACAGAACAGTTTAATTCTGTTAAGAACAAAATTTAGTGTGATGTGCTAGGATTATGGTTTTGTTTACATTTTATTAGTCCTAAAAATAATCTCATCTGAAGGTAAATATTTATTGTTCAATTAATTTAAATACATTTTCCTTGTTATTATTTATACTATACCTTTGGAATAGAAACTGCGTGTTAAGAAAATAAATAAGTTTGTAATCGCCTAATACTGAATTATTTCAATTATGGTAACCCTTTTTGAAAATTAAACCCGTTTATTGTATTGGAAATTTAGCTAGGTATAATGTTGATGATGTATTTTTTAATATAATCTATTTTTAAGAAAACTAGTCAGTACAGATTATGATAAATCTGGTGTTTATGTAATTCAATGCACTATTAATAATAATTATTATTATACACCTATTATTAATGAAAATCAGAACAAATTAAAACATTATACTAGATAATGTGATAGTTATAATTTATATTTCATTACTTAATAATTAGCCTACATTTTGAGAAACATAAGAAAAAAAAATAGATTTTCGATATATTTGAATGGCACTACATATATTAATGAAAGGTTAATTAATTATTCAATTAGTAAATTATTTTACTTTTACACTTAAAATATATCAGATTATTAAGTAACAGAATTTTAAACTTTAATAAAAAATCATTGTTTATATAGTTAAAGAGTCCATTTTATTAACCTCATTTTTAAAGATAACTATTTATAACTGTATACTGTTAAATGTTTTAAATTGCATAGTGTATGCCAATTCTATAGGAAGAAGCGGCTGATTTATGTTCCTAAATCACTGTCACCAGTAAATCTTCAATAACTTACAATCGTATGACATCAGTAAAATACATGTTTAATTACCTTAAGCTGTTTAGTGAATCTAACCTATACATGAGATACTCCGTCTGTTTCAAAAGTCTAGCTTTAAGAAGTAGATTAGGTTTACAATTTGTTTATATATAATTATGAGTAATTTATAATTATCATGTTAAAAAACCGTTTCATTCCATTTAGAACATATTTGGTTTTATTGTGCATGAGTGATTTTTTTTGTTTAGTTTTTTTTATTATCTTTTATTTTTAGCCCCCAAAAATATCTCATCTGAAGGTAGATATATCTTATTTAATGTATTTAATCAATTTTTCACTGTTATAATGTTACTTACCAAGAGACGTTAATTGTCTAAATTATAAACTTGTGTTTATAATCCACTTAAATTAAACTGAATTAATTTGTTGTAGCTAAAACCATCCATTGTGCTGGACATTTAATTTGGCTGAATAATTATAATGTATTTGTTGTATATTCTCTTTATTTAAGAATCTGGCTCTGATGTACTGATAGCAGGTTGATAATTTGAGACATCTGTTGTTTAAAGAACAAAGTCTGATGCGCATACAGTAGAGTATCATTTATTTTGCTTCCCTAGAACCAGAATATTCCCAATTTTTTTGTTGGTTTCGAGATTTATACACTGTTGTGTCTACTAAGGACTCTCACGATTTTTACACAACAATTTAACCTCGCTAAATCCATATTATAGAAATATTAAAGAAAACAAAATTTTAAAGCCACGCCTTGTTGTGAACATTTTAATAAAGTGGATTTATAACAGTCTGGTTCTAGGGAAGCAATATATATATATATATATATATATATATATATATATATATATATATATATATATATATATATATATACACACAGAGAGAGAGAGAGAGAGAGAGAGAGTAAGAGAGAGAGAGAGAGAGAGAGAGAGAGAGACTATTGATAACCCGAAAATCTAGAGTGCAGACCACAGCCCGCACGCGAATCTTCAGGACTTCCCTAAGTCCACCCAGCTCTAATAAGTACCTGACTAACGTTAGGGAAAATAAAGGCCACTGGACCTGGTGCTGCCCATGACATCCCATTATATGCGCGGTCAATAAATATGTGAACTCTACTCCATCCGCCTCTTGAAACGGGGGGACTTTAATAACTTTCTTATTTTAAAATCCAGATTACACGAACAGATTTTTAATAAATGTCTGATTTGTTTCTTGTAGGTGCGATCGTTGGGGCTCTGTTTTTCCCTCTCACTGCCGTTGTTCTGATCACTGTCTACGTTTGCAGCGTATTGTAATAAGGTAATAGTTCTCTTGGTGTTTTATTATTTTTTTTTCATTTTTTTTACAATCATTTATATTCTGGCAATGACAATTTATTAAAAAAAATGTATATTTGTGTATATTGGCATTTTCGCTACAGTCTGTTTTAGGATAAGTGTGACGCAGCAAGTTCACATGCTAATTTAAACTAGGTGATATAGGTAGGGTACACAATGTGTGTTTCAATAATTAAAATGTAATGACGCGGTCGGTGGTGTAGTGCACGACTGCTAACAGGAAGGGTTCGGGTTCGGGTTCAAGTCCATAGAAAATGTTTGCCCCGTGGCAAAAGCTAACTTGAAAGCATCCAATCAAGCAGGCAGTTTTCATATATTAACTTAGGCAAAAATAAAAATAAAAACATTGGACCTTACAGCTACAATAATAACGGGCCGTGGAACTACTGAAACAACACAGAAACAGCTTACATAGCAGTATTAAATGAAAAAAAAGCACACTCCATAAAATATAAGAAAATACCACCGTATGATGACGCAGATTTCAAGATGTATGGTTTCTCTCTATGTATTTTTGTCCCAGCTACAAATACAGACAACCTAGCCATTATTAATCATGAATTGAACTTTTTCTTCAGAGCCGAGCTACATCATCACACAGTAGACGCAGGAAATAGGTCATCACACAAGGAGTAGGTCATCACACAAGGAGTAGGTCATCACACAAGGAGTAGGTCATCACACAAGGAGTAGGTCATCACACAAGGAGTAGGTCATCACACAAGGAGTAGGTCATCACACAAGGAACCGAAAACGCATAAGCCTTCGCAGTTACGACACCCGAACAACGAAATGCCACACCTTAGGACATCTTCAACGAAAAAACAGTCACCCCCCCCCCCCTCTGCCGCCTTCGTCCCACACAACAGCTAAATCAAAGACACAGAATGCCAGTACGTCGATGTATGTTGGAAAATGTAAAGGATGGCATACACACCCAACGTCCACATCTACACAGAGATTAGGCGTGTTGTGCCATTCTGGGTCAACTACGGCAAGCTTTACTCTGCACATCCATCTTCCAACCGTAGTCACTACAGAACCAAGTTTTTCTCAGTGCCACCATTGTTAAAATCCACGTCACTACAGAACCAAGTTTTGCTCTGTGCCACCATTGTTAAACCAACGTTACTACAGAACCAAGTTTTGCTCTGTGCCACCATTGTTAAACCAACGTTACTACAGAACCAAGCTTTGCTCTGTGCCACCATTGTTAAAATCCACGTCACTACAGAACCAAGTTTTGCTCTGTGCCACCATTGTTAAAATCTTTAAACCCACGTCACAACAGAACCAAGCTTTGCTCTGTGCCATCATTGTTTAACCAACGTTACTACAGAACCAAGTTTAGCTCTGTGCCACCATTGTTAAACCAACGTCACTACATAACCAAGCTTTGCTCTGTACATCCATCTTCCAACCAAAGTCACTGCATAACTAAGATTTGTGCCATCATTGTTAAACCCACGTCACTGCAGAACCATAAACTTGGATGGCTTTCGAATTGAGATGTTGCCATAGCAAAGATTTTTAAAAAGGCGGCCCACCTGATATGCATCCATCCGTGCAAGGAGATGCTAATTTGTGAGATGTCGTCCAGCAGATAACGTGAGGTCTGGTTCCTACAGGTTATTCACACAATAATGAACATACAAGGCTTACACACCTGAACACATACACAGATACATACATGGACAGGCAGAGACAACTGTCATCAAAGAACACAACAAAACCCTGGGACTCAGCACAAAGTTCGACTACTCAACTCTACAAAATTATACAATAACATGACATGAGACATTTTATGGCTTAACGAATATAACAGCAGCACACACATATGAAATGAACATTTACAAACACATTTTTGTTATTATTTCATTTTTTTGTTTTTGTTTTATTTAGATAAATTATTAGCAATAGTAACTCTATATTTTCTATATTTATATGTATTTATTGAATGTTTTAGTACTAGGCAAGGGGTCGGCACTCTTTTAAGACGGAAGAGCCAAAAGTTACAATTTACAAAATTTCTTAGTTTTTAAAGAGCGACTAACATTATTTTTTTTCAATACTTTGATATTTGATAAGGATTTGGTAAATAAATTTGATTTATGATTTGAGATAAATAGCGTTAAATATGAACTGATATTGCTTCATATAAAAATATACAAATTTTAATGTTTCGCACAAAAAGTGTTATAGCTAGCTCTGCTTTGATAATATTAGTAATCAAATAATATAACTATATGACTATCACAATACACTTTAGAAGCCAATAATTTGTTTATCTTTCTTTACGGACACCACTGGCTCAGCAGGTGTCTCCCATTAGCCAAGCAGGGCCAGAGGCGTAGCGACCCTTCCCGTCGCCCGGGGACAAACTTTCGATTTGCACACCCCCCCCCCCGCTCAATCTTTCGATTTGCACCCCCCCCCCCCTCAAACTTTCGATTTGCACCCCCCCTCAAACTTTCGATTTGCCCCCCCCCCTCAAACTTTCGATTTGCACCCCCCTCAAGCTTTCGATTTGCACCCCCTTCAGACTTTCGATTTGCACCCCCCCTCAAGCTTTCGATTTGCACCCCACCCCCTCAAACTTTCAATTTGCACCCACCTCAGACATTTGATTTGCACCCCCCCCCCCTCAAACTTTCGATTTGCACGCCCCCCTCAAGCCTTCGATTTGTACCCCCTTCAGACTTTCGATTTGCACCCCCCCTCAAGCTTTTGATTTGCACCCCACCCCCTCCAGCTTTCGATTTGCACCCCCCTCAGACATTTGATTTGCACCCCACCCCTCAAACTTTCGAACTGCATCCCCCCTCAAACTTTCGATTTGCACCTCACCCCCTCCAGCTTTCGATTTGCACTCCCCCTCAAACTTTCGATTTGCACCCCCCCTCAAGCTTTCGATTTGCACCCCCTTCAGACTTTCGATTTGCACCCCCGCTTAAGCTTTCGATTTGCACCCCCGCTCAAACTTTCGATTTGCGACCCCCCCCCCCCCCCTCAGACATTTGATTTGCACCCCCCTCAAACTTTCGAACTGCATCCCCCTCAGACTTTCGATTTGCACCCCCTCAAACTTTCGATTTGCACCCCACCCCCTCAAACTTTCGATTTGCACCCCACCCCCTCAGACTTTAAATTTGCACCCCCGCTCAAACTTTCGATTTGCTCTCCCCCTCAGGCTTTCGATTTGTGCCCCCTTACAAACTTTCAATTTGTTTTTCCAACCCATTTTGGCGCCCCCTATGGTCGGCGCCAAGGGACATATGTCCCCCCCCCCCCCCGCTACGTCTCTGGGCAGGCCTCAACACGGCGAACTAGGACTAACTGGCTTGGGTATCGGTTTGATTGTTGTATTGGTCGCTTCTGTCCTTCGGTTCTCACAAGGCTTATCTTATCTACTCGAACCCACAGTCCAGTACCTGGCTCAACCGTAGGAAGCTAGTAACTAAAATACTACAGCATTCAGGACTGTCTTTGTATACCTACGGACTGTCTTTGTATGCCTACAGTTAGAGTAATGCACTCTGAATAAAATAACAATCCCCATTTAACGCTATTCGAAAAAGTCGGCACTTTGCCAGTGGCAAGCATGGAATTGTTGCCACGGGTCTGGCCAAAGCATGACTGTGGGGGTGGGCTGTCAGCTGTCCGTGTACTCTCTAACTTATCCCACTTTAAGTTAAAGACCTGTAGTAGCCAATCAGGGCTAATGTTAATAAAAGAGGCTAGAGATAAAAATTTAGATTAAAGTCAGTCTGTTGTAGCATAGCTATTATACAAGTCAGTAAGTTGTTGGATAGCAATTAGACAACTTTTGATGTTACTGGTCTTGGTGTGTTGAGAAGCCTAATTGGAATAATTAACAAGTTTTTCTATAACTTAAAACTTCATAGTTTAGGACAGTTAGTTCCGTGCCACTTTTAAATTAATTTATTTTAATGCCAACTTACTTATGGCCGGTTGTAAAACTGCGTGATTGCAATTATTGTAATTCAGCTTACTAAATGAGCTAAAGACTTTTTTCAAATTATTTCCCTTTATCTGGTAAACATACTTACCTGTTTCTTGTGGGGGCCATCATAATAATTTTGTTAACTTACTTCTAATAGAAAGTAGATGTTAAAAATCCTGATAAAATCTGATGATTAGCAGTTCTTTTAATATAATTTGACAATCTCTGTTTAAAATATTAGATCAATAGATAGAAGCATTTGGGACTAGCATACTGGGTGAATTAGATGTGTTCACATTTATTTCAATTGATGTATTATAAATACAAACTTTAATTCCTCAATTTTTATCGATTGCATTTCTTCTTTCTGCATGCTCTGTTTGGGCAATGATAAATAAATGTATTAAACTCATTTTATCATTTCTTCAATTTTTTAAACGCATTGTTTTAATTACTATTTAGTTACTTAGCATTAAAATTACAGAAATACACATTTACAAGAAGTTATATTATATGTGTGCATACAACTAAGAGTATTAAATAATATCTTAGTCTGTAGAACGGTAAAATGTAATGTCAGACACGATTGTGTATCCATAGATCTAGAATCTTGATCTATGGATGATGAAATAGATGTCTATTTTATCAGCGTCAGTATTTCTTTCAACTTTTTGCTTTTACATTTAATTTTTTTTTGGGCGGAGGGACGGGGACGGGGAGGGGGGGCGGACAGTGGTAAAAGTATATATTTTCTATATAAATTCTATTTCGTTCGAGAAGGGGGGGGGGGGCACGGTAGACGTTACACGAGAGGAAGGGGTGCTGAAAGAAAACTCTGCTCCGCATATGAACGAGTCAGTAAAATGTCCAACTGGTTTTGTTATATTAATCAAACAGACACAGTTCTCTGAGTAAACTTTGGTACTTTATTGTTATATACAGACAGCTCAGACGACACGTCCTGTCTCTGACCCTACCTTTCGTTAACTACCGCACACGTACACGTGCTGCACCGGGTGACACCATGAGGCGCCGCACCGGGTGACACCATGAGGCGCCGCACCGGGTGACACCATGAGGCGCCGCACCGGGTGACACCATGAGGTGCCGCACCGGGTGACACCATGAGGCGCCGCACCGGATGGGTGACACATGAGGTGCCGCACCGGGTGACACATGAGGTGTCGCACCGGGTGACACCATGAGGTGCCGCACCGGGTGACACCATGAGGTGCCGCACCGGGTGACACCATGAGGTGCCGCACCGCGTGACACCATGAGGTGCCGCACCGGGTGACACATGAGGTGTCGCACCGGGTGACACCATGAGGTGCCGCACCGGGTGACACATGAGGTGTCGCACCGGGTGACACCATGAGGTGCCGCACTCGGTGACACCATGAGGTGCCGCACTCGGTGACAACATGAGGTGTCGCACCGGGTGACACCATGAGGTGCCGCACTCGGTGACACCATGAGGTGCCGCACTCGGTGACACCATGAGGTGCCGCACTCGGTGACAACATGAGGTGTCGCACCGGGTGACACCATGAGGTGCCGCACTGGGTGACACCATGAGGTGCCGCACTCGGTGACACCATGATGTGCTGCACCGGGTGACACCATGAGGTGCCGCACTCGGCCATAGTGACTCCACTGGTCTTTGTACAGTCAATGTTGGAGTCCAGTGGTGAAAGACAGTGAGGTGAATGCAGATAATAACATCACAGTTTTAGTATCCTCAAACATTCAAGATAATAACTGCTACAATAGGCGTATATTGCACCTGAATTTCTTAGGATTCTAACATTGTTTTATTTCTACTGCATTGGTATTTATAAAGATCGTAGACGTATATTGCACCTTGAATTTCTTAGGATTCTAACACTACCAGTTTTATTACTATTTCATTGGTAGTACCAGACTAAGTCTTGTTCCACAGTTTCATCATTAGGTCAGAAGTGGGAAAATTGTTCTTTATTATTTGTCTATTTAAAATTGATATTAAATCTAAAAATAATAGAAGAGATCTTTTATTCAAATCTTGAAGCTTCTTTAACAAGTTTTCTCTGAAAGAAACGAACTGAGTGTTCCACTTCATCAAGTTTATTTGTGCCGTGTGCTTCATACAATATTTCATTCAGCAGTAAATCTGTTTTAGCCTTGATCTCATTGAAAGTTTTCAATGGCGAGTCTAGCTTTTCAAAAGCTGTGTGAAGGTTGTTGAGCTCCTTTATAAGCTCGCACCTTAAAGCTCCCCGAAGATTTGTTTTTGAATTCTCGGCTTCAATGGCTTTCCCTTTCGAATTGTAAGCTTGTCTGAATTTAACGGCCGAATCTTTGACGCTTTTTAAAGTTTGGACACTTAGTTCGTAGTCCTGACAATGCTCTAGAACTTTTTGACTCATTTTATCAAGGTTTTCATTTGGGGTGAGTAGAAGATAAAAGTCCTCATACAACAACTCTAATCGCTTTTTCATCTTTTTCTTTAGTTCATCCAAGCAAAACATTAAAAGCATAGATTTGCGATTTTCTTCTTGTTTTTGAAAATGTTTCATGTAATATTTATTTTTAATACTGAAAGTATGTTGAAGGATTTCTTGAGCGCTATTGTATTTCTCCATTTCACTGCCATTATTATTAATCAGGACAATTCTAAAGTTACACTCTTGAAATAACTCAAGCAGTGGACCTCTCTGTCTCTCACACCAATCTTTGAAAGTTGGAAATTTTTTATTATTCTCATCGCTTGAGTAGTTGTCTCCATGCGTCATCACTAGAACACAATTATCCCGAATAAAGTTTGGTCCGAAAATTGTTTTTAAATACAAAATTGTGTGTTGCTCTTCTGCACTGTAGGTATTAATGTAGCTTAAGACGAGCAAAATGGCGTCCAAATGTTGGATCGTATTGTCTTTCATGACTTGAAAAGCTTCGCTTATTTTGTCTCTAGCAAACCTTATATTCTCAACATCATCATCAACGTTAGAATCAAACAGACCAGGCGTATCAATAATTTTGAGGGTCTGACCGCCGACTTTGGCACTAAACAAACCAACTCTCTTAGAACCAGTTGTCGTGTCTGTAGCCCTCTTGAAAACGTCGTCATGCGTGATTGAGTTCAGAGTTGAGCTCTTGCCATGCCCTGTTTTCCCAACACACACGTAACTTACAGCTTGCTGACTTTGATTGCTTCCCATTGTTAAAAACAGATCTGCGTTATCTCAGCTTTACTGAGGAAAAATAAACAAAATGAATATAAAGCTTGAAAGGAATTTGTGTTGGAAAAGTTGATCTGAAAACATCTACAAGGAGTTAACATATTGGGTGGTGGCCAATGTTCCCTCTAAGCTGCGCGGTTGCGCGGCCGCGAAGCAGTTTTGAGTTGCCGCGCAGTGATTTTGTAAAATAAATATTTCATCATTTAAGACTTTTACAACACCGCGCACAGAAAATACGTCACTGACACATAGCTGAAACATCACTGACACATAACTGACACACCATTGACACATCACTGACACATGACTGACACATCACTGACACATCACTGGCACATCACTGACACATCACTGATACATGACTGACACATGACTGACACATGACTGACACATGACTGACACACCACTGACACCTCATTGACACATTACTGACATATCAATGATACATCACGGACCCGTCCCTCGTTATCCTAACCTCGACGGAAATTGTTGTATTTCTTTGTGTAGACTACTTCAGAAGATAGAGGATAGCTATTAGTTGATATCTTTGCATCTAAAGCTATGATACAAGTACAAGCAGTCATAATTTAATGTCGCATCAGAGCTCATGTGTTTTAAAAATATTTTTTATTTTAACGATAGCTGACATCTGCACAATAAACGTACAACTAGTTGCATACCTGACGTCAAAATGTGTACAGAAAGAATACAGCCCAAAATGTGTACATAATGCATACAGCCCAAAATGTGTACAGAAAGAATACAACCCAAAATGTGTACATAAAGCATACAGCCCAAAATGTGTACAGAAAGCATACAGCCCAAAATGTGTACAGAAAGAATACAGCCCAAAATGTGTACAGAAAGCATACAGCCCAACTCGTTTATCACTTCTAAATGCGTAGAATAAATAAGACAGTACAACTCATATGTTACGTTTTGATGTGTACCATAAATCATACAGCTCAACATATATATATATATATATATATATATATATATATATATATATATATATATATATATATATATATATATATATATATATATATATAGAGAGAGAGAGAGAGAGAGAGAGAGAGAGAGAGAGAGAGAGATGATGCTTAATGTACTATTACAGCATACTGACCAACTTATTTCAATATTTGTGACGCCACCATTTATACAACAAATCACACAGCCCAACATCTGTGTGACGTCACAATGTCTATTACAAATTTTTAAGCCCTGTATATATCTGATGTTAACATATCATGTACAATAAATGATTAAGCCCCACATAATTCTATCGTCGTAACGTTAACATTAAATCACGCAGCCCAACATATGCATGACGTTAACTAGATTTCCTAGGAAAATAACCCGCATGTTAACAACAGCTGTTGTCCTCCCCCCCCCCCCCCCCCTCCCGACACAATACACGCAAACAAGTATCGACCTGAGCTTGCTATTACTCACTAAATACTACACATACACTTTTAACAAACAATTCTGCTTTAACAAAACATTTGCAGTTTTCTTTGTAGTATATTACGTAGTCTCTTCGCTCAAACTTTATTTCGATGACAATGCATCTATCTTTTTTTTATTAATTTAATTAGATGATAAATAAATCGTTAAAAATTAATTAATTAAAGTATTTCAAAACTAATGGAAGATGACAAGATTAACTAATAGCCACTACAATTTTGTATCTGTAAAGATTAGCGGATAAATATGTTCATGCGTGAATTATCTTTCCTTTGAGATGGATTCCATTTTATCCGGTAATCTTTACAGATTCAAATTTGTAGTGATTACATTTTTTAAAAAGAATGCATTAGCAAGCTTACTTGTGTGAAAATAAAATAATTCAGACAAATTTTAAAGGTTAAAAAAATGTTAAACTTCAACGTACTGCGCTAGACTAAATTTTACATTCCACGTCATAAAATATAAACAATACAATACATTTTTTTTAAATTCATAAAAAACGTTTTAATTACAAGCTTTTATGGAATAATGCACGAATAAACCGGGAATGATCTCCCCTAAACTCTCTCGAATATTCTTATATAACACTATGGGGGGATGGCACCTCAAGTTATAGACATTATATTTAATTCATTATTAATTACTTAAAATTTTAAAAATAGAATAGAATCTCGTAGATAAAAGAATTGCGCACCAAGTAAACAGTAAACATTGTGTGTATAATAGTGCGAAATATTAGTACGTTATAAAATCTTATACGATTTCAAGAATTCGGAAAGAGCGTAAAGTACCACTTCCGGTCAACGGAAATTACTAAAACAATTGACAGAAGGCAGAAAATTAGATTTTTTACTTATATGTAAAATGTTGTCTATATATCTTAAACAATACTCAAGTAATAGGCTTTTGAAAAACCAAAAGTAAAATAAGTTCTCCTTTCAATCATCAGAAATTGCTGAATTAAAATTTTGATGTAATTAACGGTGAAAATTGTGGAAAATTAATGTGATTTTTGTGCACGATTACTAAACTTGCTCTGTGCTCTGTATACGAGAAAGCAAAAAGATAGATGCACTGTCATCGAAAGGAAAGTTTGAACGAAGTCACTGCATTAGAAGTGGGTCAAAATTCAGTTACATTTGCCGCAATCCAACAAACGGATGTTGAGAACTGAGTAAAAACGGTTCATAAGAAATGTTCACTACACATTTCAAGTTCATGAAACTGACGTGCTAACAGCTTAACCGTGGGAGGGGGAAGAGGGGGGGGGGTGTTTGCCGCAGTTACACGGACAGGATTGTCTTCTGGATGTCACCTGTATTTTATCACATTAGCACATTTGGTGAAACACTGATTTTTTTTTTCTTTAGGAAAAGGTACAAAAGATAATTAAAAGTCGACAGTTCAAATTTAAGACCTTAAACATAAATGTATTTACGTTGATAGATTCGTGTAACTGAATGATCTAAAAACAAGAGAGGAAAATGTAAAATACAAGTGACACATTACACAAATCAGTACTCACGAGATTGTATATAGGTTGCTGATGACTTGTTGCCCTGTGTGTTATCAAAACTTTCGTGTATATGGAGCGCTATCAACAGACTCGCTAGCCTGTTATGACGTGGCCAGCCATGTATTTTCTAAGAAAATGTCCCCAGGTGTTGCACAAGAACAGACCTGTTGCTGGCTTCAAAATTAATGGCGGCCTGGTGATACTTAGTTCAGTCATTGCTGAATCAATGGCGGCCTGGTGATACTCGGTTCAGTCATTGCTGAATCAATGGCGGCCTGGTGATTCTCGGTTCAGTCATTGCTGGCTACAATAATTGGCGGCCTGGTGATACTCGGTTCAGTCATTGCTGAATCAATGGCGGCCTGGTGATTCTCGGTTCAGTCATTGCTGGCTACAAAATCAATGGCGGCCTGGTGATACTCGGTTCAGTCATTGCTGGCTATAATCAATGGCGGCCTGGTGATTCTCGGTTCAGTCATTGCTGGCTATAATCAATGGCGGCCTGGTGATTCTCGGTTCAGTCATTGCTGGCTACAAAATCAATGGCGGCCTGGTGATACTCGGTTCAGTCATTGCTGAATCAATGGCGGCCTGGTGATACTCGGTTCAGTCATTGCTGGCTATAATCAATGGCGGCCTGGTGATTCTCGGTTCAGTCATTGCTGGCTACAAAATCAATGGCGGCCTGGTGATACTCGGTTCAGTCATTGGTGGAAGGGAATTTCACTATAATAAATGGGTATTGGGAATGTGAGATTAAGGTTAGTGGGAACTGTGAGTTTAATCCCAGGGTGATACGTGAAGCAGACACAACAAAAACAATCACCACGTCGACGTCACGAGTAGAATTGAGGTTAGATGACGACATAAGTTACGTCATAAAAATGACCTGTTCAGCTACTGCAAGCTTAAGCTCTTATC
This sequence comes from Physella acuta, assembly GCF_028476545.2. Classification (NCBI taxonomy): domain Eukaryota; kingdom Metazoa; phylum Mollusca; class Gastropoda; family Physidae; genus Physella; species Physella acuta. The sequence goes on along the minus strand of NW_026732982.1, from coordinate 47,163 downwards.
TCAATCAACATAAAAATCCCTGCAGTGTGCTAGGATATTACGTACCCTTCACCAGCTAAAGCAATTAAAATCCGGCCACTGTAATTCGTTGTGAAAGACGAGAAGAAGCATATAAAATTATGTGAGTCGTTTCCCCTTTCTAACTTGGTTTATAAAACAGCAATGTGGTTTAGTTGTCATTTAAGACTGGCTTCCAGGCATCTCTTTCTATTCAGAAAATCAAAGTTTGTCTTATGCAATTAAATAGAAAACAATCTTTTTTTTTTGCATTTCCGAATTTCGTTGCATTTTTTTAATTAGAAAATTTCTGAATTTTTTTTCTAGGCTTAAGTGTTGTATTAAATTTTTTTTATTTTTGAAAGTGGGTGATGGGCTAAATGGTTTGAGAAAATCTGACGTCTTACATCGCAATGGTGGACAGCAAGCTCTCACACACTTGTAAAGTTGAGTGACTTGTGAAATAATAGGCGAACACTCAAAGTTCAATGAAAAAATTTCACAACAAAAGCTAGAATTTGACATTTTATTTTATTAGTTAAGAAACTTTTTGGTGAATGTTAGATCCAACTGTAACACCGTCTCAGGTATTAGCCAGGAATGAATCCTCTAATTTTGTCTGTAACAAATCTTTTAAATAAAAAAAAATTGAAACAATCTTTACATTAACACATTACACATGAATTAAAAATTTTAACACACTGGCAACAAATGAGTTGAGCTCCCAAAAGAAGTTTTTTTTAATATACAAATATAAATTGGCGTATTAAAAAAAATTGAGGTAGTGTGGACGGGTTGGTGAGGTAGTGGGGTTGGGTTGGGGAGGTAGTGGGATTGGGTTGGGGAGGTAGTGCGGGCGGGTTGGGGAGGTAGTGGGGTTGGGTTGGGGAGGTAGTGGGATTGGGTTGGGGAGGTAGTGCGGGCGGGTTGGGGAGGTAGTGGGGTTGGGTTGGGGAGGTAGTGTGGTAGGGTTGGGGAGGTAGTGGGATTGGGTTGGGGAGGTAGTGCGGGCGGGTTGGGGAGGTAGTGGGGTTGGGTTGGGGAGGTAGTGTGGTAGGGTTGGGGAGGTAGTGGGGTTGGGTTGGGAGGTAGTGGGGTTGGGTTGGGGAGGTAGTGGGGTTGGGTTGGGGAGGTAGTGGGGTTGCGTTGGGGAGGTAGTGTGGTAGGGTTGGGGAGGTAGTGGGGTTGGGTTGGGAGGTAGTGGGGTTGGGTTGGGGAGGTAGTGGGGTTGGGTTGGGGAGGTAGTGGGGTTTGGTTGGGGAGGTAGTGGGGTTGGGTTGGGGAGGTAGTGCGGACGGGTTGGGGAGGTAGTGTGGATTGGTTGGGGAGGTAGTGTGGGCGGGTTGGGGAGGTAGTGTGGGCGGGTTGGGGAGGTAGTGGGGTTGGGTTGGGGAGGTAGTGGGGTTTGGTTGGGGAGGTAGTGGGGTTGGGTTGGGGAGGTAGTGCGGACGGGTTGGGGAGGTAGTGTGGATTGGTTGGGGAGGTAGTGTGGGCGGGTTGGGGAGGTAGTGTGGTTGGGTTGGGGAGGTAGTGTGGGCGGGTTGGGGAGGTAGTGGGGTTGGGTTGGGGAGGTAGTGGGGTTTGGTTGGGGAGGTAGTGGGGTTGGGTTGGGGAGGTAGTGCGGACGGGTTGGGGAGGTAGTGTGGATTGGTTGGGGAGGTAGTAGGGTTGGGTTGGGGAGGTAGTGGGGTTGGGTTGGGGAGGTAGTGTGGTCGGGTTGGGGAGGTAGTGTGGTCGGGTTGGGGAGGTAGTGTGGTCGGGTTGGGGAGGTAGTGGGATTTTGTTAGGGAGGTAGTGTGGGCGGGTTGGGGAGGTAGTGGGGTTTGGTTGGGGAGGTAGTGGTGTTGGGTTGGGGAGGTAGTGGGGTTTGGTTGGGGAGGTAGTGGGGTTGGGTTGGGGAGGTAGTGCGGACGGGTTGGGGAGGTAGTGTGGATTGGTTGGGGAGGTAGTAGGGTTGGGTTGGGGAGGTAGTGGGGTTGGGTTGGGGAGGTAGTGGGGTTGGGTTGGGGAGGTAGTGGGGTTGGGTTGGGGGAGGTAGTGTGGTTAGGTTGGGGAGGTAGTGGGGTTGGGTTGGGGAGGTAGTGCGGACGGGTTGGGGAGGTAGTGTTGTTTGGTTGGGGAGGTAGTGTGGGCGGGTTGGGGAGGTAGTGGGGTTGGGTTGGGGAGGTAGTGGGATTTTTTTGGGGAGGTAGTGTGGGCGGGTTGGGGAGGAAGTGGGGTTGGGTTGGGGAGGTAGTGGGGTTTGGTTTGGGGAGGTAGTGGGGTTGGGTTGGGGAGGTAGTGGGGTTGGGTTGGGGAGGTAGTGCGGGCGGGTTAGGGAGGTAGTGTGGTTGGGTTGAGGAGGTAGTGCGGGCGGGTTGGGGAGGTAGTGTGGTTGGGTTGGGGAGGTAGTGGGGTTGGGTTGGGAAGTTAGTTTGATTGGGTTGAGGAGTTAGTATTGTAGGGTTGGGGAGGTAGTGTGGTAATGTTTGGGGATGTAGTGTTGTTTGGTTGGGGAGGTAGTGTGGGAGGTTTTGGGAGGAAGGGGGCTTAGGGTTGGGGAGGTAGTGTGATAGTGGGTTGGGGAGGTAGTGTGGATGGGTTAGGGAGGTAGTTTTTTTGGGTTGGGGAGATAGTGTGGACTGACGGAGAATTTTATAAGTGCATATGGTGTTGTATATTTTGATGAGTATTGGTCTTTTTCCCCCTACCTATTTGTAAACAATTCATATAACATCAAGTAATGACACTCGTAGCATAATCTGTCCGTGTTACAGAAAGAAAGTTATACTTACTTAGCTCCTACACCAATCATTTGATTGACTGTGTCCCCTGAAGAGTATCAAGTACAAAACGTTTTAGTTCTATGCGGAGTAAAATTAATCAAATAATTTTGAACATTTAGATTACCAGATTACGTTGAAAACGTGTACAGACGTAAGGTTTTGGTAGAAAGTAGAGTAAATTGTTACAATTTAGAAATCAAAGAGACGACGTCTTAAGTTTGGGCACTGGGGAGATGAGGCTCGATAGCTGTGGGCATAGGGTGTGGAACACATTGCGGAGTTGGGACATAACATTTTGCAATATAAAAAAAGTATATATGACATTTGTTTCCTCTGACAATTTATTTTAGCCCCTCCCCCCCCCCCCCAAGAAAGTAGAGGCCGCAATGAATTGGGCATTTGTCGCATTCGAGCAAGTGTCCATTTGGGAAATCGGCCTTCGGGCAAGTGTCTTTCGGGAATTTGTCTTAGACCCATATATATATATATATATATATATATATATATATATATATATATATATATATATATATATATATATATATACATATACCCTTTGTCAAAAATAGTATTATTAATTTGTTTAATAATATTTAAAATGGATTATTTTCAACTGATTTGAAATAAAAATCTCAACTTACCGGAAGGAAATACAAATGCACTAGTTAATGCAACCTCAGACAGTACTGCGGCAAGGACAGCCATCAACAGAAAAAATCTTAGCATCATGTTGTTGTCTGACAGTTGCTTCTCGTCTGCTGCTCTGTGACCACGTCTGACGGTTAGCGGTAGCCTGCTGTCTTTTTCCTAGCTTGTAATCAACTGCGTCACAAACTCGATGCTAAATATCGATGTTGCAACGGCCTAACCAATGAGTAGAGTAAATTTACTGTGAAAAATTACTGTAAATTATTTATTTTTCGACACACCGCAAGTCATAAATATGTGTTTGTTAATTTACCTAACAATGTAAGGATACAGCAAAAAACATTATTTTAGTTAAATGTATGAAGGCCTAAATTCAAATATACTATTTTTTACACATTTTTTCTCTGTTTTAATTAAGAATTGAAACTGTTTTCAATAAAGATTAGCATATATATCATCATTGCTATTCTACTTGTTCGTTTTTTATGAATCCAGACATGAATAGTCTCGGAAGTGTATAAAATATTTTTAAAATCTAAAATAAATATGGGTTTAAAATTTTTTATTGTGAGGTTTTTATTTTTGTCGGACTTTACGAAAGATTTGATGTATTTCGTGTTTTTAGTAATTTCGTTAAGTAAACGATATTGAAAAAAAAAGTGAAAAAAAAATTCATAAAAAACGTTTTAATAACAAGCTTTTATGTAACAATGCACTAAAAAGTAGAAAATAAATTATAGACTACTATTTAAATAACTATAAAGAAAAGCGTGGGTCACTTTAGTATCTATTGGATACCTTTACTAATGTTAAGGAAGACACCCACGCTTTTCTTTATAGTTATTTAAATAGTAGTCTATAATTTATTTTCTACTTTTTAGTGCATTGTTACATAAAAGCTTGTTATTAAAACGTTTTTTATGAATTTTTTTTTCAGTACTTTACATGTTTTATTTACAATAGAGTTACATGACTAAAAACCACTGCGCGCCTACTGAACATCACGTTCAGTAGGCGCGCAATGGTTTTTGAACGCAGCCATTACGTGATGGCGCAGCTATTGAAGCTGATGACGCGTGTGGTGTGGTTGGCTAGACATGCCTACTAATTCGGTCCAAATTTTAATTAATTAATAAAAAATCAATTAGGCATCCAATTAAGTCAAATTTAGTTTCAGATTGCATTGTCTTCATGTCTTGACCCACGTGCCAACTGTGAATCGTGTCGGTCAAGTAGAACTGTCCGAATTTTCTCTCCTGCGTTTCTATCTAGACAGACTGTCGACAGACTGTCGACAGACTGTCGACAGAGGAAGTGAGTTAAATAAAAGCTTGTAAAAACCAATTGGGTTGTATCATTTTGTAAATAAATATGGCAGAATTATGCCATGTGGTTAAAAAAGAGCTATATATATACACGCTTTTATTTAACTCACTTCCTCTGTCTGTCGTCAGTCGTCAGTCTGTCGTCAGTCTGTCTGTCTAGATCGAAACGCCCGAGCGAAATTACTGGCACTTCTAACTGACAGATACGGTTCGTAATTAGAACGTGGGTCAAGACATGAAGACAATGCATTATGACATTAAATTTGACTTAATTGGATGGCTTATTAATTTGTTATTGATTAATTTAAATTTTGACCAAATTAGTAGGCAGTTCTATCCAACTACTCCACACGCGTCATCACGTTCAATATGCGCGCAATGGTTTTTAGTCATGTAACTCTATTGTAAATAAAACATGTAAAGTACTGGGAAAAATATTCATAAAAACACGTTTTAACAACAAGCTTTTATGTAATAATGCACTAAAAAGTAGAAAATAAATTATACACTACTATTTAAATAACTATAAAGTCTCTTCTCAAATATTAGTAAAGGTTTCCAATAGGTACTAAAGTGACCCACGCTTTTCTTTATAGTTATTTAAATAGTATTGTATAATTTATTTTCTAATTTTTAGTTCATTAATACATAAAAGCCTGTTATTAAAAGGTTTTTTTTTATGAATTTTTTTAAAATTTTAAAATTGTACTGATAAGGTTTGAGTACAAATTATTTCTAAGTGGGGTTTTAAGAAAATCGATCAACGAATTTTTAAAATAGCCTATCAATATTTGTCTTACGAACGTGAAACTTCAGGTTATAATTTTACTAGCTGCATCCCATGCTCCGCCACGGTAAATCTTTTTTAAATGTACCAACTGGGGAACAGAACAAAACTAAACACAACACAAACGAACGAAAAAAAAACAACAAAAAAACAAAAAAAAACGAAAAAACAAACACAACACTCATAACATAAACACAATTTAAATGCAATCATAAAGGCATATTGCTCACAGTCTAGCCCGTAGCGCCAAATCGCGCCCTTTCCGGTGATTTGCACCCCCCTCAAACTTTCGATTTGCACCCCTGTCCCCCCCCCCCGCCCTAAAACTTTCGATTTCCACCCCCCCCCCCCCTCGCAAATTTTTTCCAACCCAATTTGGCGCCCCCTAAGGTCGGCACCCGGGGATGCCCTCCCCTCGCTACGCCTCTCCTATAAAACCCCTAGCTTGTCCTCAAACCGAAAGATAGAATAATAATTAGTAAACAGTATAAATAATAGGCAGTATTTAAAATATCCGTGTTCTACCTACAATATTTCACTTTATCCATTCACGCATTTTTTTTCCAGTACTTTAAATTTTAAAAATTTACAATAGAGTTTCATAACTAAAACCATTGCGCACCTAATGAACGTGATGACGCGTCTATAATAGTGCTGAATAGTTGATTAAAAATTATAAGTAATAAACAGAAGGGCCTACATTCAGTGAATAAAATAAATAAAAGATTGCCTTTTATCAATCCATGCTAATTATAATTTTCTAACAATAATTTCCTCTTACACATCCACATAATTTGCATTCACATTTTGCTAATTATATTATTGCAACACTATTTCCTTCTATGACGAACGTATATTTGCTTTCACATTTTTTATTAGCGTGAGTTTAATGTATTTTTAAATTACCTCCTTTGTCAAAATTAGAAAAGAGTTAAATTCATTTGATTTTTCTAACCTACAGTTATTATGTTATTAAAATGTATCCACTTTTTCTAGGAATATTAACGAAAACTATATTTGACATTGATCCTTTTAATATGTTTTAGCAATGTGCGTGTATTTAATATTCTCTTTACGTTATGCAAAATTGTACAAACAGTGGAAATTATAAAATAGTTCTATGCCGCTATATAAACAAACCCTACTCTAATACTTATAATAAGACACTGCAGTGCACTGAAAAGCACAGCATGGTGCGTAGTTTACTTTTATAGTCCCAAAATCTATAGCGATGACGGAAGGAAGGAAGGAAGGAAGGAAGGAAGGAAGGAAGGAAGGACTGACACACTACCAGCAGCGTTATATTATAGATAAAATTAATAGAAATTTTAATGTAGTCTTAAAAATATTTTCAAGTTCCCTGCATCTGCAACTTCTATAACATGGTTTCTAAAAAATTTTTTTTTTCATAATACAGTTTTTTTACAGCCGCTATGATTTTAAAATCGAAAAAAAACCCCACCGTATTTTACTTTCTCGTATACGAAGTATAGAGGAAGTACTGTAATCGTGGAAAAAAAATCGAGATTTTCACAGATCTCGACGTTTTACTACTCCCTGAGTCGGAAAAATCATAGTTTACAATTTTTGTCCGTATGTCTGTGTGTGTGTGTATGTATGCGTGTATGTGTGTGATTCTGTAAACACGATAACTTGAGTACCGTTATAGATAGGTTGAAGAAATTTAATATATAAGTATTATATCAAATTTGTAGTTCTGTATCAACTTTTCAGCGATCTCCGGTAAACAGATGTGGGACTTTTTCTACTTTTAGTTTTTCAAAAGATTTTAACTTAAGTTCTGTTTCAGATATATAAACACAATTTTACACTTAAGTAAAGTCTCTAATTCCCTGTCTTCTGACAAGTTTTGAGTAATTTCCGTTATACGGAAGTAGTAATTTACGCTATTTCCGATTTATCAAAAAACGCATATGAATTCATAAAGTACTAATAATATTCCGCACTATTATACACCTATTGTTTATTGGTCACTTGGTGCGCAATTCTTTTTTTCTACGAGATTCTATTCTATTTTTAAAAAGTTTTAGTAATTAAAATTGGATTAAAAATCATGTCTATATCCCGAGTTGCCATCCCCCTTAACGCAGTGTTATATAAGAATATTCGAGAAAGTTTAGGGGAGATAACTTCCTGTTTATTTATATTTATGTCACAAATAACTATGGAACCAATGTCGTCGAAGTCGGTCGCCTCCTTTGTTATTATTTTCATGGGAATTTCGTCCAACACGACGACGTGTTCATAAGACCCGTCGACTCCGCCGACTTCAACATTGCTTTTATTAAGAGTAGTAAGAGTGAGGTAGAATGTAGAGTTTGCGATTTGTGTTTGTTTGTTATAGAATATTTTAGTGCACGCATAACACGGTGATGTTTGAATAAATTAGTAAACAAAACAGTCGGTCAGTCGGCAATGGAAATATTGGAAAGCGGTTTTTCAGCGTTGTCAATTCCCAATAAATATTGTATGTAGAGCAACAGTATTTTAATGTGTTTTTATTGAAGGCACGAAAATAAGTTCGGTCCCTTCTACATATAGGCCTATATCAATATAGCAATACAAAAAGCGTCACATGTATCTTGATCAGATTCGTTAATTTAAACTTTGCACCTGTGTAATGCACCAGATCAAAAATCGCATTGATCAAAGAGTTGAAAGATCTAAGGATCAATACAAAATCGCACTTGGGAAACAAGAGAGATGAAACTATGTATGATTTCACATAAAGACTGCCGGTGTTTATGGATGGCTGAATTTGGCGAGCTTGTATATCATCACGTGATTGTATGGATGATGGGGAATATTGGGGGAATATGAACACGGGATACTTTATGCATGGATTCCCTTTATGGGTATAAAATTTTCTACACTTTACAGCCGACCGCCATGAAACTTTGGGAAGTTTTTTAGAATGCCCCATTGGAAGGTTTCTGGGAAATAAAGTATTTCTTTGAAATGAGCTGCGCCCGTGATGGGTACGATTTGACGCCCAGGGCTTTGCCGTGAGATCATGGAAACACGCCTACTTCCGTATTATAGAGAGCAATACACTATGCATACGATTGGCTACTATGATCGTTGGCTATTTCAAATCAAGCGCGTACGCTAATATGTATATACTTTTATAAATATATACATATATATATATATATATATATATATATATATATATATATATATATATATATATATATATATATATATATATACATATATATATATATATATATATATATATATATATATATATATATATATATATATATATATATATATATATATATATATATATATATATGCATGTATTGCTGAGTGTGCCAGAGATGGTTCTAACTAGGGTCTGTTGAATGTCCTTACTAGAACCACTGTGCAAAAAGATGAAAGGACGCGCCACCTGTTGAATTTTATTTAGAAAAAAATAACAAACAAATAGATACTGTTTAAAGCTGGGAGCAGATAAAGTTTGCTTTAGCCCCCCACTCCCCTCCCCCAACACCTCCCCACCCCAAAAGGATGATGTTCCATAGATAGTCCAGATTGTTGCAGCCTCTACCTGACGATTTAAATCAGACTGTCATCATCTCCAACAGTAAAACTGTACGGCACATCAAGAGGGGCGGGCACCTACACCTTGCATGGTTTAAGGCAGGGGTCTCCAAACTTTTTAGTCCGAGGGCCGCATGAACTATCATATTTCAGTTCGGGAGCCAATTTGTTTCTAGGGATGTCGTGATTTTTCTGAGCAAAGTTCATCAGCCATCACCAACAAACGTTTTTTCCGTGGACAAAAAGATTTCCGCTGGCCGGATGAGAGGACCTCGAGCCGTAGTTTGGAGACCCCTGGTCTAAGGCATTTGCGGTGAGGGAAGGAAGATGGGGTGAAGCTATTTTTGGAACATTAGTATTCCAGGATGTATTCAATTTGTTCAGTAACGGTAGCCACAGTAGACACGGAGGCCTTGTTGCACATTGGCCGTTTAAACAACAACAACACACACACACACAACAACAACAAACAAATAACAGCATTTTGATAAAAAGCTATTGAGAGGTAAAAGCATAGCAGTAAACATAGCATTCACAAATTTGGAATAAAGAAATAATAATATACAGCTATAATACACAATGAGATGTAGCAATGTTCAGTGTTAAAATGATAATACACATTCATCTTTTTCCGAGTGCTCTCTTTTTATAGGTGAAAGATTATTCAAAATTTCAATTTACAATAAGTTCAAAGAGATCTAATATAGCTCAATGTATCTGATACTCGTTGAACGCAAATTCAAAGGATAAAGTTGTATCGACCGGTGTTGTAATACGCATGGAAACACAATTTTACCGTTCACTTTGATTAGACCAGGGTTAAAAGGGGTGCTCATTGTGTAGAAATAATTGATCGACTATGTAAAAGTTTTATCTGTGTCTTTTGTCATCGTTCGGTGTTTGAGATTATTTGTGATGTTGTCTTTTGTCATGGTTCGGTGTTTGAGATTATTTGTGATGTTGTCTGTTGTCATTGTTCGGTGTTTGAGATTATTTGTGATGTTGTCTTTTGTCATGGTTCGGTGTTTGAGATTATTTGTGATGTTGTCTGTTGTCATCGTTCGGTGTTTGAGATTATTTGTGATGTTTGGGTGACATCGATCTGCGAGCATGTTTGGTAGTTGGTTTAAGACGTGTAGTTGTTTTGTAAGGTCGCGTGGTAGTTTGGTAAGATAGTTTGGTGAGGTCGTTTGGTGAGTTCGTGTCGTAATCTGGTAGTTTGGTGAGTTAGTGTAGTAGGTATGTTAGGTTCGTGTAGGTCAAAAACACAGCTTTATGTTAGTAACAATATATATATATATATATATATATATATATATATATATAAATATATTTATTTATTTATTTATTTACACATGTTTGTGTGTCTGTGTCTGATTGTGTGTGTGTGTTTGTATACATGTACATATATAAGATTATTTTCACTATAACGGTCAATAAGTGTAATTTCTACCGTTCCTATCTAACACCCCAACCCTCCGGAATAGAACACAAAAAACTAGTTAAAAACATCCAAACCTTTGCAACCTGACGCCAGCGTCGTTTGTACACGTGATCTACTTTACCTTACTTCAAATAATGATGTTGACTTGTTTGGATCTATCTAATAGCAGCAAGGAAGATAATCTCATATTTCAAATCTTAATCGAAAAATTATATTACTTCCCTTTAAATATTGAAGCCGTTCAAAAATAAAAACTTGGTTGAAACAGTTAGGATGCTGCCACTCGCCACGAGCTCTAAAAATTAACATAAACACTACAAAAAACTGTATATATGCACAAAAAGAAGATACAATTAATTTTCTCTTTACAAATATAATATTACCCCTTATTTAGAAAAAAAACTTAACGCCTCTGTAAACCACACCCCCCTAGTGTACTTGGGATTGGACGATTTGCCTAAGCCTTTTCGGCGACAGCGTTTGTTTAGTTGTCACGTGACCTTCTCCATGCTTGTATCATATTACTTCACCCGCACCAACCGACGGTCAAGTTAAAAAAAAAAAACTTTAAGAATGGTTAACAATGTATGTTAAGAGGTGCCTGTGCCTTGTCGATTCATGTGTGTTAAAATACACACTAGTAGCATTAACAGAAGTCATGGCCTACATGATTAGTGTCGACAGCTTATCACATGGGTGTGGCTCACCTATATAATCTCTACCGACTGGTGTGGTAATGGCCATTCTTCTTTTTCTTCGTTCTTTGTTTTAGTAATGGAAGGGTTGTCAACTGGTTATGCGCCATTAAGGACATTGATTCCGATTTCAGCCTGCTTTTCTTTTTTGGATTTGCTTCCATAGCTTTTGTCCGACCAAGAATAAACTACAAGGCAGCAGTTTTGGAGTTGTCTCTCCTAGAAGAGTGGCTGTCCCAACTAACAAGCCTCATTTCTGCCCGAGAGTTCGAACTAGAGACTTTTCGGTTTAGCAGCCATGAGCTTTACCGACTCGACCACGTAATGGCCATTGATACACTATGCACTATACACTTTCTGTATTAAACTACAAATAACGCTATCCCTTTGATAACCTTTTAAACAGTTAGTATTTTACGTGAAATATTTACATGAAAATCTTCAATTATTAAATACATAGCTCGATATTGACAGCCAACCTTAAAGATCAGCACACCAACATTTGATTGCCCAATACAAGTTCAGCTGCTAATTCATGTCGAATGATGTTTGGGTGGGTTCGTTAACCATCAACCAAATTCTCCTAATGTCAACATGTCATACCTTTTTCTGTGTCAGCTTTTCTGGGGGGGGGGGGGGGGGGCGCTAATTTAACAGTATTTGGTTTTAGGGACTACATATCATCGTGAATTTTTATTTTTTTTATTATCTTGTCGTTTGTTAAGTTGAAGAGGGAAAAAAAAAGTACTCATTCGAAACTTACGGTCCGTGATGCAGGTGGAGTAGAGTTCACCCTATGTGAGTCAGACACCCATCAGATGAATGACTCAGTAATGTCCTATGGACTCGAGCCCGGAACTCGAGACTGTCGGATTTGCGGCTGAATGCTCTACTAATTAAACTTGAAGAGACGCCGGCTAGATCTTTTATAGATTCACTCATTATACCCGTACTAAACGCTTATATCGTGATTTATTGAGGTAAAGCGGTCGTGATTTAATATAGATGTATGTGTTTTTTACTATCACATAGTATTTTAAAATTTGGTTATTGTGTCCCTTGTTCCTTCCATAGTGTAAATTGCCCACGGTCATCCGATAACCTTTATACAACTGACAGATCTGATGAATTGTTTCATGCACAATTTTTCAATAGACGTTAACATGCGATATGCTGACTCAACTCGATGAAAGCTATAGAGCAATGTCATGCTGACACCAGATAATTTGCTCAACTCATGAAATGTTTACTGATAAATCACTAAAAATATCATGTTGTGATGGGAGGACCCTTGTTGTCTTCAACGTTGGCGGATACTTTTGAATGTCATATCGATCATGGGTGGAAGGGAAACCGAGTTGTTATGGTACTTTGATAATGCCATAACATGGGATAATTTGATAATGCCATAACATGGGATAATTTGATAATGCCATAACATGGGATAATTTGATAATGCCATAACATCGGATAATTTGATAATGCCATAACATGGGATAATTTGATAATGCCATAACATCGGATAATTTGATAATGCCATAACATGGGATAATATGATAATGCCATAACATGGGATAATTTGATAATGCCATAACATGGGATAATTTGATAATGCCATAACATGGGATAATTTGTTAATGCCATAACATGGGATAATTTGATAATGCCATAACATGGGATAATTTGATAATGCCATAACATGGGATAATTTGATAATGCCATAACATGGGATAATTTGATAATGCCATAACATGGGATAATTTGATAATGCCATAACATGGGATTTTACAGCGTGTAAGCGTTTGCAATTAAGAATTATCCTTCAGTCTTGTGACCAAATTATAAAATTTCATCCGTTTTTTGCGGTAAAATAAAATTTTGCAGATACTAATAATTATGGTCCAATTTTAGGACTATGTACCAGTAACGTGTTTCTCATTTGTTTTTACATTTATGAATTTAATTACTCAACTGGATACAAGTAGCCTATCAACATCGTCATCATCATATTCACTCGTGTGGATCACATAGGGCGCTTGTGGTGCAAACCCCACCTACACCCCTACATTTTGTTTGTGTGTCTTTGACAATTTATGGACCACACCTACATTTTGTCTGTGTGTCTGTGAGAACAATATTTGGACCACACACCTACATTTTGTCTGTGTGTCTGTGAGAACAGTTTTTGGACCACGCCCCTACATTTTGTCTGTGTGTCTGTGAGAACAATATTTGGACCACGCCTACATTTTGTCCGTGACAGTTTTTGGACCACACCCCTAAATTTGGTCTGTGTGTCTGTGACACAACAGCCGCTTTACCCCGCTGTCAGATGATCTTGTTGTGTTTGTTTTGGTCAGAAAGTTCATAAATATCACCCCCCCCCCCACCACCACACTCATCCCCATGCTCCACCTAAAATGTTTGTTTGACGTTATTGAAAAAAATATCTTTTTAAGGTTATACGCCTTTTTTCTTGAAGGGGGGGGGGGGGGGGGGTTAGTAATTTACTAGTTTACCAAACATATCAAAAGAAATGTATTAAAAGAAAGAAGTGAAATTTGAATATAAATGAAAACGTATAATGCGAATGGGTAGTAATCATAGATTGAAGAGACTTTAACATGTTTGACCGCGAATTTTGTTTAAGTGAATAATAATAATGGTTGATTATACATAAACAAAACAAGAAAATAAAGTAAGTTTCCTGTCAAATAAAGCGGGATAATTGTTATGACAAACCAAATTTGCATTATTATCAAATAGCATTATTGGACGACTTTTTCATTTCAGGAAACCTCAATACATTATTCGCTTTTGAAACGATTTTTTTTTTACTAACCAATTCATTAAGCGTCAAAATCCTCAGGTTACGACATGGTCGTTCCTTATTTCAACGTGTGTGCCAGAGGTGTAGCGAGGGGGGGGGGGTGCGGGGGGTGCGGATCACACCGGGTGACACCATTTAGGGGGGTGACACCAAGGCAAAAATAGCAAAATATATAGAGAAAAACTTGAGGGGGAAAGTTGGAGGGGGGGGGTGCAAATCGAAAATTTGATAGTTTGTCCCCGGGAAGGGTCGCTACGCCTCTGGGGGGTGACGCACCGGGTGACACCCGACCTCGCTAAGCCACTGGTGTGTGCCTAACCAGATCACAACAACTTTTAGAAGACAGTTTTGTAAGGGCTTTATAGTCGGTTAACATTTAGTTCGGGTCAGTTTTAGGGTATTTTCTGTCGAGAACCAGTATATCCAATCAACTTATATCAAGTATATCAACAAGACGGTGTAGTTGACGAAAGAACTGCCTAAACATTGATGTTGTTTAAAGTTTATCGAAGTGACCACTTGGAAAAAGATGTTTCGTCAGAAAATACGAAACTCAACAGTTCTGCGCATGCGCAGTGACCTTAATACCTGCGTTAGGGTTAGGGTTAGGTATAAGGATAGGGATAGGGAACTTTATATCAACACCTAAACACAGCAGGTTTTAGATGTAAGGTGGTTTCTGTTTTACAGCTAAAAACATTTTGTTGACTTTTATCTCTCCCTTTTCACAATAAAGTCATTAAAGTATAACTGAGCAAGGACTGTCCCATAACCTTAGAGAATATCGGCATTTCGATGTTTATTGTGAATTAATTATGACGCTGTCGGGTCAAATTCATACATCAGATTTGCTACAATGCAGAAACTCGCAACATGGTTGTTCCTTCACTGGATTGTTTGTGTATCAGAGTGTTGGTTATCCTAGGTACCTCCATGTATAGAATCAGGGTATTTTTAAGAGAATTGAATAACGTCTATTGGAAATATAGGGGAAAAATCACATTGAAAGATGGGTTTATAAAAATAGAGTAAAAAAAGTTGAGAACATTTAATTTTATGTTTCCATTTCCACATTTCCACACACAATTCCCCGCCGAATCTCCATACATTTCATACCATTTCCCTACACAAACTCCCGAAATTTCCCTACACAAATTCCCGTCTTTCTCTATACATTTTCCCCGCCGTCTCAGTACATATTTCTCCGACGTAGTCCTACTTATGTAACTGCGGGCAGCAATAATGAAATGAGCCGTAGAGCTATACAAAACACATTGACCGCCACATTGTCATAATGTTTCAACCTTCAGTGCTAATAACAAACTCATCGGGAAATGTCTCATGAATACTATAGTGAACCATCTAAAAATAGTTGCATTCATGTGGGCGTGTCTCGGTCAGTCACGCCAAGATCTCGCCGTTATTCGCTTTTTAAACACACGAAATGTTTTTAAATTTGAAAGAGCCATGTGAGATCCAGTGTCTCTTTCATGCATCTCTTCTGAGGATGGGGGGGGGGGGGGTGAATAAATAATAAAATATACACCTTTATCCGTAACCTCCCACCTCCTCCCCGAATAGATTACCCCCCCCCCTCACAGGAAAGTTTCAAGTGCCCTCTTGACAACAAAGCATGAATGAAATAATGTTCGTATCGCACCGAAACAACGCGTTTCTAAAAATAGATGATGTGTCTTACAAGTAGTAGTATAAACGTTTTAATGTTTCAAGGGAAATCAGATGCCATTTATTAGAGCATAAACGTGTGGGCTACAGGACATCCCACCCGGACATCCCTCCTCCCGTATTTATCCCTCGGAGGAATAACACCCCTGTCGATTACCCTGCTGGTGTTAAGTTGATGCTAAAAACTGCAGAGTCAGCACATTGTTAAAAAGTTGATGTTAAACTCTGCTGTCTGGGTTGTAGCAATGATGATGTGGGGCGTGGCTTTAATAGTCACACCATCTGTGTTGACGGCGGGTCGTTCTGATCTGTTGCCTAACTCTAAACTGGATCAGCCCAAGTATTATTGCTGACCTATGGTAAAATCATTTCGTGATGAATTATAAATTACGCCCCCCTCACCCCGACTACATTCAGGGTTCGTCGGCATGGTATTTCCGCCACTGTTTTCAAATGGTTTATTTTTTAACTTATCTGTTTATTATTGTTCCTATGATGTCACTGTTTATTTGCAGTAACATGTTAATTTTGTCTCATTTAAACCATACGTATATTTATTTCGGTTGCTGTCCCATAACATTTGGTACAATCTATATAGCTACTAGCAATCCTTTGTTAGGACGAGAAAGTCGAATTACCCTTTTTTTATTTGGCTGGTGAATAGGGCTGGCAAGTATGTCACCAACCAGTTATATGGCTCATGCAGGTTTTATTGAGCCGTAGAACTGGTTGGTGACCTACTTACAAGCCCTATTCCAATCGATGCGGACATGCGCACTAACACGCGCCGCGTGGCTGAGACACTCTCACGTTGACTAGCAGCGGAAGTTGGCCTCGCCCTGACCGGGGCATCACGTTTTGCTACATTATCCCGGCAGGCCAAATCATCCTAGCTAATCTTTGACCTAATGTTACATATATAAATCATCAAAACCTTTTTGTGACACCGACTTTAGAAATCACGACATTCTATCTTGTCTACCAACATGAAATGGTTCCTTTTCGAATCTCCGTGTTTGATAGCAGTGGCGTAGCGAGGTCGGGTGTCACCCGACCCGATGCGGCACTTAATGGTGTCAACCCCCCCCCCCCCCACGTAAAAATGTTATATATATATATATATATATATATATATATATATATATATATATATATATATATATATATATATATATATATATATATATATATATATATATATATATTACGGCCTAAGTCCGAAGTGCGGCCAAAGACCGCATTGGCCCGAAGAGCTTTGCACTGAGAGCGTATTTCGTACATTGACCGGCCAATGTTTGCATCGGGACGTACTGGCCAAAGTCCGAAAGCTTAAACTTGACAGCATATTTTGCACATTGGCCGGCCAATGCGCGCACTGGCCGGGATGTTTCCTAGTTTTTCAAACACAATTGAAGTGAATCTTAGGTATGAAAGTAAAATCAAAATATCCATTTTAATTAAATTAAGCTAATAGTGAGGGACGGATCAGTAAAATAAAAAGTAACGTATCTTTTTGAAACGTAAGGACCTTGGTGCTGGTGAAGTAGAGAGCTTCGGCCTAGCAGTCAAGCGCCCTACCACTTGACGATCTCGTCCCACAATCATAATTATATTTTGCAATATTTAGGTGTTTATACTGTGCTTAAGACACGCCCATAATCTTCAGTCGCTTGGACCAGATGGTTCACCTTATAAGGATAGCAACTAGCACCGTCTCTTCTCTTGAACGTTTCATCTTATTTCATGCCTTATTTCGATGGTTGTCAAGATAGGAGGTATGCAATAACAAATATTAGTATTTTTTATATTTGGCAGCCTTTTGATTTGTCGGCCTTATGGTTGTTGCAGACCGGACTACGATGTTGCCGTCCGGTTGCTTAGTCGCCGGCCGAATACGTTGCTGACACTGGCTCGGGCACTAGCCAATAAGGCCGTCGTTGTCTAGGGGTATTTAATGATTCTACCCGAGTCAGCTACAGTGAAGTAATCAACGGAACAGGAGACCTTCTTAGTTTGTGCTGTTTATTAATTCGCTGAATGCCTGTTCTGCTGAGCGCGGCTTCCCCTAACCGCTAACGTCGGGAGCGCTTGTGCGAGAGAGAGAGAAAGAGAGAGAGACTAACTAACCTGCCTGTATTTATACCCCTGTCTTAACCCCCTAGCTGTTCCCACGGGACAATGAGCTCAAAACTTGTGACCTAACAAATTATCCCCCCTGGCGCTAACAACCCTGGCTACTGGTCAGTATAAAGACTACTATTGTCCTGTCAGAGCGGTCAGTCTCCTTTGAACGTGTCACCTACTGTCCATCCCTACTGTGTACCCTGTAATTATCTAGTGAATAGGTGTTTGTGGAATTCTGACCTAACATACTCCCCCATACCCAGAGCAAATTGGGCTTTGCACTATTTGCCTAAAACTAGATACTAAACTACTATTGTAAATTTTCCTTCGCCCAGCAGATGATATATACATACAACTAAACTGTGTATACATACATTGCAATATACATAATAATATATAATGCATATATAGAAAAAAAATATTAAAGAAAATAAACAAAACAAGCAAAGCTTAAAACAGAATCTACAACAGCAATTAGCACATTTGATGAAAAAAAAATTAAAAAAAAAAAAAGAAATATATGGTCTATATTTATATATATGTTGCAACCAACGTTCAATAGCTCACGCACCCACTCACTCACGCAAAATTGAACTTCCTTGGAGCCAAGTAGAACAATTAAAAAATGTCAAGTGTACTTGCATACTTTTTGTTTCTATTGCTACTAGTGACAACACATAGCGAGTCTAGCACTCACGCTTTCAAAATCCACCCTCTATTACTCATTCTCTCAATTCCCTTGATAGCATGTCAGCTACTATATTCTCTTTTCCTGGTTATGCTCTACAGTGAACTTAAATTCTTGTAACAATAGAGACCATCGAGTTAATCTAGAGTTGCTGTAACTACAGTTATTTAAATACTTCAAAGCTCGTTGGTCCGTTTGGAGTGTAAAGTGTACGTTGTTTAAGTACAGTGCTAACTTCCCCACTGCCAAGATAATGGCCAAACCTTCCCTCTCAATTGTTGAGTACCTCGTCTCTCGAGGCAGCAACTTCCTGCTGACATGTTTGACGGGCCGCAGCACCCCCTCTTTAGCCTGCAGTAGCACTGCGCCGATGCCGCGTGCTGAGGCGTCCGTCTTGAGTATGAACGGTTGGGTAATATCGGGCAGGACAAGGACAGGCTCTGATTTTAAGTGCTCCTGTATCAGCCCAAGAGCCCTGTTGCACTTCTCTGTCCAAGCAACTCTCTTTGGTTTATCCCCCGTCAAAAGGTAAGTCAGCACCGCCTTAAGATTGCTGAAGTTGGGGATAAATTTGGAGTAATATCTAATAAGGCCTACAAGTTGCCTCACTTGTCTCTTAGTTCTTGGGATGGCAATGTTTAGAATTTTATCTGTTTTACTTCTCTGAGGTGCCATTACTCCACTTCCCACTATATGACCGAGGAAACTTACCTGTTCAAATCCTAGTTCTATTTTTGACGGTTTTACAGTTAATCCCGCTTCCCTTAATCTCCTAAATACTGCCTCTAAGCTTTTAACGTGTTCCCCCCAGCTGTCACTATAAATGCATATGTCGTCAAAGAATGAGACTACGTTCTCTAAACCTTTCAGAACTAAACGCATTAATCTGGCGAAGCTTGCAGAAGCGGTAGACAGACAAAAAGGGAGGTAATTAAAATGGTAAAGTCCCCAGGGTGTAGAGAATGCTGTAAGCTTCTTGCTTTTATCGTTGAGGGGTATTTGCCAGTAGCCTTTGGTCAGGTCTAATTTAGTAAAATATTTAGCACTATTCAACTTGGCAAACAACTCCTCTTGGTCTGGGATAGGCTCAGCGTCATATATGGTGACGGCGTTCAGCCTGCGGTAGTCAACACAAAATCGGGCAGATCCATCTTTCTTTTTGACCAAAACTACTGGGGCGCCATAGTCTGAGTTTGACTTTTCTATAATCCCTAATCTTTCCATTTCTTCGATTTCTGCTCTCATTATTTCTCTGCGTGCGTAGGGAATAGAATAGGGTTTCATCCCAATGGGTTTAAAGTCACTTCACTCAATGTTGTGTTCAACTAAGTTAGTTCTACCCGGTATTTTACTGATAATTTCTTTGAACTCATGGATCAGACGATGTAGGTCTGTACGTTGCGACTCGGAGAGTTTTTCGTTAATTTGAATTGTGGTTAGGTCGGTGGGTTCTGTCACGTCAGGCGTTCTAATCCTAACCGGTGGGACACCCGGTTGCGGAACATTGCCCCACTCAGGCTCCTCTTCTTCTTCTTCGATAACACCTGATACGGCCGCTAGCACGGGATGTGTTTTGGACTTATCTGAATTATTCCTGTGGTGGTACAGTATTATCCGGTTTACGTGGAAGACTTTTGTCCTCTCACCGACTCTAACAACATAGTCTAGGTCTGAGATTTTGTTAACAACTTCGTAAGGCCCTGCCCATCTAAGCTCTAACTTGTTTAGCAGTTGAGGCTTTAGGACCAGCACATGGTCGCCAATTCTAATGTCTTTTACTTTTGTTGATTTGTCATAATACTCTTTGTATTTATCTTTACTCATTTCTGTCTTTCTCGTAGCGTACCTACACGCTGACTGTAATTTTTGTTTTTTAAGTCAAGTAAGTAGTCATATGCTAACCTAGTCTTACAGTCTGTATTTCCTTCGCCTGTAAAAATGGACCTGAGTATGTTCATAGGTCCCCTAACTTTTCTACCGAACATGAGTTCGAAGGGTGAATAGCCGGTGATTTCATTTGGGACTTCCCTATAGGCGAACAGAGCTGCCGGTATAAATTCGTCCCAGTCTTACTGTCTATCTGCTGTGATTTTTCTCAGCATTTCCTTGAAAGTACCATTCCATCTTTCAACTGCCCCATTTGACATGGCGTGGTACGCTGATGAATGCACCAGTTTAATACCTAGCAGCTTAGAAACCTTGTTGAAAATTTCCGACGTAAATTGGGACCCATTATCCGACAAGATAACTTCAGGGAATCCCATTCTAGTAAAAATTGAGACCAGAGCATCTTGAACCTCAGATGCAGTTATACTTATAAGAGGTACCGCTTCAGGCCATCTTGTACATAGATCTATAGCCGTTAGGATAAACCCATTTCTCTTCTTTGTAAGCTTTAAAGGTCCTACAATATCAATGGCTAACTTGGCAAATGGTTGTCCAACCACTTGTGATCTACCTGGCGGCGCTTTATTGCCGATATTCTTCTTGCCTTTCTGGCATGTGTCACAACTGTAGCAGTACTTTCTTATGTCTCCAGCTGCGCCTGGCCATCTAAACTCTGAGAAGATCCGGGATCTTGTTCTAGCCAACCCCATGTGGCCGGCCATGGGTGTGTCGTGGCCTAGTCTTAACACAGTATCTCTAAGTGCTGATGGAACGACTAAACGAATTTGATCTTCCCCTCTAATGTGTCCGACGACTTTGAACAACAAGCCGTCTACAATTGTGTACTTCTTATTACCCTTTTTTGCAGACTTCCACCAATTTTTGAGGGTATCATGGTTGGACTGTTGTCTCCTAAATTCTTCAGCCGATACAGCTTTGCCTAGGATGTTATAAGTTTGTTTCCCATCTAGTTTGTTTTTATTTCTGGCTTGCCCTCTTGTTTCTACAGCAGCGATAATACCAAGGTCTTCGTTAGATGGAGGCTTGGCTCCCCCTACATTGCCGACTATAAGGTCTGCAGGGGGGTCATCTAAAAGGACGGCTAGAAACTCTCCAGTAAGATAAGGAGTTTCAATGCTCACCAACGCTCTAGGCACTCTTGCTGTCACCATTGGCTGTCTTAATCGTCATCCTACCACGATTCCATCTACATCTGTCCACTAACTGTTTCCTACACGCTATTACTACAGAGCCTGTGTCGCGCAAAACAGTAACTGTCTGATTGTCTAATTTTCCAGAGACGATAGGTAGTTTTCCCTTAAAACGTTTTTCCCACTGATCGCTAACTATGTTCCCTATTGGCAAGGTAAATTTCATTTGGTTGATACACTGTTCACAATCTTCGCACTCTCCACTAAACTCGGGGACTAGTCATCTTTCTTTGTTTCTAAAACTGGCCATCTTCTGTCTGTTTCCGCTCTTATCCACCTTAGGTGATTTATTACGCCCCTGTCGTTGTGTCCGTTTGGTATCGACATTACAATCAGCTGCTATATGGCCCCTTAAGCCGCATGAAAAACATTTCGTTTGTGGTCGAGGCCAGTTGTTATAAGTCCGTGTAGTTTGTCGAGATGGACCGGGTGACTGGACATAACTATCACTGTCTGAGTCAGAATTCTGTCTATTTTTTGTGAATTGTGATCGACGAGGTCCAGAGTTGTCCCTAGGATGGTGTCTGTATTGCGGTGATTTTGAGCTATGTGTGTTGTGTCTATAGCTGTGTCTGAGGTGCGGTGAATTTGATCTACTAAGACGTCTGTCATCTTTTGAAACTGATGGCATTGGTTCTGCTATTGCAGCTATAAGCTCTGTCGGAGCATCTGGAGAGTCGCCTAGCTGTTTCGTCGGAAATATAGCGAAATAGTTGTCACACTGTTTCTCCACTTCCGAGGGTTATGTATTAGTATGTGTTGTCTGATATCTTCACTTACTGTCCTTTTTAATTGCTTAAACTTTTTATAATAGAATAGAATCTCGTAGGAAAAAGAATTGCATACCAAGTGAACGCCAAATAAAATGTGCATAAAAGTACAGGATATTATTAGTACTTTATAAATTCACGTGCAGGGGTCGGCGTGGTCGAGTCGGTAAAGCTCATGGTTGCTAAACCGAAAAGTCCCCTCCTTTTAGCTACCTTCAGAGAAATGTTTCTGCTAGATCAATGCCACGAAAACTTCAACAGATCATACATAACAATAATACGCAAACCCAAAACCGATCCTAAACTAACCCAAAACTATAGACCAATTTCTCTCTTAAACACTGATTACAAAATCCTAACCAAAGCTCTAGTCTCCAAAATTGAGCTACACTTGCATAAAATTATAAATGTAGATCAACAATGCAACATCACAAGTAGGAATATACAAAATCACAATAAATTAATTAGAGACATTATCCACTACACACATGAGAAGACACACAAGCATGCATACTCAGTTTAGACCAAGAAAAAGCCTTCGACCAGGTAGCTCACAAATACCTTCACAAAATCTTAGAAGCAAACAATTTAGGACAATACTTTACGACATGGATAAAAAAATAATCTATTTTAATGCACATAGTCACCTACTGATAAACCATAATATTTCCCAACCCTTTAGAATAAATCAATCAGTCAGACAAGGTTGCCCCCTATCTCCAATCCTTTATATACTAACACTCGGACCCCTGTTAGAATGCATTAGAAACACTAGAGACATCAGAGGAATCGACATTCCAGCGTACGCTGATGATACAGCATTTACCCTCCAATCCGAAAAATCTATCATCCTAATAACAGACACTTACCTTGACTTTGGGCTGGGTAGCGGGTCAAAAATCAACATAATGAAAACCAAAATCATGGGACTTGGACGTTGGATCAACAAACCAAATTACCCACTTAACATGATAGGTACCAACAAACTAAAACTTTACGGCATAACCCACTACAGCAACCCACACACCAATAACGATGACGAATGGAAAGAAGTCTCAAGCAAAATCCGAAA
Organism: Physella acuta; assembly: GCF_028476545.2. Taxonomy (NCBI): domain Eukaryota; kingdom Metazoa; phylum Mollusca; class Gastropoda; family Physidae; genus Physella; species Physella acuta. The sequence goes on along the minus strand of NW_026732982.1, from coordinate 23,664 downwards.
CACCATTGCACTTTATAAATTTAGCTCAACAACAATTTTTGCTAGGTCATCTATAATTGATAGGTACGTCATCCCAAAAAATTACCTATATAGCCACGGCTAAAGCAATCCCAAAGCCAACAATTAAACATCTGAATAAAATTATTAGAGAGTACATATTTCAGACCACAATGGACACCAGCGAGTTGACGAGATTCCTTCCATAATGTTGTTGACATTGAATAAAAACGTGCTTTTTAGATTTAGACCGTAAAAAAAAATAAAAAATAAAAACTTAAGCCTAAAATTAATTTAGAAATTTCATATTTTTAGAATAAATGCTATAAAAGTTGCAAATCCAGAGAACTTGAAAATAATTTGTTGAGTTTAAGGCTACATTTCTATTTATTTTCATCAAGCCTAAGTTATAACCGGATGTTTCACTTTCGTAAGACAAATATTGATTGGCTGTACAGTAACTTAGTGATCGATAACTATTTGTTTACAAAACTTTGCAGATCAAGTTTTTAAATAACAATGCAATATTAAAACCCCATGACCTAGTTTTCTATTTTTAGCTTACAATGTGTACAATAAAGTTTATGGCGGCCTATCCAATAGCAGGATGCCATTCTTTATGTCGCAATTACACGTGAAAACCAAATTGTTTTTGCTTTTTTTTATTTTTATTTAGTTACCGAAAATATTAAAAACATCAAATACATCAAATCTTTAGTAAAGCCCGAAAAAAACCAGACAGGCAGGATTTTATAACCATATTAATTGTAACTACGCTGTGCATGATTTTTAAATTAATTTATGGACCTCTCAAATACCTTTGAGACTTTTCTCGCTGGTGTCCATTACAAACATTAGCCACAACACGCTAGTACAAAACAAACTTCATGGAGGAATAAACCTGCACGATATACAGACCAAAATCAATACATTCAGACTAACACACATTAGCAGAATAATTTGTCAACCAAATTTTCACCCTTTAGCTCACTACTATATAGGAATTCAGCTAAAAAAAAACTTACAAAAATCAATAATACAACTCCACATTACATAGAAGGAAAGCACAGTACCTTCTACACAGAATGTTTACAAATATTAATAAACCGGTAGTGATCTCCCCTAAACTTTCTCGAATATTTTTATATAAAATAACAGGGGATGGGAACTCGGGCTATAGACATGATTTTTAATCCATTTTAAATACTTAAAGTTTTAAAAATAGAATAAAATCTCGTAGACAAATTAATTGCACACCAAGTGAACGCGAAATAAAAAAGCGCATAATAGTGCGCAATATTATTAGTACTTTTAAAATTTACATTAGTTTTTTGAGAAATCGGAAGTAGCGTAAAATACTACTACTTCCTGTCAACGGAAATTACTCAAAATTTAACAGAAGGTAGAGAATTAGATCTTTTACTTACATGTGAAATTTCATTTATCTATCTGAAATAGTACTCAAGTTATAGGCTTTTAAAAAATTCAAAGTAGGAAAAGTACCACTTCCGGTTATCGGAAATCGCTCAAAAGTTGATACGGATCTACGATTTTGATAAAATACTTATATATGAAATTTCATCAACCTAGCTGTAACGGTACTCAAGTTATCGTGTTTACACACGGACAGACACACACACGGACAGACACACACACACACAGACATACGGACAAGATTGCAAAAATAATTTTTTTTCTGTATCAGTGAGGTGTAAAACGTCGAGATTTGTAAAAATCTCGATTTTTTTTTTTGCACGATTACAATACTTTCTCTATACTACGTATATACGAGAAAGTAAAAAACAACGAAAAACTTGTACACGAAAAATCACAAAACATTTATAAAAAGTTAGTGCAAAAACTCTCAACCCCATTATACAACAGAATTAAATGGTGTAGGAAATACGCTCTAACAGACACAATGGACACCTTCAGGAACCTACACCTCAAAATCATCACATCCAAAGCCAGGGAAATAACTTACAGACTCATCTACAATTCAACACCCCTAGCAAAACAACAGAAACCCTTTTGCCCATTATGCAGACAAAACACACCAGAAACCGAAATGCACATCTATTTAGAATGCCCCACCATACATACATGAAAAAGACCAACATAACAAAAAACGAGACGTTCAACATCGATATAGTTACAACTCTAAACAAAATCCCTAAACAAAGAGACAGGACTGACCTAGAGCAAAAAAGCTAGGACGGTAGCTATCTATAGACAGACTATTTGGAACAGTAGAATAAAAGTAAAAAAAACGACAAGGTACAGTTTACGGGACACGTACTTGATTTATCGTAGACGACTCGACAATGACAGCACTCAAACACGTATACCATAATTAACAACACTACAACGTAAAGAACATATCACACTGCATTGGCTACCTAGCCCGCCTAATCCTAACCGACACATCCCCCTTCATCACACCCTCCCCGCCCTCGCCTCTAAACCTTATGATCCCCATATCATATTGCCTTCATATCTTTATCCCCTTCGTCCCCACGACCGCACCCCTGTGTTGAAATACTATGTTAAATACTGAAGATGATGTATTATCCAAATACATTTCTAACAACATTAATTTGACTCACACCCCCACAACCCCCAAGTCCCCACCTTGTTTCGCATCATTTATCATTTGTCATTCAGTTTCCTATTGTTGCTTATTTGTGTATTGTTTTATTTATACAGCTTACAAACAAACATTGTAAAGTCATCATTTGACACTATTTTACAATTATCATATATGTTCGGTACTTTGGTCCACAACGTACAAATGACCTCAATGACCCCTCCTCCTTTTGTATTCTTTTTTTATCCCTAAATTAATACTTAAGTTGTTTTGTTAACTTTAATAACATGTACCGCCTTATTTGAACTCTTTTATGAGAACACTGTTAACACATTTTTACCTTTAAAACTCCATTGTATCCCCACACCCCGTGATAGCTACACGCCTACCCACCCCTAACCTGTCGGTAATAAACATCCAAACGAACATAAACACCGACTTGAACATACCAACCTTTCACCCTCCCGCTAAATCGCTCACACAGCAATCTGTTCGTCAAACCCTCACCCCCCCCCCACTCACACACACTATTAATAGTAACGCCTCAGCAGTTAGATCACAAAGCACAGAATTTGACGCTTGGCATCAGACACATCTACCCCCTCCCCCCCTCTGTCCACTTCACCCTCAGACATGATAACCCCACAACTCCTTTAACTGTTCCAACGACCCCACCACCCACCCCAACATCAAATTAGAATATCTATTCATTTACTTATTTAAAGTTCTAAATCTTGTTTCTTTCCCCTCATCTTTCACACAGCAACCTTTTGAAAACTCAACGCGACCAGTATATAAATAAACACTCTTTGAACTCTACAACATAATTTGTTTCTCTACATAGAAAATGCTTCACTGTCCCATTGACTCTCCCCTACCCCCCCCCCCCCCCGTCTTTGAACAATTTCTTCTCCACTCCCCACCCGGACTCCTGACACTTTCATTTGACCTTCACCCCTTTTACTGTTATCCCTTTCAATATTGTATTATCACATACATGACATCATGTAAATATTCATTATGTACATTTGCAAAACCTTTCGTTTTCATTTGATGTTCGAAATTATGTAAAGAATTTGATGTTGATTTAGGCCTACTTGTTTTCAATAGTAATTAAAAAAAAATACATACATACAGAGACACAGAATCCTTTTTAGCTTTTTATGTAAGATCGCATTTGTAAAGTTAAATATGAGATTAGTAACGACACACGATGATTTGACATTTAACTCATATGATTTTTTTTTCGATTTAGTACAGATCCTCCGATTATATTTCAGAGAATTGGCTTGTGTCAATAATTGTTTTTTTGGAAGGGTTTATAAATGATTTAATTGACTACGCTTTATTCGTTTGTCTTGACATGTTAGGTCAGGCGTGCGGAACTACGGATAAAAATATAGAGCCTGTTTAGGACGAAAATTCTGTAATGGTTTCGTTAGAATATATGCCCCCCCACCCCCCTCTGTGCTAGCCTAACGATCATTGTATTCTAAATGTGTGCAAATCACACCAGGAAGATCATGATCAAGACCGACAGAGACGTAGTGACATAGTGACGCTGTAAAGTAAGGATAGTAAAGTACGCTTTTCAACCTTAAAGTAAAGTACACTTCCCAACGTTAAAGTAAAGTACATTTTCCAACCTTCAAGTACACTTTCCAACCTTCAAGTTTAGTACACTTTCCAACCTTCAAGTAAAGTACACTTTCCAACCTTAAAGTACACTTTCCAACCTTCAAGTAAAGTACACTTCCCAACCTAAAAGTACACTTTCCAACCTTCAAGTAAAGTACACTTTCCAACCTTAAAGTACACTTTCCAACCTTCAAGTAAAGTACACTTCCCAACCTAAAAGTACACTTTCCAACCTTCAAGTAAAGTACACTTTCCAACCTTAAAGTACACTTTCCAACCTTCAAGTAAAGTACACTTCCCAACCTTAAAGTACACTTTCCAACCTTCAAGTAAAGTACACTTTCCAACCTTAAAGTACACTTTCCAACCTTCAAGTAAAGTACACTTCCCAACCTTAAAGTACACTTTCCAACCTTAAAGTACACTTTCCAACCTTCAAGTAAAGTACACTTTCCAACCTGTCTGTAGATGGGGCAAGGAAGTAAAGTTCTGTGACCTTGTCACATAAAGTAGTCGACACTATGCCCAGCAGACTTTAGTTTCCCTAATGCGATTCAGGTACCCATCAGAGCTGGGTGGACTCAGTGACGATCTACTGACTTGAACCCGGATTTGAACAAGAAACGTTCAGGTTAACAGTCGTACGTTCTACCACTCCAGTCGTATGTTCTGCCATTCGACCTCGAAACCCCCCTCATTATTTTATTAATAACCACATATAAGTATTGTTTATATTTTTTTGAAAACTAAATCAATGTTTCATAAAACTAGCCCGAATCCAATTATGTTACATGAGGCTTAAAGTATCATTATATATGTGCCCCAAATCGATAAAGTATACATGTAACCAAACTATCACTGTAATAAATCCAGTTATTGCCTAACACCGTTGCTAATGAAATAACAAGTCTGATGGGAACAACACGGGCACAATCAATACAAGCATATATTGCACTTTATATTCTGTTCGGCTTAAGGCAACGTTTGAATTACAAAATATGTAATATATACAATCAATTTTACACTGTTATTGTAATACACGAAATAGAAATAATACCTTAACTTAGGGCATCTTTAAAACAAATTCCTACCCTAAAGTGTATGCATGTTTATGATTGACCCCATTTCAAAATATATTTTATACTATAATTATTCTGTATTTTTGAAGTGAGGTTCAAAATGGTGGTACACATTTTTAAAGTTTTATTTTCAAATGAAAGAGTGCTTTGCTATTAGTCATTGTCGAGAACGTTGATCATTTTTACCTAAGCTCAAAATGTAATAACATAAGCTGACATGTGCGGGACATATTTGTTAGCGCGCATAATAAATTAATTGACCAGATATGGTAGTTAAAATATTTTAACATTTCCCAACAATTTAGCCTTAAAAGTTTGATGGACAGAAAGGTTCAAGTTTGATCCGGACACCACAAACTTAGCGTCTTTATTAGAACCCATCAGTGGCGTCGCTAGGTCGGGTGTCACTCGGTGCGGCACCTCATAGTGTCACCCCCTCCCCCTTTTTTTCACTGCACATTTTGCTGTTGTTTTCACATTTTTTGTGTCTTCGTGTCACCCCCCCCCCCCCCCCCAATGGTGTCACCCGGTGCGGTCCGCACACCCGTCCCCGCCTAGCGACACTACGGAACGCATATTTACATTGTCATTTACCGTGTCATTTACAGTGTCATTTACAGTGTCATTTACAGTGTCATTTACAGTGTCATTTACAGTGTCATTTACAGTGTCATTGTGACCTGAAAACATTCCATCACTAATTCCCTGTTAGAGTCACACCGTGGTTATTAACACATTCCTGCGGGTAATAACATCGTATTCGTTTGCTTACCCGCATACGACTAGTCGAGCAATTCACGTGTTTTATTAGCAGCCAAATTTAAACAAAGCTACTTGTGATTTATTTTGCTTATTAATAGAAAACTATCCAGTATAAAACCCTCGATAATAAAATATACTATGTTAATACTCCATTCAAGAAAAATGTGTTACGGGTTTAGGATAATCCTGGTACGCAATTTTCATAACTTAATCAAATAACTCTTAGCTGTAAACTAGGACTCAGGTGTGATGCTGGATTGAATCAAAACTGCAACAAGAGTTTTGTGTGTCCAGAGAGAAAATCTGTGTTTCCAATCCATGAAGTCATCGTTCAAAATAAATAACATTAGATACATAAAAACGTTTATAATTACAAGCTTTTATAAATGTACTAAAAAGAAGAAAATCAGTTTTTATTAAATATAAAATAATGTTTAAAAATATAAATTTCAAATTTATTCAAATTTATTCAAATTCAAATTTATTCAAACAACGGTTACAATTGTAGGCACAAAGGCCTTTTTTCACATTGGCCGTTTAAACAAATAAAACAATTCAATAGCACATAGCAGTAACACATAGCACTAAAAATGTGTAATAAAGAAACAATGGTACATAGCTATCATACATAATGAGATAAAAAAGAGAATATAATAGATGAATGAGAAATGTTACAATGAGTCAGTTAGGTCATTAAATAATTTTAGTTTTAGTTTAGATTTGAATATATTTTCAGATCTAGATAGCTTTATTTTATTAGGAAGATTGTTCCACAAATTAGAACCAGAGTAGGCGAAGCTATGCTTTTGGAAAAAGGTTGAATAAGGGAATGGTAAATTAAGACGACGATTTCATTTTATGTTAAAAGAAAATAGATCTGATAAGTAAGAGCAGGCTGTTTCGTGGAATATTTTATATAAGAAAATTGATTTAGTATATATTATCTTTTTATTTAATGGAAGTATTTTAGTTTTAAGAAAAGAATCCAGACTACTAGACAAGCCAGTAACCAGTTTTATAGCCCTTTTTTGTAAAGAAAGAAGAGGACGCTGCTTAGTTAAAAAGCTGCCGCTTCACACTACAGAAGCATAATCCAACCTGGATTGAATAAAAGCCTCATAAAAAACCAGCCTGCTCCTATAGTTGAGAAAGTTTTTTATCCTTGCTAATTGAAAGGTTGTCTTTAATAAGGACATTCTTAGAAAATGAATATGGTCAGACCAAGTGAGGTTGTGATCTATAAACAATCCTAGGCATTTGTAACTGTCTACCTGTTCAATGTTTGAATTGTCTATAGTAATGTTTAATGCTGTGGATGGAAGACGAAGGCGTTTCTGATGAGTTGTAATAAACATTGACTTGGTTTTATCGGGGTGAAGTTTCATTTTGTTAAATTTTGTCCAAGTGATCAAACACCCGTTGACAAACCGCATGTGATCAAAGACCCTTTGCTGAGAAAACAACCGTGGTCAAACCCCCTATGGTCAAAGCCCCTATGGTCAAAACCCCGCTGTGGTCAAACCCCCTATGGTCAAACCCCCTATGGTAAAAGCACATGCGGTCAAAGGTCCGCACACCGTTTTAATAAAGTACTTTAAACTTTAAACAAACTGAATTTCATCAACTGTTCATGTAGTATTTCAATACTTATTTACTGTCGCCTCTATACTCATCCTAACCATTACCCTACATCTCACGTCATTCACATTCACTTTCTCATTATGCACGTCCGCACGTCTGCATTATTTTCTTCATCATCCTCCTCATCATCAACATCATGCCCATGATTATTATCATTATCATGATCATAAAATGCCTTATCATCATCCTTATATATTTCACCATTTACATTTACATCATTCTTCGTCTCATCCTCATCGTCACACACTAACATCAACAATCACACTCTTTCTCACAGTTAATGATCATTAATCAAACTCACATTCATACTCACACTCTTTCTTATTCTAGGGCTCTATGCTCATGATCGTTGATCAAACTCACAATCACACTGACACTCCTACTTAAAGTCCGAATCCTCATCCTAATTCTCCAACTCAACGAACGATTTTAGCCCGGAGACAAAACTTGATAACAGATTCGACAGAATATTTACTTGATATCTCGTATGTGTATTTGTATGTTGGAGAATGATGAATTGTTAAAAATAAGATTGTGCCCAATTAACTTCGAACAAGCTAGATTTTACATAGGGGTCGTTCGGCAACGTTATTTTTGGTTTCGTAGGATTTTGTCACAGAATAATCTAAACTAGACCAGAATAGATCAAACTAGACCAAACCAAAAAAGACTAGACAAGACCAAACTAGACCAAACTAGACCAGAGTAGAACAGTCCAGACCAGATGTGTGTCAATGTGTGTTGGAGACAATTGAGACGTTCTATTAAAGATCGTGCCTAATTAACTTCTGACCGAGCCCTTGTCAGAATAATAATGCGTGGACAGCATGAGAGGATTGTAAGCTCTGCAGGCTTACATTGGTGCAAGTAATAAATAATTCTGTATGACTTCAGCTAAAACGCTGCGCGGTAGACTAATTGTTACTGGATTAAAATTCCTTTGTTTACTGCTTTGATTAATAATAAAGTGTCAACTTAAGCATAAGTAATATTTCCAGTTTAATGTTTACTGTTCTATAAAGAACGAAGTTGGAAGAGACACTTGCACAATAAGATGTGACTAATTCTGGCAATCAATATTTCATATCAATCTTCGTTTCTTGGTGTAATGACGCAATATTGAAATATATGTAGAGGAAGAGCAGAGTAGATCAGAGTAGGTCAGAGCTGAGTAGAGTAGAAAAGAGCAGAGCAGAGAAGAGCAGAGCAGAGTAGGTCAGAGTAGGCAGGGCAGGGCAGGGTAGGTAGGGTAGGGTAGGGTAGGGTAGGGTAGGTAGGGTAGGGTAGGGTAGGGTAGGTAGGGTAGGGTAGGGTAGGGTAGGGTAGGGTAGGGTAGGGTAGGGTAAGGTAACGTAGGGTAGGGTAGGGTAGGGTAGGGTAGGGTAGGGTAGGGTAGGGTAGGGTAGGGTAGGGTAGGGTAGGGTAAGGTAAGGTAGGGTAGGGTAGGGTAAGGTAGAATAGGGTAGGGTAGGGTAGGGTAGGGTAGGGTAGGGTAGGGTAGAGTAGAGTAGAGTAGAGTAGAGTAGAGTAGAGTAGAGTAGAGTAGAGTAGAGTAGAGTAGAGTAGAGTAGAGTAGAGTAGAGTAGAGTAGAGTAGAGTAGAGTAGAGTAGAGTAGAGTAGAGTAGAGTAGAGTAGAGTAGAGTAGGGTAGGGTAGGGTAGGGTAGGGTAGGGTAGGGTAGGGTAGGGTAGGGTAGGGTAGGGTAGGGTAGGGTAGGGTAGGGTAGGGTAGGGTAGGGTAGGGTAGGGTAGGGTAGGGTAGGGTAGGGTAGGGTAGGGTAGGGTAGGGTAGGGTAGGGTAGGGTAGGGTAGGGTAGGGTAGGGTAGGGTAGGGTAGAGTAGAGTAGAGGTAGAGTAGAGTAGAGTAGAGTAGAGTAGAGTAGAGTAGAGTAGAGTAGAGTAGAGTAAGTAGAGTAGAGTAGAGTAGAGTAGAGTAGAGTAGAGTAGAGTAGAGTAGAGTAGAGTAGAGTAGAGTAGAGTAGAGTAGAGTAGAGTAGAGTAGAGTAGAGTAGAGTAGAGTAGAGTAGAGTAGAGTAGAGTAGAGTAGAGTAGAGTAGAGTAGAGTAGAGTAGAGTAGAGTAGAGTAGAGTAGAGTAGAGTAGAGTAGAGTAGAGTAGAGTAGAGTAGAGAGTAGAGTAGAGTAGAGTAGAGTAGAGTAGAGTAGAGTAGAGTAGAGTAGAGTAGAGTAGAGTAGAGTAGAGTAGAGTAGAGAGTAGAGTAGAGTAGAGTAGAGTAGAGTAGAGTAGAGTAGAGTAGAGTAGAGTAGAGTAGAGTAGAGTAGAGTAGAGTAGAGTAGAGTAGAGTAGAGTAGAGTAGAGTAGAGTAGAGTAGAGTAGAGTAGAGTAGAGTAGAGTAGAGTAGAGTAGAGTAGAGTAGAGTAGAGTAGTAGAGTAGAGTAGAGTAGAGTAGAGTAGAGTAGAGTAGAGTAGAGTAGAGTAGAGTAGAGTAGAGTAGAGTAGTAGAGTAGAGTAGAGTAGAGTAGAGTAGAGTAGAGTAGAGTAGAGTAGAGTAGAGTAGAGTAGAGTAGAGTAGAGTAGAGTAGAGTAGAGTAGAGTAGAGTAGAGTAGAGTAGAGTAGAGTAGAGTAGAGTAGAGTAGAGTAGAGTAGAGTAGAGTAGAGTAGAGTAGAGTAGAGTAGAGTAGAGTAGAGTAGAGTAGAGAGTAGAGTAGAGTAGAGTAGAGTAGGTAGAGTAGAGTAGAGTAGAGTAGAGTAGAGTAGAGTAGAGTAGAGTAGAGTAGAGTAGAGTAGAGTAGAGTAGAGTAGAGTAGAGTAGAGTAGAGTAGAGTAGAGTAGAGTAGTAGAGTAGAGTAGAGTAGAGTAGAGTAGAGTAGAGTAGAGTAGAGTAGAGTAGAGTAGAGTAGAGTAGAGTAGAGTAGAGTAGAGTAGAGTAGAGTAGAGTAGAGTAGAGTAGAGTAGAGTAGAGTAGAGTATAGAGTAGAGTAGAGTAGAGTAGAGTAGAGTAGAGTAGAGTAGAGTAGAGTAGAGTAGAGTAGAGTAGAGTAGAGTAGAGTAGAGTAGAGTAGAGTAGAGTAGAGTAGAGTAGAGTAGAGTAGAGTAGAGTAGAGTAGAGTAGAGTAGAGTAGAGTAGAGTAGAGTAGAGTAGAGTAGAGTAGAGTAGAGTTAGAGTAGAGTAGAGTAGAGTAGAGTAGAGTAGAGTAGAGTAGAGTAGAGTAGAGTAGAGTAGAGTAGAGTAGAGTAGAGTAGAGTAGAGTAGAGTAGAGTAGAGTAGAGTAGAGTAGAGTAGAGTAGAGTAGAGTAGAGTAGAGTAGAGTAGAGTAGAGTAGAGTAGAGTAGAGTAGAGTAGAGTAGAGTAGAGTAGAGTAGAGTAGAGTAGAGTAGAGTAGAGTAGAGTAGAGTAGAGTAGAGTAGAGTAGAGTAGAGTAGAGTAGAGTAGAGTAGAGTAGAGTAGAGTAGAGTAGAGTAGAGTAGAGTAGAGTAGAGTAGAGTAGAGTAGAGTAGAGTAGAGTAGAGTAGAGTAGAGTAGAGTAGAGTAGAGTAGAGTAGAGTAGAGTAGAGTAGAGTAGAGTAGAGTAGAGTAGAGTAGAGTAGAGTAGAGTAGAGTAGGTAGAGTAGAGTAGAGTAGAGTAGAGTAGAGTAGAGTAGAGTAGAGTAGAGTAGAGTAGAGTAGAGTAGAGTAGAGTAGAGTAGAGTAGAGTAGAGTAGAGTAGAGTAGAGTAGAGTAGAGTAGAGTAGAGTAGAGTAGAGTAGAGTAGAGTAGAGTAGAGTAGAGTAGAGTAGAGAGTAGAGTAGAGTAGAGTAGAGTAGAGTAGAGTAGAGTAGAGTAGAGTAGAGTAGAGTAGAGTAGAGTAGAGTAGAGTAGAGTAGAGTGAGAGTAGAGTAGAGTAGAGTAGAGTAGAGTAGAGTAGAGTAGAGTAGAGTAGAGTAGAGTAGAGTAGAGTAGAGTAGAGTAGAGTAGAGTAGAGTAGAGTAGAGTAGAGTAGAGTAGAGTAGAGTAGAGTAGAGTAGAGTAGAGTAGAGTAGAGTAGAGTAGAGTAGAGTAGAGTAGAGTAGAGTAGAGTAGAGTAGAGTAGAGTAGAGTAGAGTAGAGTAGAGTAGAGTAGAGTAGAGTAGAGTAGAGTAGAGTAGAGTAGAGTAGAGTAGAGTAGAGTAGAGTAGAGTAGAGTAGAGTAGAGTAGAGTAGAGTAGAGTAGAGTAGAGTAGAGTAGAGAGTAGAGTAGAGTAGAGTAGAGTAGAGTAGAGTAGAGTAGAGTAGAGTAGAGTAGAGTAGAGTAGAGTAGAGTAGAGTAGAGTAGAGTAGAGTAGAGTAGAGTAGAGTAGAGTAGAGTAGAGTAGAGTAGAGTAGAGTAGAGTAGAGTAGAGTAGAGTAGAGTAGAGTAGAGTAGAGTAGAGTAGAGTAGAGTAGAGTAGAGTAGAGTAGAGTAGAGTAGAGTAGAGTAGAGTAGAGTAGAGTAGAGTAGAGTAGAGTAGAGTAGAGTAGAGTAGAGTAGAGTAGAGTAGAGTAGAGTAGAGTAGAGTAGAGTAGAGTAGAGTAGAGTAGAGTAGAGTAGAGTAGAGTAGAGTAGAGTAGAGTAGAGTAGAGTAGAGTAGAGTAGAGTAGAGTAGAGTAGAGTAGAGTAGAGTAGAGTAGAGTAGAGTAGAGTAGAGTAGAGTAGAGTAGAGTAGAGTAGAGTAGAGTAGAGTAGAGTAGAGTAGAGTAGAGTAGAGTAGAGTAGAGTAGAGTAGAGTAGAGTAGAGTAGAGTAGAGTAGAGTAGAGTAGAGTAGAGTAGAGTAGAGTAGAGTAGAGTAGAGTAGAGTAGAGTAGAGTAGAGTAGAGTAGAGTAGAGTAGAGTAGAGTAGAGTAGAGTGTAGAGTAGAGTAGAGTAGAGTAGAGTAGAGTAGAGTAGAGTAGAGTAGAGTAGAGTAGAGTAGAGTAGAGTAGAGTAGAGTAGAGTAGAGTAGAGTAGAGTAGAGTAGAGTAGAGTAGAGTAGAGTAGAGTAGAGTAGAGTAGAGTAGAGTAGAGTAGAGTAGAGTAGAGTAGAGTAGAGTAGAGTAGAGTAGAGTAGAGTAGAGTAGAGTAGAGTAGAGTAGAGTAGAGTAGAGTAGAGTAGAGTAGAGTAGAGTAGAGTAGAGTAGAGTAGAGTAGAGTAGAGTAGAGTAGAGTAGAGTAGAGTAGAGTAGAGTAGAGTAGAGTAGAGTAGAGTAGAGTAGAGTAGAGTAGAGTAGAGTAGAGTAGAGTAGAGTAGAGTAGAGTAGAGTAGAGTAGAGTAGAGTAGAGTAGAGTAGAGTAGAGTAGAGTAGAGTAGAGTAGAGTAGAGTAGAGTAGAGTAGAGTAGAGTAGAGTAGAGTAGAGTAGAGTAGAGTAGAGTAGAGTAGAGTAGAGTAGAGTAGAGTAGAGTAGAGTAGAGTAGAGTAGAGTAGAGTAGAGTAGAGTAGAGTAGAGTAGAGTAGAGTAGAGTAGAGTAGAGTAGAGTAGAGTAGAGTAGAGTAGAGTAGAGTAGAGTAGAGTAGAGTAGAGTAGAGTAGAGTAGAGTAGAGTAGAGTAGAGTAGAGTAGAGTAGAGTAGAGTAGAGTAGAGTAGAGTAGAGTAGAGTAGAGTAGAGTAGAGTAGAGTAGAGTAGAGTAGAGTAGAGTAGAGTAGAGTAGAGTAGAGTAGAGTAGAGTAGAGTAGAGTAGAGTAGAGTAGAGTAGAGTAGAGTAGAGTAGAGTAGAGTAGAGTAGAGTAGAGTAGAGTAGAGTAGAGTAGAGTAGAGTAGAGTAGAGTAGAGTAGAGTAGAGTAGAGTAGAGTAGAGTAGAGTAGAGTAGAGTAGAGTAGAGTAGAGTAGAGTAGAGTAGAGTAGAGTAGAGTAGAGTAGAGTAGAGTAGAGTAGAGTAGAGTAGAGTAGAGTAGAGTAGAGTAGAGTAGAGTAGAGTAGAGTAGAGTAGAGTAGAGTAGAGTAGAGTAGAGTAGAGTAGAGTAGAGTAGAGTAGAGTAGAGTAGAGTAGAGTAGAGTAGAGTAGAGTAGAGTAGAGTAGAGTAGAGTAGAGTAGAGTAGAGTAGAGTAGAGTAGAGTAGAGTAGAGTAGAGTAGAGTAGAGTAGAGTAGAGTAGAGTAGAGTAGAGTAGAGTAGAGTAGAGTAGAGTAGAGTAGAGTAGAGTAGAGTAGAGTAGAGTAGAGTAGAGTAGAGTAGAGTAGAGTAGAGTAGAGTAGAGTAGAGTAGAGTAGAGTAGAGTATGAATGAGGTTCAGCGGCCACATGTAGGAAAAACGCCCATATTATAAAAAAAAATAATCACTCAACGACCCCAATCCATTAGTCGCCAACCTGTGTCTTGAGAGCCGCATGCGGCTCTTTTGATGTCAAGATGCGGCTCGCAATTCTGTATGTTGTGCCGGCGGACAGCGGAAGGACCGAGGATACCAAAGTCTAAAGTGCTGATCGTCTAAATTCATGATTTAAAAAAATAATATTGAAGGTGTTGTAAAACAATTTTCATTTTCAAACTTACGATGATAATTGTTGGCATGTCCAACAAACAAAATTTTAAAAATCTAAGAACTTTTACAAAAACACTAATTATTTATATTTAGTTCTTTATCAATCCTTACGTCCCTTTATAAATTAGGAAAACACAATTACTTCCCTTTACAAAAAACCATTGCACCGGGAGGAAAAATGTACCTTTTATAACTTTGTATTGGTGTTGGAAGAAAATACATAATTAACGTGGATTGATCAAGTGAAATGTGGTAGGGATTTTAAATACTGCCTTTTACTTTTTTTATACACTGAACGTACGTTTTTTTTTTCTTATTATTTTTAATCACAGACAGGTGAAGTAACAAAATACATCTTTTTTTCTGGACGGGAATTCTCGCAGGTTATTATTTGTGTCTTTTTACTTTCTCGTATATACGAAGTATAGAGTAAGTATTGTAATTGTGCACAAAAATAACATGAAATTTTGACAGTTTTCACCGTTTTACTCCTCAGTCCTTCATCAAATCCGGAGTATAGAGGACTTATTTTAATCAGGCAAAAATTATAAATACAGATATATAAAAGTTTTGGCGTTTTATGCGTTATCGAGTCGTAAAAACTGGACTTTGCAATTTTTTCCGTATGTCTGTGTGTCTGTCTGTGTGTCTGTGTGTAAACACGATAACTTGAGAACCGTTACAGCTAGGTTGATGAAATGTCATATATAAGTATTTTATCAAAATCGTAGATCCTGATCAACTGTTGAGCGATTTCCGATAACCGGAAGTGGTACTTTTTCTACTTTGAATTTTTCAAAAGCCTATAAGTTGCTTACTATTTTAGATAGCTGCATGAAATTTCACACGTAAGTAAAAGATCTAATTCTCTACCTTCTGTCAAATTTTGAGTAATTTCCGTTTACCGGAAGTACTAATTTACGCTGTTTCCGATTTCTCAAAAAATGCATGTAAATTTATAAAGTACTAATAATATCCCGCACTTTTATACACATTTTATTAGGCGTTCACTTGGTGTAGGGCGGAGTGGTCTAGCGGTAGAGAGCTGGACTGCTAACCCTTTAGTCTCGAGTTCGAATCCGAGTTTAAGTCAGTAGACCGTCCCTGAGTCCACCCAACTCTGATGGGTACCTAACTCCTGTTCCGTCAGGTTTGAAAGTGAAACTTTTCACTTGGTGTGCAATTCTTTTTTACGAGATTCTATTCTATTATAAAAAGTTTAAGTGATTAAAAATGGATAACACATATTGTCTATGTCCTGAGTTGCCATTCCTCGTAATTTTATATTAGAATATTCGAGAAAGTTTAGGGGAGATCACTCCCGGTTTATTTCTGTCAGTCTTTTTTATTTCTTTTGCGAAAGAAAGGGAATGTGTTTTTGTCTGTCGCACTAAACATGATAAACGCAGATCGTCTTTTTAACTTTCTCGTATATACGAAGTATAGAGAAAGTCTTGTAATCGAGCAAAAAAAAATCGAAATGTTTGCAAATCTCGACGTTTTACAGCTCCCTTAGTCGGAAAACATAGTTTTGCAATCTTGTCCGTATGTCTATGTGTGGGTATCTGTGTGTGTCTGTGTGTTTGTTTGTCTGTGTATGTGTCTGTAAACACGATAACTTGAGTACCGTTACCGCTAGGTTGTTGAAATTTCATATATTAGTATTATATCAAATCGAAGATCCGTATCAACTTTTGAGCGATTTTCGAAAAGTCGAACTTTATATATATAAAGTATACGCTACGAGCTTTTAAATTTCTTGACTTTGACTGTTCATAATTAAAAACCGCATCTAAAATGAGCTTATAATTTTTTTTCAACTCATCCCCCCCTCCCCCGAAGTAATGCCTGGAAGAAACTCTGCATGCTGACCACACTTAAGATTAGACACATTTATTAAGCGTTATGTTAGTGTCTTTAATATCAAGTATTGATGATGGATGTCACTATTATTTTGTATTTTTTTGGCATTGGATTTTTTATTCCTTTTACGTCATTTTATTTTGTGTACTTTTCCGGCTTTAGAACTGTACAAATTTCGTTTTGTTTTGAAAATGTCCTATATGTTCCATGTGACGTCACGGCCTTTCATGGTGAATCTTTTAAATTTCCTAGTGATTTCTCTAGAGCGTTTCCGACAGACATACAGAGTAGCTCCACAAAACTCTATGGTTTCGCACCACGCACGAACTGCTACACCACTGCTCTCGAGCAGCCCACGCACAGTGCTCAGTGTATGTTGAAATAACGAATTAAGTAACCAAACAGCTGTTGAGATTACCATTGGATCACCAACTAGCAATAAAGCTGATGCTATCAGTCCTGTCTACACCAGGGTTCTAGTAAAGTGTCTAACCAAACTGAAGAATCTGTTATCTGTATTCGAAACTTACTGTAAGTAAATATAATTTGCAGCTCTTGTTAAATGTATATGCAATCAGTTTTTACATCTTCTTTTACGAAGTATAGAGGCAGTATTGTAATTGTGCAAAAAAATAAATTGGGAGTGATATCCCTTAAACTTAAACTGTCTCGAATATTCTTATAAAACATTTATCAATTTTTAATTACTTAATTAAACTTTTAAAAATAGAATATAATGTCGTAGAAAAAAAGAATTGCGCGCCACGAGAATATATGAATAGCGTTAATTACTACTTACGGTCAACGGAAAATACTCAAAATTTAACAGAAGGCAGAGAATAAGATCTTTTACTTACACGTGAAATTTCGTTTATATATCTTAAATGTTTACAGACATGCACACACTGACATACATACATAATTTAAAAAAACCCAGTTTTTCCGACTCGAATACGAATAAAACGCCGAAATTTTGATAAATACGTATTTATAATTTTTGCCCGCTTAAAATAAGTCCCCCATACTCCGTATGTGATGACGTACTTAGGTGTAAAACGGTGAAAACTGTCAAAAATTATTGTGATTTTTGTGCACGATTACAATACTTCCTCTATACTCTATAAACGAAAATGTAAAAAAATAGAGATTTAACCTGCCTGTGTCGGAAAACATAGTTTTGCAATTTTGTCCATGTGTCTGTGTGTCTGTGTTATATGTGTGTGTGTATGTCCGTGAACACGATAACGATAACGATGAAATTTCAAACATAAATATAAAATTTTGAGTATTTTCCGTTGACTGGAAGAAGTAATTTACGCTATTTCTGTCTCTCAAAAAACGTTTATGAATTTATAAAGTACTAATAATACTCCGCATTATTGTACACATTGTTTGACGTTTACTTGGTGCTCAATTCTTTTTTCTACGAGATTCCATTCTCTTTTAAAATGTTTAAGTAATTGAAAATGGATTAAAAATCATGTCTATATCCCGAGTTGCCATCCCCCATAATGTTAGATAAAAATAGTCAAGAAAGTTTAGGGGAGATCACTCCCGCTTTATTTATATTCAATTACAAATTAAGTGTCATGTATCTTTGTGGATAGTAGATATCTGCAGTTGTGTGCATGGTTGCTATATAATAAGCAACAGGATTAGCAAATCTGGTTCTTTGTAGCAACACAACATACCCCCTGTTATGGGGTTAATGCCCCGCATTTGAATCCAATAGAAATTTGAAGCGAGAGCAATAAATATATTTGGATATGCCGTTAGTTCGAATGACATGCCCATACCATCTCAGCATTCTTGTTTTGACCATGCTCAGCAGACTCCCAAAGAGATCAATCGCAGAAATCCACTTTTCACAGACTTTAATCATTAGTTATGTTATATCGTTGTGAGGCAGAAATGACAAAAGGCAGATAAGACATAAGGCCGACAGAAAGTAACGCCGACATCTAATAGCCGACATCCCAAAAGGCCGACAGGAAATGTGAATGTGAATGTCAAAGTGAGCGTGAGCGTGAGCGTGGGCGTGGGCGTGAACGTGAACGTGAACGTCAATGTCAATGTCAATGTCAATGTCAATGTCAATGTCAATGTCAATGTCAATGTCAATGTCAATGTCAATGTCAATGTCAATGTCAATGTCAATGTCAATGTCAATGTCAATGTCAATGTCAATGTCAATGTCAATGTCAATGTCAATGTCAATGTCAATGTCAATGTCAATGTCAATGTCAATGTCAATGTCAATGTCAATGTCAATGTCAATGTCAATGTCAATGTCAATGTCAATGTCAATGTCAATGTCAATGTCAATGTCAATGTCAATGTCAATGTCAATGTCAATGTCAATGTCAATGTCAATGTCAATGTCAATGTCAATGTCAATGTCAATGTCAATGTCAATGTCAATGTCAATGTCAATGTCAATGTCAATGTCAATGTCAATGTCAATGTCAATGTCAATGTCAATGTCAATGTCAATGTCAATGTCAATGTCAATGTCAATGTCAATGTCAATGTCAATGTCAATGTCAATGTCAATGGCATTGGCAATGGCAATGGCAATGGCAATGGCAATGGCAATGGCAATGGCAATGGCAAAGGCAAAGTTAATGGCAATGGCAATGGCAATGGCAATGGCAATGGCAATGGCAATGGCAATGGCAATGGCAATGGCAATGGCAATGGCAATGGCAATGGCAATGGCAATGGCAATGGCAATGGCAATGGCAATGGCAATGGCAATGGCAATGGCAATGGCAATGGCAATGGCAATGGCAATGGCAATGGCAATTGCAATGGCAAAGGCAAAGTTAATGGCAATGGCAATGGCAATGGCAATGGCAATGGCAATGGCAATGGCAATGGCAATGGCAATGGCAATGGCAATGGCAATGGCAATGGCAATGGCAATGACAATGGCAATGGCAATGGCAATGGCAATGGCAATGGCAATGGCAATGGCAATGGCAATGGCAATGGCAATGGCAATGGCAATGGCAATGGCAATGGCAATGGCAAAGGCAAAGTTAATGGCAATGGCAATGGCAATGGCAAAGGCAGTGGCAATGGCAAAGGCAGTGGCAGTGGCAATGGCAATGGCAATGGCAATGGCAATGGCAATGGCAATGGCAATGGCAATGGCAATGGCAATGGCAATGGCAATGGCAATGGCAATGGCAATGGCAATGGCAATGGCAATGGCAATGGCAATGGCAATGGCAATGGCCATGGCAATGGCAATGGCCATGGTAATGGCCATGACAATGGCAATTTAGCAATTCAATTCAATTCAATTTAATTCAATTTAATTCAATTTAATTCAATTTAATTCAACTTAATTCAATTTAATTCAATTTAATTCAGTTTAATTCAGTTTAATTCAGTTTAATTCAGTTTAATTCAGTTTAATTCAGTTTAATTCAGTTTAATTCAGTTTAATTCAGTTTAATTCAGTTTAATTCAGTTTAATTCAGTTTAATTCAGTTTAATTCAGTTTGATTCAGTTTGATTCACTTTAATTCAGTTTAATTCAATTTAATTCAATTTAATTCAATTTAATTCAATTTAATTCAATTTAATTCAATTTAATTCAATTTATTTCAATTTAATTCAATTTAATTCAATTTAATTCAATTTAATTCAATTTAATTCAATTTAATTCAATTTAATTCAATTTAATTCAATTTAATTCAATTTATTTCAATTTAATTAAATTTAATTAAATTTAATTAAATTTAATTAAATTTAATTCAATTTAATTCAATTTAATTCAATTTAATTCAATTTAATTCAATTTAATTCAATTTAATTCAATTTAATTCAATTTAATTCAATTTAATTCAATTTAATTCAATTTAATTCAATTTAATACAATTTAGTTCAATTTAGTTTAATTTAATTCAATTTAATTCAATTTAATTCAATTTAATTCAATTTAATTCAATTTAATTTAATTTAATTCAATTTAATTCAATTTAATTCAATTTAATTCAATTTAATTCAATTTAATTCAATTTAATTCAATTTAATTCAATTTAATTCAATTTAATTCAATTTAATTCAATTTAACTCAATTTAATTCAATTTAATTCAATTTAATTCAATTTAATTCAATTTAATTCAATTTAATTCAATTTAATTCAATTTAATTCAATTTAATTCAATGTAATTCAATGTAATTCAATTTAATTCAATTTAATTCAATTTAATTCAATTTAATCCAATTTAATTCAATTTAATTCAATTTAATTCAATTTAATTCAATTTAATCCAATTTAATCCAATTTAATTCAATTTAATTCAATTTAATTCAATTTAATTCAATTTAATTCAATTTAATTCAATTTAATTCAATTTAATTCAATTTAATTCAATTTAATTCAATTTAATTCAATTTAATTCAATTTAATTCATTTTAATTCAATTTAATTCAATTTAATTCAATTTAATTCAATTTAATTTAATTTAATTTAATTTAATTTAATTTAATTTAATTTAATTTAATTTAATTTAATTTAATTTAATTCAATTTAATTCAATTTAATTCAATTTAATTCAATTTAATTCAATTTAATTCAATTTAATTCAATTCAATTCAATTCAATTCAATTCAATTCAATTCTATTCAATTTAATTCAATTTAATTCAATTTAATTCAATTTAATTCAATTTAATTCAATTTAATTCAATTTAATTCAATTTAATTCAATTTAATTCAATTTAATTCAATTTAATTCAATTTAATTCAATTTAATTCAATTCAATTCAATTCAATTTAATTCAATTTAATTCAATTTAATTCAATTTAATTCAATTTAATTCAATTTAATTCAATTTAATTCAATTTAATTCAATTTAATTCAATTTAATTCAATTTAATTCAATTTAATTCAATTTAATTCAATTTAATTCAATTTAATTCAATTTAATTCAATTTAATTCAATTTAATTCAATTTAATTCAATTTAATTCAATTTAATTCAATTTAATTCAATTTAATTCAATTTAATTCAATTTAATTCAATTTAATTCAATTTAATTCAATTTAATTCAATTTAATTCAATTTAATTCAATTTAATTCAATTTAATTCAATTTAATTCAATTTAATTCAATTTAATTCAATTTAATTCAATTTAATTTAATTTAATTTAATTTAATTTAATTTAATTTAATTCAATTTAATTCAATTTAATTCAATTTAATTCAATTTAATTCAATTTAATTCAATTTAATTCAATTCAATTCAATTCAATTCAATTCAATTCAATTCTATTCAATTTAATTCAATTTAATTCAATTTAATTCAATTTAATTCAATTTAATTCAATTTAATTCAATTTAATTCAATTTAATTCAATTTAATTCAATTTAATTCAATTCAATTTAATTCAATTTAATTCAATTTAATTCAATTTAATTCAATTTAATTCAATTTAATTCAATTTAATTCAATTTAATTCAATTTAATTCAATTTAATTCAATTTAATTCAATTTAATTCAATTTAATTCAATTTAATTCAATTTAATTCAATTTAATTCAATTTAATTCAATTTAATTCAATTTAATTCAATTTAATTCAATTTAATTCAATTTAATTCAATTTAATTCAATTTAATTCAATTTAATTCAATTTAATTCAATTTAATTCAATTTAATTCAATTTAATTCAATTTAATTCAATTTAATTCAATTTACTTCAATTTAATTCAATTTAATTCAATTTAATTCAATTTAATTTAATTTAATTTAATTTAATTTAATTTAATTTAATTTAATTTAATTTAATTTAATTCAATTTAATTCAATTTAATTCAATTTAATTCAATTTAATTCAATTTAATTCAATTTAATTCAATTCAATTCAATTCAATTCAATTCTATTCAATTTAATTCAATTTAATTCAATTTAATTCAATTTAATTCAATTTAATTCAATTTAATTCAATTTAATTCAATTTAATTCAATTTAATTCAATTTAATTCAATTTAATTCAATTCAATTTAATTCAATTTAATTCAATTTAATTCAATTTAATTCAATTTAATTCAATTTAATTCAATTTAATTCAATTTAATTCAATTTAATTCAATTTAATTCAATTTAATTCAATTTAATTCAATTTAATTCAATTTAATTCAATTTAATTCAATTTAATTCAATTTAATTCAATTTAATTCAATTTAATTCAATTTAATTCAATTTAATTCAATTTAATTCAATTTAATTCAATTTAATTCAATTTAATTCAATTTAATTCAATTTAATTCAATTTAATTCAATTTAATTCAATTTAATTCAATTTAATTCAATTTAATTCAATTTAATTCAATTTAATTCAATTTAATTCAATTTAATTCAATTTAATTCAATTTAATTCAATTTAATTCAATTTAATTCAATTTAATTCAATTTAATTCAATTTAATTCAATTTAATTCAATTTAATTCAATTTAATTCAATTTAATTCAATTTAATTCAATTTAATTCAATTTAATTCAATTTAATTCAATTTAATTCAATTTAATTCAATTTAATTCAATTTAATTCAATTTATTTTAATGTGCGAAGTTGTATAAAACTGCCTACTAATTTTGACATTATTTTAATAATATCATAAAAAATTAATTAGGTATCCAATTTAATCAAATTTATTGTGCTAGCTTTGAACCAAATCTGGCAGTTAGAAGTGCACGAAACAAAATTATTTATTTTCTACTTTTTAGTGCATTATTACAAAAAAGCTTGTTATTAAAAGGTTTTTTATGAATGTTTTTTTTCGGTATTAATTAAATTAATGGTTATATTAGAGAATGTGGGAAAGGCTCGCTCTGGGCGCGGACGCCCAGAAAAACGTACTGTTCGGCGGTGGGTCTAATTATGTCGCGGTTTTGGAGGATGAGAGCAAATTTCGTTGACATTCGTGAGCGCATTTTTTATCAACGGCCGTTTGTTTCAAAACACATTTTGATGAAGTTTTCGTTTGCACCTGTTTGCGTTTGTGATTTCTTTTGTGTTTGTGTTTGTGTTTTTGCATTTGCGTTTGCGTTTGTGTTTACGTATGCGTATGGGTTTGTGTTTTCTTTTGTGTGTGCGTTGTGTTTGCGTTTTCTTTTGTGTTTGTATTTGTGTTCGCGTTTGTGTTCGTGTTCGTGTTTGCGTATTGCGTTTGCTTTGTGTTTGCGTCTGCGTTTATTTTCGTTTGTGTTTGGAAGAAATAAAACAATGTATATATATATATATATATATATATATATATATATATATATATATATATATATAAACTGCCATTAAAAAAACCCACTTCAAACAAATATATTTAAGCTGCTTAAACTCATTTAATTTTATAACGATTATTTGTCACTCATGAAATTTTGTAGGCTTTAGATCCATACATCATATTTTTAAAGATGTTGACTCTTGTGCTACTTGCAAACCTCTGGTTGTTGTTGCATGCGGACAATGGAGGAATTAGTATCAGAGTAAGTCCAAGCAAACTTAACAATCAACTACCTGTATGTTTTCCGTAGAGTCACCCTGAACTTCCATAGTGTACTTAAAACCACAAAATAGCTTTGTAAGTTTATGGAGAAATTAAAACAATCACACGTATTAATCATCACATAAATGCTTCGGCACGGATATATTGATAATATTTTCACTAA